>NC_091823.1:12207500-12520000 GCF_038994185.2 Dermacentor albipictus | reverse complement strand
CACCTTGCTCTGCTCTTTTATGTTTTTTTCATGTTTGTGGAAAGCTTTCCAGATAACATTTTGCATGCTTACGGACCATAACCACATTAATGCCTCTCTATTTTCTAGCATGAACTGCATAATATTTTTATCCTGGACATTCTGCACCAAAGTAACCACGGTGCCATGTGCGAACTTCTCAGTTCTGCATCTTCACAAGGAGCTGGCATAATGCGTCAAGACGGCCACCAGGGTATGGTCATGTAAGCAGCGAATAATCATTGCCGCAAATTTATTGCTTGCTCCAGAAGGCATTTTCTCCCAGAATCCGCTTAATACCGGCAGCAGCACAGACCTTTGTCGAAAATTAACGTTCGCGTCCTTTGTGCTGTGACAATCAAAGTCGTAACCATAAATGATGGGAAGAACGCACACAGTAGAAACACACAGGCACGCACGCACGTATGGACGCACACACAGAGAGAGAAAAGTTTCACCTCTTTTAATATCCAGTCGTTATGGATCATTAACTGCTCTTGGAGGCTTTAGGTTTTACCGAACCAATTTTTCATACAGGGTTGCCTTTATTTATATCAACTTTCCGATTTCAAAACAACATATTTGGGAATGTACTTCCCACGAGAAAGTCACGGCCTTAGCCCAGTACAATTAGGACGACGCCTCGCACGTCCCTAGTCGTTGTATTTTCGTTTACCAACAGAAACGTACGTAAGTGTGGATCTCTACATGAAAAGAGGGAACCTTGGTTCAACAGACTCAAGTGTGATATACGAACCCATGAATCTCAAAGGGACATTCCTAACCGCGGTGGGAGAAGGTGAGTATTTCAAAGTTCAGTGCTTATATGTTTCCATCAGACAAATTTCTTTGTAATTCAATACAATTCCAGTGAAGGCGAAAGCATTTAGGAAAGAAAAAAAATGGAGCGAGTTAAGAGCGCTCAGCAACTCCGCTCACAGCCTTCCCCGAAAGTTGTAATCAAGGTTTCACAATCATATTCACAAATATGTGTCATCCGCAATTAGCTGTCACTAAACCGATGGCCTTGTTATCAGGCTGGTTGCTATCCTGAGTGGCAGGTGCCCGCCTGCGACACATGACAGCGATCAGCCTGACACATTAGCTCATTGATGGATTTGCTCATTGGCAGGCCTGTGAGCAAATGCTCTTGCGCAAGCGAGCTCCGAACAAAACAGGAGTTCAAAAAAACGTGGAGACTTAAAGAGATCAACAGTGGCCGAATAAGGGATGTCGTTTGAGCCAACCTTTAGACTAGGAAACTTTTTTTAAGTAAGTCGGCTTGTGTAAACCTTGACTCCAGCGACATCTCATGTTCGACAACTGTAGGTGACTTATTGCAAAACAAGTTTTGGAAGCACGGGACCAGATTAAATCATATTTGACGTAGGCCTTCTATGTCCAGTATGTCACAGCCAACCTTTTGTTTGCTAAGTTGTTCACCATACAAATCTAATAGTTGCATTGTGAAACTTCATAATAAGAGCAGTGCCTAAACACGAAAGGGAGGAGTGACAAGGCGTCAGAGACTGGAGTACACTTCCCCTTTCCGCTCCTAATTAGTTAGTTGTTAGAGGGAATACCAGCAGATGTGACTGCGCTCGATGGTAGGGTCAATGGTTGAAAGGCTTGCGCCAAGGTAACCTAACCACGCCCAAGACGAAGCAAGAGAATGTTAAAATATGCCTCACCCTGGCTAGTTTCCGACCTTTTAGAGGGTTGCGAATTGTGTTGCCGTCAATTGGTCGCCCACGGAACCTTATATGTAACCTGGCACTACTGAAAACGGCCAAATTTAGGATTTCGCTTGTTCCTCGCGTAATTGGTTGCTTTGGCACGTAGAACTTCAAATTGCTCCCAGTTAGCTCAGCAGTGTCAACGAACGAAAAGATTGAAGCCTGTTCATACTAGTGTCTTTGCTCTGTCCACGGAACACCAGGCTGTTTCGAATAATAAATTTCTTCTGATGGTATTCAGTTTACCGTGACACACGGCTGCACTGCAGTCGTGACTGCGCTCGATGGTAGGGTTAGAGATTAAAAGGCCTGCGCCAAAGTAAACTAACAATGATCAAAAGAAGCAAGAGAATCGTTAGAACGCCCAAGAAGAAGCAAGATAATATTGCAATACGCGTCATACTGGCTAGTTCTCGATTTTTAAGAGGGTCGCGGATTGCTTTGCTGTAACGTGGTCGTCCACGGAACTTGATATGTAACTTGGCACTACCGGAAATGGCGAAATGTAGGATTTGTGTTCTTCCTCGCGTAATTCGTCTCTTTCGAGCTTAGAACTTCAAATCCCTCCCAGTTCGTCACTGTAATGATGCACATATCCGACGAATTTCTAGAAAATGCGTCACGTGTAAGATGTGAGAGCTGTGGAAATAAAGTCGATACTTACATGCCCAGGTTAAAAAAGACAAAGAAAGGAATCCGGCGATTATACGCACCTGCAATTGAACTTTATGCTACATTTGCTCGGACTCCCTAGAACAGCTAATTAATTAGGAGCGGAAAGGGGAAGTATACTCGAAGCTCTGACGTCTTGTCACTCCTTCCTTTCGTGTTTACGCATTGCTCTTATCATGAAGTTTTACAATGAGACTATTCGTTTTGTTTGCTGTGTGCTGGGGTTTGCATTGTGTATGTTGTATGTCTGTAGTGTGCCCTGTGCGTAGGATTCTCTTTATCGTCGTTTTTATACGGTGTAGCATGCTAGGCATCCTGCCAAGTTTGCCATTGCTTAATTATTGCTCTAACTGCGATTGTGAGTGCTATTGTGTCATTTTTTTCACATCTAATATTGCACAATGGACCATCTGTTTCGACGATCAGAAATTATTGACCCACATGAAGTGTTACTGCAGAAGTGACGCACATTTTTCAGATTTTCTTCATTCCTTGACATACTGATAATTTTCTGATAAAACAAATTAATTCTTATAGTCCAGCACCTAACTGGGGGCCTTAGAGGAACATTTTCAAAGCAAACACAGCGTAATAAAAGCACTGAGAAAAAAGAAGCTGTCATATACCTTCTGAACGCAGCGTTGCCAAGTCTCAGAAGATTTCTTCAATTACCCCGATTCTGAATGTGGTTCAAGGATGACGGTGCCAGTATTCTTTGTAGTACTCCCACCGTGAATCCAACTGTAGTCCTAAATGTAGTAATCCCAAAACAATAACCGGAGATCTGAGACCAAGCTCACCGAGCCAGTGCTGTGAAGCTGAATGAACAGGCCGAGCAGTGTGACTATAGCTTACAGTGCACATCACTTCACGAAGGCGTCAATGTCGTTCAGCAGCCAGCACTTCAATGAGTTTTGT
This sequence comes from Dermacentor albipictus, assembly GCF_038994185.2. NCBI lineage: Eukaryota > Metazoa > Arthropoda > Arachnida > Ixodida > Ixodidae > Dermacentor > Dermacentor albipictus. Next base: position 12,516,656 of record NC_091823.1, on the reverse strand, counting down.
GTGGAACGAGCAGGCTTTCCTCTGGGCAGTTTGGAGTACGACTCGAACAGCTGTAGCAGCGCTTGCTCTCCCAACACTGGTTCGGCTGAACAGCAGGCGCCCTGCCTGGTGGCCATGGTGCGCCTGCAGACGCCGCAGCTCATGCACGAGCTCATCCTTTGCGACGGCTCGAGGAACGAGTTCAGCTCGTGACACAGCCTCGAGTGGAAGTTCCTCTTCTTGGACCACAGGTGATGGCCGGCTGCCCTGGCGCGCCTGTTTACCGTTTCATTATTTGTATCACTGTAATGCGAGCTGTTGCTGCAGCACAAGATGCAGTTTGAATGCACAACGTACGCTTTTCATTTGCAAAAGCTCTCATCATCATCATCATCATCATCATCATCATCATCATCATCATCATCATCATCATATTGTACGTCCACTGTAAGAGAGAGAGAGCAAATGATAAATGAAAGGTAGGGAGGTTAACCAGGACTGAGCCCGGTTGGCTACCCTACACTGGGGAAAGGGAAACGGGGACGGAAAGATTAAAGAAAGAAGAGAAAGTCCACCGGGGATATCGTTCAGTCACTCAGTCCGGATTACAGACGCTGACTCAGTCCTGTATCTTTCAAATGTCGCAGCAGCGCTTTTGTGGCCTTTGGTAGCTACGATATACGGGGCCATGGTCCCAAAATCTTGTTCAAGGTGAACGGTTTGCTATCTAACTGGTTGAGAGCTGTGCAGAGATCTTGTCTTTCATTTTCAAATGATGGGCAGTAGCACAGTAGATGGTCTATAGTTTCTTCGACACCGCAGGCATTGCACTCGGCGCTATCAGCCATTCCAATCAGAAACGTATATGCATTCGTGAATGCGACGCCCAAGCGTAAAGCGGCACAGCATTGTTTCCCCATTACGCGGAAGCCCTGGTAACAGCCGCAGTTGCATAGATGGATCGAGGGAATGCAATCGATGTTGAGTGAAATCAGGTGTGTGCCACTTCTCCAATGTCATACGGTGCGCTAGCTTGCCTAAGTGTTGGGCTGCGTCAGTACGCGATAAACGTATAGAAACAAGAGTTGCTCCTTCGTGTGCTTTCTTAGCAGCGTCGTCAGCGAGGTCGTTGCCGGAGATACCGCAATGGCCAGGCAGCCACTGAAACACGACGTCGTGCCCTTTCGCAATCATGTTATGGTGAATTTCTCGTATCTCCGATACGAGTTGTTCACAGGAGCTGCGACGAAGAGATGACAGAAGACATTTATCGGATTTCTACGCTATAGTTCTCCCGTGCTTGCTAAAATATGCAAGTCAAATCTTCGAGAACTTCAGAGCGTGCAAGCACAGGCACTACGTGTTTGCCTAGGCCTTCCGCGGAGCGCCTCAACAGCAGGAACCATTATAATGGCTCAAGACCATCCGATCACGACTTACATTAGCACCGACTCGCTCAGGGCCCATGTTCGTCATATTTCACGGATTCAATCAAGCTTTCTTGCCTGTCTGCCAGAAGGACGACCACAGGCATCCTTCTCCAACGAGGTCAGCAAGTATCGTGCCTCCCTACCATCGGGGTTTACACCATCAGCACGTTCAACCTCAGCTTTGTGGTGTTTAAAACTACCTCAAGTGCGTCTTACGGTTCCAGGAATAAGAAAGAAGACCGACCTACCTACCTTGGCCTTGAAGCAAGCAGCTCTGGATTGTTTGCACACTTCCTACTTTGACCGAGTCCACATATATACGGATGGCTCTTCCACCCAGACCAGCTCCACCGGGGCAGTGGTTATACCATCACGATCACTAAGCATCCGATACAAGATTTCTCACTTGACAACATCGACCGGTTCGGAGCTTGTTGCCCTCCGAGGTGCCGTTGATTATATTAACAACCAACCGGCTAATCGGTGGGCAATATTCTGTGATTCAAAGACGTCCACTGTAAGAAGAAGGCCTCTCCCTGCGATCTCCAATCACCCCTGCCCTGCGCCAACCGATTCCAACTTGCGCCTACGAATTTCATAATTTCATACCCCACATAGTTTTATGCAATCCTCGACTGCGCTCCCTCCCTTGGCACCCATTCTGGTACTCTAATAGTCCACTGGTTATCTAACTTGCGCATTACTTCGCCTGCGCAGCTCCATTTCTTCCTCTTAATATCAATTAGAATATCGGCTATCCCCGTTTGTTCTCTGATTCACACCGCTCTAGCACGAGGTCGCGGGACTGAATCCCGGCCACGGCGGCCGCATTTCGATAGGGGCGAAATGCGAAAACACCCATGTGCTTAGATTTAGGTGCACGTTAAGGAACCCCAGGTGGTCGAAATTTCCGGAGTCCTCCACTACGGCGTGCCTCATAATCAGAAAGCTGTTTTGGCACGTAAAACCCCATAATTTCATTTCACACCGCTTTCTTCCTGTCTCTTAATATTACGCGCTACATTCTTCGTTCCATCGCGCTTTTCGCGGTCCTTAACTTGTACTCGAACTTCTCTGTCAGTCTCCAAGTTTCTGGCCCATATGTTAGCACCTGTAAAATGCACTGATTGTACAAATGATAGTGGTAAGCTTCCAGTCAGGATCTGGCAATGTCTGTCGTATGCACACCAACCCATTTTTATTCTTTTGTAAATTCTTCGTTATTATATGTCCAACATCACGAATAATAGGCTAACGTGTGTTCGGAAGAACAATTCTAGCGTAAGAACTCTTGTGAATGCGGTCCCAAGGTCCGTATTCGAAAAACGTTCTGCGCTAGAGAGAGAGCGAGACAAAATCGAAGGAAATACAGGGAGGTTAGCTAGAAATGTTCATAAGGAAGGTGTCATTCAGTTATGATGCTGGAAATAATATTTATCGAAGGTGGCTGATCAGTTTCAAAGAAAACTTACAAAGAAAAATCTGTATGAACTCGGCCTCAGGCCCTGAATTCACATTCACGACGCATGTCCCTCCGCCTCGCGTACGAATTATTTGTGTGTGTGTGCGCGCGCGCGCGTGTGTGTGTGTGTGTGTGTGTGTGTGTGCGTGCGTGCGTGCGTGCGTGTGTGTGTGTGTGTGTGTGTGTGTGTGTGTGTGTGTGTGTGTGTTTGTGTGTGTGTGTGTGTCGATACTTACATGCCTTACTTACTGTCCCGACTCATGGCTCTTCCTCGATTCCACCGGGTGTAGCACAGCGCCACACTCGACTGCAGATGCCATGGCGCTTCACTGACGCTCCTTGATGACTTCTGTGCACGAGGTACAGACCAGTGAATTCGAGTAGACGCCGAGAGCACGAGGTCACAGTATTTCTGCTAGGTAATCGCCGTGGAGTGTCGTTGAAGCAGTTCTTCCGTGGGAAGGCGCTGCTCACTGGCGTAACTATTTGTCGAGTGCGAGGGACAAGCCATTGCTCTCTCTCTCTCTCTGCATATATATATATATATATATATATATATATATATATAGAGAGAGAGAGAGAGAGAGAGAGAGCAGCCAACCACACGGACGAATAACAAACGCAACACTGAACAGTATAGCTCAGGCTACTGAAAGAAGAATCGCCAGCATGTTACACTCTTTTAACACGTGCAGGCGTAAGCCTGCTCTACACGTGCATTAAATTATCTGATCGGATGAGTCGGACTTCTTGCAAGACATAACAAGCTGCAGTGTGAAGCAAACGTATTGCGCTGTGGGTCAATTTGCTTAATGACACATGCGAACACCCAATGTACTATATCAAATCAAATCAAATTTATTTCAACATACAACTGATGCTGAGGACCGTGGACAAAAAGCCAGCAAGGCTTGACGTGGTCCATGGCCCCGTTTTACAGGCAGCAACAAATACAACAAAGGATGAGCGTAGGTAAATACAAGAAAACTTGGAAACATAGGATTTCCACACTAATAACTATTCAACATTTTTCATGATAACTATAAGCAAGTATTACAATAAGTAAAGCATACATGATGAATAATTCTCATAAATGCAGCTAGCCATGAATTCATCACAAAATACACAAGAAAAAATAAAGAAGTGCAGCACTATGTACATCTCTATTTTAAGACACAATATATGGAAATATTTCATACAGTAACATATTTAGAAGGATTTAATTCGCAGAGTACAAAAAAAACATTATACAAGAACTGCACTTTTTCAAAGAACCTTCAAGTGTCTATATGCATATTCGCATCTAGATATATGTTAATTGTAGCACAGAAATAAGCATTGCGTTATGTTTGCCTTGTTTGTATGGTAGGGTTATTTCATTCTTTCTTTCGTTTTTTTTCTTTGTCTTCGTCTTTTTTCTTTTTCCTTTGGCTCTTTCCTTCTTTGTTCTCGCTTTCTTTGTTCTTTATTTCGTTCCTTGTTTCACCCCCGCAGGGGCGTCTGCGTCAGCAGGCGTTTGGTGCGTTGCGACACCACGTACCCGAGCACACGAGAGTTGGACCCTCCCGCGTTTAACCGTGCGCGGCTTAGCCGTGTCCGGGGAAAGGGGGATCCTGGGGGCTGAACTAATTCTGGGTGTTTGGACCTTTACGGCCCCTCGGCGGCAGCAACGCACCTCTTTGGCCTCGGCTTCACGTAGACGGCACTCCGGACTGATCCACGCTGGGGAAATCGGTAGTTGCCTTTTCCTGTCTGTCTCTCCCTCCAAGCTTCATCTTTCTCTCACTTTCCATCTTTCCTCTCTTCTCCTGGCTTCCCCTTACTTCTAAATATTCCAGGCAGCAAGGTTAACCTTGTGTGTGATAGCCAATCTTGGTTATAACATATTTGGTTATAGTGGCGGTGTACTGGTGGCGTTGGCAGGCCTTGTTTAGGCCTTGCAAGAGCTTGGTGGCGCAACCCACCGCCCCGTTCCAAAGGGGATGCTCATAACATCCATCCATCCATCCATACACAGATCTTGTAACGTCCCCTTGTTGGGATCTATGGTGAATGGCTGGCACCGCTGCGGAAAATTCTATGTTACTTCCGGGAAGCTCTTTCCCCCACTCTTTGATCGTACTCAGAAGAGAGGGCGCACAGATGAATGTTCTAGTTTTTCGGATGGCAGAAAGAAGGCATTCCGAGATATCATGTAATAGATTCAGAGAAACCAGAAAGGACAGTCAGAGTGAACTAACCTTTCGTAGTTGCCAAATCACTCACTGAAGCTCTTGGCACAGGCTATAAAGCATCAAAGATGGCGAGAGGTGATATTCTTCTGGAGCTACGAGAAAAGAAGCAACATGAAAACCTACCTAAGCTAGTGTCATTCGGAGACATCCCGGTGACAGTGACCCCACACCGTACCATGAACACAATTCGAGGCGTCGTTTCCGATGATAATCTGATGGAGCTGACCGAAGCTGAACTTCTAGAAGGATGGAATGATCCGAATGTGATTAATGTCCAGCGAAATAAAATGAGGCAAGGCGGTAAAGAGATCAATACCAAGCACTTAGTACATTTGGCTCATAAATCCTGCCCGACACTACCGAGGCAGGGTATGTGAAGATTCGCGCAAAACCATATGTCCCAAATCCACTGCGATGTTTCAAATGCCAGCGATTTAGCCACAGTTCATAGAACTGCTGAGGCCGCCAAACCTGTTCTAAATGCAGTGCTCATGAGCATCCGCCAGAATCCTGTGAAAATACTCTACACTGTCAACTGCGATGGGGAGCACGCCGCCTACTCGTGGTCCTACCCGTCGTGGAAGAAAGAAAAGGCAATTGTAACTATCAAAGTCAAGGAGAATATTTCATTTAGAGAGGCACGAAGGTGGGTATCATACCTGCCCAAGAACAGCTCTGCCGATCTATCGCGCCAGGGGGCATTGACACAACAGCTTCCGGCGTCTCTCCGGCGCACACGCAGTGAGGCGCCAGTGACGCCATCCGCCCCCTTGGTGGGTGCTGCTAAGCAGAAGGGTCCACCGACTTCCGGGATGGTGGCCTCAAAGCTCTCGTCTCCCGAGGCCAGGCCTTCACGTCAAACACAGCGCTCGCAAGAGCGCGGGTTCAGCGCCTCGCAATAGGCCATGGACGTAACAACCGGCCAGACGGCGCCGCCAGAGCCTAAGGTGGGGCCAGACACTCGTGATCGCTCCAAACAGGAAAAAACCTGTATACCAGGGCCCCCAAGAGGCTCTGTAAGTTAGTCTATTTGCAAGAGGCAAATAGCACAAACATCGTCTGCAACATGGATACACAGATACTGTAATGTAATCTCAGATGACTTCTTCGTAACCTCGACGACATTACAGAACTCATACATGGATTTAATCCGAGAGTGCTGTGTGTCCAAGAAACATATTTAAAGCCTACACAGTGAAACTTTCTCAAGCAATATGCCATTTTTCGTAAAAGACGTGACAACGCTTGTGCCTCGTCCGGAGCTGTAGCTATAGCTGTAAATAAGTCTGTCGCTTGCCAACAATTTGCCCTTCAGACGCTCCTAGAGGATGTATCTGTGAGAGCAATATTATTCAACAAGCTTATGACCATTTGCTGCATTTAAATACCGCCCAACTATCACCTCAATAAGACGGAATTTCACAGCCTCATCGACCAGCACCCAGAACCATACATTATAACCGGCGATTTTAATGCGCACAACGCGCTTTGCAGAGACACGCGATGCAATGCGAGAGGTCGATTGAAAGAAAGCTTCATTGTGAATTCCAGTGCATGCGACTTTAATGAGAAATAATCAACATATTAGAACTTTATCATAATTCACATTTCTTAATAGACTTGTCGATTGCCTGTGCCTCTCTATTCCCTGGTTTAGAATGGCATGTAATCAAAAATCTATTTGGAAGTGACCACTTCCCAGTAACACTAAACCTTGTAAGACAACACGACTCCCTTCCGCATGCACCTCGCTGGAAACTAGCCGAATGCAATTGTAAATCCTTTAAGGAATCCACGTACGTAACACGAGATTTTATAAGTAATTTTAGTATAGATCATGCCATATCATATTTTACCACTTTTATTATTCACGCTGCATAACAGTTCATCCCTAAAACAAAAGGTCGTTTATGTGGAAGAGGCGTTCCGTGGTGGAACGAGGACTGCAGGCAAGCTCGAAAAAAGCAAGACAAAGCATGGCGCGTTTTGCACCGATACCCAACTGCAGAAAACCTTGTTGAATTCAAACAACCTAAATCACAGGGAAGACGCACGCGACGGCAGGCTAGAAGAGCAAGCTTAGAGAGGTTTCTTTGCGGAATAAACTTGTATACCCAAGTAACAAAAGTATGGAATGCGCTAAGAAGGCTGCAGGAGCTGCAACCCCATTCACTGCTCTTGGTAAATAACCTAGGTAGCGGAGTGGAAGACAAGGTAGATGCTCTTGGTAAACATTTTGTATACATATATCTATACGTATTTTGTTTACTCTTCAGAGACATTCCTTAAATACAAAGAAACAGAAGAACGCAAGACACTGGACCACAAATGCCAAAGAAACGATCTATATTACCGTCCATTGAACATTGCCGAGCTTAGAGCTGCACTGAACGCCTGCAAAACCTCTGCGCCGGGAGCAGACAGGATCATGTATGACATAATGAAGAACATGCACACATACACACAAATTACATTGCTCGCACTTTTTAATCACATTTGGGCAGCCGGACACCTTCCAGCTACATGGAAAGAAGCTATCGTTGTCGCAGTCTTGAAACACGGTAAAGACCAATACTTGGTAACAAGCTACCGGCCGACAGCGCTTACAAGCTGCCTGTGTAAACTTTTCGGAAAAATGGTAAATCGCCGTCTTTTGCATTTTTTAGAATCAAAGAACACGCTTGATCCCTACCAATGTGGTTTTTGAGAAGGCAGGTGCACAGCTGACCATCTTGTGCGCATTGAGCCAAATGTGCACGATGCATTTGCCCATAAAGAACACTTCTTATCAGTTTATCTAGAGATGGAAATAGCCTATGATAGCACATGCCGGTACGGTATTATCAGGGACTTGCCGGGAATGGGCATCCGTGGCAACATGCTCAGCATAATTAAAAGCTATCCTTCTCGGAATGCAATATTCTGCACGCAGAAACGAGCATCTTTGCTGCAGAAGCTTATCGATTGCTCTCGGGGCTGTAAAACACATAAATGCACTAAAATTATAAAAAGCTGCCATATTTGCAGACTCTCTAAGCGTAGTAAGAGCTTTAGTGTCTTTACGAAAACATATGAATCCAGTAGTCAATGACCTCTATTCACGTATGTGCACTATGTATGCATCTAACAAACAAATAGTAGTATGCTGGATGCCAGGCCACAGAGGCATAGTGGGCAATATGCTTGCAGACGAACTTGCTGCATTCATAACAATGAGAGCGAGTAAAATAACCATAGCTATTCCACCCACAGTCTCACCTGTCACTACTGAGTCATTAGATAATGAGTCATTACTGATGATGATGCCTTTCTTGCGCAAAACACTGAGAAGCTTTTGGCAGTCCATCTGGGACCGTGAAACATCTAATAAAGTCTAGTGAATTAAGCCGAACGTGCAAAATTGGCCTTCGGTAACAAAAACTTTTCAAACTGATGTCATTTTCTATCTACTGAGAACAGGACACGCATACGGTACCCATTCTTACTTGTTGACCTGTAGTGAACCTCCCCTCTGTGGCAGGTGTGGTGAGAAGTTTACCGTTCTCCACGTCTTAGTGGAGCGTCGGGAAGCAGATGCTGAATGAAGAAAGCACTTTCCTCTAGCATACCGATGCCACCGGTATTGTTTCTTTGAGCAGAACCAATTTTTGATCATAAATCTGTCTTAAATGCTTTACAAGATGTCGATTTATTGCGCGTTATAAGCCACGATATTCGTACCCCATCCTCTAACGAGAGGCTGATGCTGCGATAGCAGCGACCTGTATGGCACATGCCTCCTGACTCTTGTGCTTAAGGGCCTTGATGAGGCAGTAGTGCTACTTGTATCGACATATTCTGGTACATCACCTCTTCGTTTTACATCGTTTCTCCATAGAATATGTCATGCATAATAGTCTAGCTTTATTGCGACTATATTTGCGGCTTTCTAACGAATATCTTAGCCCTCTATACAGCCGTGTTTCATCCGTGCACGTCTCGATATTCATTATCCATTTCACAGTCTATTATTATAGCCTTGCCGCTCTTTGGTCACTTCTGGCCCTCGCGCCAATAACCTCCGATCATCATCGTCATCGTTCTTTCATTTTTTCTTTTTTTTCGTTACTTCTTTCATATTCAGCCATTGTATTTTTGCTTTCTTACGGGGTATGAGCCATTCATGATTATATTTCCTTTTCTTTTTCTATCGCGTCTTCGTTCATATTCAGCCATTGTGTCTTTCTTTGCTTATGGGTGTATGAGCCATTTCAGATTATGTTATTTCTTTTCAGGTATGAGTCATTACTGATGATGACAGTTGTACCACTCGTCAACTTTTTTAAACCACTGACTTGATGATGATGTTTTTTGAAGCACTCGACTAGATGCCACTTTTTTCGGGTATGAGCCATTACAACGAGGCACTTAAGGCTTTCTCCTTAAAACATGAAGCGATATTACAGTGGGTCCCGGGACATGGTGGTATAGCAGGCGACGAATTAGCGGACTTGTTGGGAAAATCGGCCCATAAAGGTGCAGAAGTTCAACTCGTCCCTTTATTACCAGTGGACACACAACGGATATTAAGGGTACTAAAGAAAGACTTGCGCATGTCAACCTGGTTAAATAAATATACTAAGGATTCGATTCTTCACGAAGTGGACCCTCAACTCAACTACCCGTTGGATGTAGACATTTTTATAAGTATCTAGACACTAATAAATCTACTCAAAGTCCCCTCATGGAAGACCTGAGCCCGAGTCGTATCACTTTGGCGAATTTTTTATAAAGTTGTTTCCATCCATCCATTCCCTGGCTTGCTCCGGTGGCAACGACGATGAGGATGTTCGCTATCTCCTCCCTCGAATGCCCTATATACGCGATGCAAAGGCGACAGCTAGAACAAGCGCTACACTCCACTGATCCTCACCGACCTTTCACACTCGCAAGATTGCTGGTCCCATGGCAATCGGAAATAGCACAGCGGAAAGTTTTGTACTCACTCGAACGTTTTTACGAAGATGCAGGCGTCCCTAACAAGTACTAGATATCGCATTGAATAGACACACAATGCGACTGCAACTCGCTTCTACTATTCGTAATTACTGGCGCTTGTATATTACGTGTTATACGCTTATGTATTCTGTGTATTCTCATCTGTTTATATGCTCATCACAGTCTACATCACGGGCTCTTGTCAGTGTTTATGATTTTGTTTACAACTCGTTGTGGTGTGACTTGCCTTTGCCTTTTGTGTATACATGTTCGTGGGTGCATAGGACTGTGTACTGTGGATTTCTGGCCCTATGACGTGGTTTATTTTCATTTTTAACTCTATATGTTGTTCTTACCATGCGAAAAAGAGTAGCCATCACCATTTCAGGGTGACTACATCTCTTTCTTTTATTTTCATTTCAACAACTGGGCAGTGCAATCTCAGAGCGGGCCCAGGTGGCACGTACGGTAAATATCGCCTTCCTTGCAGATTAACCGATTGCCATTGCAATAAAAAAGACTGAAAAATGCGTTAGTGAGAGTTATCTTTGTCACTGACAGCCCCCAGGTTTCAATCGCACATTATGAATCATTATAGTCAAGTGCTACCAATGTTTTCTGAAGCTTGTCACTTAAGTGAGACAAGAAAGTCACTAGAAATTCTCGCTATAACTGTGAAGTGGATTTTAAGAACGTAGGTGTTTTAAACACCCTACTATGAGCTAATGTGAAGTAAATCATTTACGTAGACGTTTCATGTTGGTCTAACGTCCGTGCAGCTGAAGGAAAAGAGTGACCTTACCAACAGGTTATAAAGGGCTCTAGATTTAATACTGTATTTTCTATAGGGTGGGCGAATATTCTAAGTTTCGAACGTGAATAATTGCTGCGTAATATTTTATTCGCATCTGAAAATGAACTATTTGGTCATTTCGAATATAGAAACTAACCTAAAATTTCGCAACAACCGGCTTTTCAAATCGTCTTACTGTTTACCGCCTGCTGAACAAAGTATCGCAAGCAAACAGCGGCAAAGCTTTGCAGCAGTGAAGAAACAAAATAAAATCGGTAATGCAAGCTTTGTTTTCGGTTTCGCGGTGGGAGTATGCCGCTCGTTCACCATCCAGATCTCGTACACATACATCAATACCCAAGAAAGCGTGGACGTGGGAGCTGACGTCTGCGTAGCACACGTGGCAGTGCAACGCGAGCGCAATGCGGAGGTTGTGGATTCTCCTCTCACCGTCAGCAAGTTGTTTTGTTCCGCCATTTCCCTTTAGGTTCTCATTTTTACAGTTCAATTAAAAAACTACAGCCAATTTCCTCTATGCCTTCTTTTTCTTTTCTTCATCATCTGTTGTTTTTGCACGGTTCTCATCAACAAATTGGTGTGGGCGTCCTTACAATAACATTGCCCTTACAAGACCAGGCCTCTCAGTTCCCCTTCTGTTTGTCCGATACATCTCAACCAACTATTTTTGCTTCTGGCCTGCCGTTTAATCTTTTAGCAATCAGGCATGTAGCAGTTTTATCCTTTACGTTGCAACCAGTGATGTTTTCACTGTAACAGGCCCTTTATTGTGTCTAGGGCACACAAATATCTAATTAGCTGTTTGTTTTTCTTTTCCCTAACTTGTTATATTTTCTCAACAAGTGTTTGCGTTTTTGGAAAGTCGGTCATACAGCAGCGTGTAATTCTTGGAAATCTTGTTTGCCACCACGGTCTAAAGGTGTCAAGCGGCTATTCCTGCAGTTCTTTTCATGACGGATATAGTGATCTTGTGTTCAGAACTATCCTAATTGTCCGTGATAGTTGACTGTCTAATGATTACAATTAAGCGTGTTCCTAATTATAACGAAACAAATACTACTGCTGTAAATATGTGTGTCTGCGTTTGCCTATCTGGTTTAATATTTTATACTTACTATTCGTATACGAAAAAGTCAGTATTCGATCATCTACCTCTAATGTTTAGGTAACGCATTATGACGGCTTAAATTTTTCGTTGCCTTCAGATTGGAAATTCACAAATACAGCACGATTCAAAAGAACACGATCACCGTAGTTTTCGTAGCATGAAAATCCACTATTGTCTACACGTTAACCCTAAGTTTTTTGTGTTCCTCGGCGTTCGCGGTAGCAGAACTAGGCTCTGCAGCACGCGTTTCACTGCATGTTGTTAACAGGGCGACGACGATCGCCCGAGCTTCGCGCAGGTCAAATACCACATTTTCGCCATTGATCTACGTGAAGACCGCCATGATTGACTGATTGGTACAAAAGCTGTGACAAACGGAAGTTATTTGTTCAGTTGCACGCAAACGAGTTCAGCCGTTCCGATATTTACGCTTTTTTCACGCAGTCAGTGTGTCCTATTCACCTGCTGTGTTCTAAACGTGAACACAAAACTTATTCCATTTGGTTTTGGTAAATTAGCTCTTTGACACGCTTGCGCACGTCTACCAATTGAATGGATTTGGTGACACCACTGAACCCGCAGCGCTTAAGCACATTCAAATAGATTTTGTAAACAATAAAGGAACTTCGATTTTGTGAGAATAATGTGAAGGCTATGATTTACCACTGTGCTGTGAAACACAATCACAATATGAAGGCTACCAATGCAAAGGCAAGAGTTGGTTCACCGTGGTCACAGAGCCTATACATCGTACATTGAGTTCCGGCCACTTAAATGTAGCTTTTAATATATTAATGCGCGTTCTAGAAGGCCATCTTCCAAGCAACCATTCTAATATATAAGTCGCTAAAATGTTGCCAATTGTTCATTCAAGTCACTAAAAAAAGCTGATTGCTAAACGGAAAACTTTGCCGTAAGCCGACGAAAAGGTCACTAAATCTAGCGCCAAAATCGCTAATATGGGAACACTGATTAAATACCGGTAAATTATAAGAAGTAAATCTGACTTTGTGTTTTGAAAAAAATGGTTATGCTAGACGGCCCCAGCAAACACGGGATGATGCAAAGGGTGGTCGATTAAACTTGTTTTGGACTGCCCAGCGACAGCTTTCTCAGCAATGCAGGCTTGCAAGGCACGTCCAGCAAGCATTTCGCACCGCAAAGCACGATAACCCTTAACTGCTTAGTGCGGCTTGCCAAGCACCATCTCCTACAACACGTGGCGACGACGCCTAAAAGACAATCCCAGCTGCCCAAGCCGGGGATAAGTAATAAAGATATCGTACCTGCGTGGGCGCGATTCTGAGAGAAAACTTGGCATCAGCTGTTGTTTTGTTGGATTTGTCAGTGTACAGCCGACAGTGACCACTTTCAAACGGGTGGGTGCTTGTGTGTGGAGGGGGGACGTGCCCCCCCCCCCTCCAAGTGGCGTAGCCAGAAATTTCATTCGGGGGTAGGGGGGGGGGGAGGGGCTCACGTTGCAGCTCGGCCTCTTCCTCATAAAATTTATCGAGGGATCAGATACTTGAAAAATAACTGCATCGCCAATTCCAAAGATGCTGCAAACAACTTTTTGAACGCCACGCACTGTCAAGACAAGTAAAATATGTGTCTTTTCATAAAAGAATACACTCGTATGTACAAGAAAATGGCCCGAAATAACCGACATCAATGTTTCCATGTTTTTGTCTATTTATTAAGTGAAGAAAATATCACACGAACTTTAGAACTACATCAGTTCGAAACCAACAAAGCAATGCATACCGCTGATATGAAAAATTGAAAGGCCGTGAAATGAACAAGTTTAGGACAAATATTTTAATGAAACGTTGTCATTCAAGAACGTTGTTGGCATTTTTGTAATGTGCAACGTTTAGAAAAAAATCTCAATGGCGCTGTCCTTAGTTCGAATGTATTGCGCAAGAGCAGCTGTCACCGGTCGTGTATTGTGAGTAATTGCACCAATTATAGTCGCAACAGAGAGCACATATAAGAAGCACGAGTTCTGCAAAATATACGAGGGCGAGTCAAATGAAAGTGAGCCGATGCGAATATATGACAAACGGGGTACTTTATTTTGAAGTAGTCTCCATATGCATTTAGACATTTGTCCTGCTGACTAACGAGTCGCGTGATTCCCGTCTCATAAGGATCTTTTGGTTGCTCCTTCAAAAAGTTTGTAAGTGACTCCTTCACGTCATCATCCGACACGAGTCTGGTTCCCTTGAGCTGTTTTTTTGTTATCTTTTTTTCAATTGTCCCAAAATGTGGAAGTCGCAAGGCGACAGGTCTGGGCTGTGTGGCAGATGTTGCAGCGTTTCCCCACTTGAACTTTGCCAGTTTTGTGCTAACCACATCAACGGCGTGGGGACGGGCATTGTCGTTGAGCAAGATGGCCCTATTCGTCTATGTTCCGCATCGTTTGTTCTTTATTGGGACATGCAGCCGATCCGGCGTTTCACAACGCCGGAAGCGATTAATAGTCTCTCAAGGTTTAGCAAATTCGATCAGTAATTACCTCTGACGATCGAAAAAAAAAGTTAACAACATTTTCCCGGTGGAAATGGCGGCCTTTGCTTTCTTTGGGAGTGGTGAATTCGAATGTTTCCACTGCAAGCATTGTCGTCGTGTTTAAGGCTCGTAATAGTGGCACCATGATTCATCCACGGTGACAACTGCAGACAAGAAGTCATCATCCTCATTGTGATACCGGATCAGATGAGTCAAGGCAGCGCCGAACCTTGGGCAAAATCTTGGGCATCTATTGCGCGCACAAGAGCCGATAACCGAGATGTTCATGAATTATGGCGTGAACAAAAATGTGGCTGATGTTCGCACGCTCTGCCAGTTCATCGATGCGTATCCTCCGTTCTTGTCTAATCAGCTCATCAACCTTTGCAATTGTGTGGGGGTGATTGTAAAGGTCGATGATTGCACGGTGTCTTTGGCCCGTTCTTGGATTGTCTTTGCAACTTTCACGTTCTTTTTTGAACCGTTTACTTTAACCCTTCACAGTGGCCAATGAAATGCAATGTTCAACGTAAAAGGCAACCATACGGCCACAAATTTCTTTTTGGGAAACATCTTTCAGCTGTCAGAAACCTCACGACACCACGCTGTTCAACTTTTTCAGCGTCCATTATGTCATGTAACCATGTTCAACCCAGTGTATGAGAGTACTAAAGAACATTTATCCTCACAGCTGCAAGTCACTTTTGTAAATGAGAGATGCCTTCTTGCTACGCGCACGCCTCGCAGATAATGAACCGAGCCATTATTGCGCGGGATGGGTTGGCTCACATTCATTTGACTCGCCCGCGTACATTAGAAATGCGAAGATACAATAGAATATACAAACGCGAAGACACAGCTTGATAAAGGACAAAAGAGTGTCACTGGAAACAAAGTTCACTGCTCGTACGTATACACAAAACCTCGCAACAAGATATTTGAATTTACGTCTAAATCTCCAATAAGTCTGCATATATAAGAAAAATTACTGCATATAATGCGTCAAACGAGGCAAATAAAGATGGTGGGAAATCACAAATTCACAGACCACAGATTCCTAAGCCCCCCCTCCCTCCCCCCCCCCCCTATGTATTGCGCGCGACGGAAGGTGGCACGCTTCCTCCCCGCTTTTCTCCCTTGTTCACACAAGACTGAGCCACCATCGTCGACTAACCAATGCCACTCCCCCCTAGCTTTCACTCGCACATGCAGCATGCGGCGCGCGCTCACAATGTTATCGTCCTTGGACTTTGTACGGAACATGAGGGCGACAGCGACGGCAGGAATGCGCCTGGAGTGTACATATAATTGCTATCGCAATAATATAATAAGAGTGCCGGGCAACCGAAGCGTTCCATGGCCCATTACTTTCCGCAAAAGAGACGCTAAATGAGTAACACAAACGTTGTTCGTGGTTCATAATTGTTTTATGTGGTGAACGCAACTTTTACGCAATATGCATAGTTCTGTTCTGTACTTGCAGTGCATTACATGTATTGTGTGTTTTGGCTGTTCAAAATATCTGACTTTATATATGCGTACGTGGACTGAACTAATGCACAAAACTTTGTGACTCATGTACTGTTGGACTGTATATTTTTTATTCATCCAGTGTTTTACTGAGTGCCATATTTTGTGTCGCTATTCTCCCTTTTTACGCAAATTTGTTTCCTTTGCCGAGTGACAAAGAGTAGCCGGTGCCACCATAAAGGCGCCAACCTCTCCTAATATTCATTTCAATAAAAAAAATATACGCAGTAATGAAATATAGCTTTCACCATGCGACAATTCGCTGCGCCGCAACAATGCCTTTTCTTTCTTTTGTGGGGCGGGGGCACCGAAATGAAAAAAATAAAACATAAAGGAAAGCACGTTAGCTGCAATCGAATGCCTACTTTGGGCGCCTAATGTGGCTACCGAAGGCGTATCGAAGAAAACCTGAGACGCTTGGTCCACACAGAACCATACGCCTACTGCTAGGTGTCCTACACCGTTGCAATCCGTCGTGCCCCCACAGTGATGGCGGTGAGCGACCCTTGTTTCTTTTACTCGTCTCCTATCCAGAAAGCGTCCAAAAGTCTGTCAGGCGAAAATCCACTCGGCCAGACAAAAACGAACGCGCACCGAAGGCGCCGCGCGGTGGTCGGGGCAACACGAGAAAAACGCATGCGCTCTGGCTGGCTCTGGCAGCCCGCGGGTAACGAGTACGAGAAAACTGAAGAGCCTCAATAAATAAGAACTTAGTTACCTTTGCTGGCTTTAGTGCTTTGACACGGACGCTTTGGCGCAGGTGAAATGTTGATATTCATTTCTGGGACATGACGGCACAAATGAACCACCACAACGCTTCGTCCCATCGGACCTCGCTGCGTGCTTTGTCAACTTGTCCGATAGTGTATTGATTTGGCTTGTATCGTTGTATGGTCCGACGTACGACTTTAGAAAAGTTGATGCACCAGTGGCCTCAAATGTTTATAACAACATTAAAGCCACAAAGTTGCGGAATTGAAAATCTAAAGCACAACGCTGGAAATGTCAAGGCACCTTTCGCATCAAAAGTTCAAACGTTTATGAGAGCTTTATACCCATAAAGTTTCGAAATTGGAATCCGTGGGCTCCGTAGATTCCGCGGCCTCAGCGAGATGCCGCGGCGAGCCCGTTCGCCATCAAAACGCCCTTGAAATTTTGTGCTCAGATGGGGCTCCTTGCGTTATGTGCTTCCCAGTGCACGGGCGTTGCCGCGAAATCCAGCCCAAGCTTGCAATGTTCGCGCAGAGATGTCTTTTCGAGCGTGAAAAAGACATTCTAGAGAAAATCCAGAATAATTCCCGGGGCCCGGGGTTGTTTTGGTTGACAGTGCATGACAGCACGAAAAAATGTGTGTGTGTGGGGGGGGGAGGGGGGAGGGGGCTTAAGCCCCATAAGCCCCCGCTGGCTACGCCCCTGCTACGCCCCTGCACACACACATGCCGCTAGATACGCCTATGACGAGCATGATGTCACGCACGCGCAGGCAAATATAAACGCATCTACCACGATGACCACGGGCACTCGCTCTCACGACGCTTGCGTGATGAGGTTCCTAGTATGACATACCAATAAGCCCGAATCAATGCTTAAATCATGCTTGAAAGACAACTGTAGACTTGTAGAGGTGAGGAAATTTAACAGCTGGAACCGAGTAGACCCACCCCCATTACTTCAAGCGGCTTTCTGCAGACTCGAGTGATCTTGGTCGGGACTCCAGGCGTGGTATTCCTGGCTTTAAAAAGTGGGGGGAGGGCAAATGGGCTACTTTGCCCCCCCCCCGAGTTCTGGGAAAGGAAGTGGGGCAAGTGCCCCTCCTGACCCCCCCCCCCCCCATTACATACGCTTATGACATTGCTACTACTTTCTTGATTTGACATTTGTCCAGTGCGAGGAACGTTCTATAATATGGCGCAAGCCGCGGTAGCAGTCTCTGCGGCGTACGTTTAACACCAGTGCGAAAGTCTTTAACGAAGCAGTCGATTGCGCCATTCTTGGCACTTTCGATGCTGCAAAGTGACTGCAGAGAATCAAGCAAACTACCCCACCATATTTGAATACCGACGTTGCTGCGTCAGTCGAGTTCAACGCGGGTCATTAACAGGTTCACACACAAGCGCAGATTCGTAAACCGCGGCCGGGTGAGTACTTGTCGACGCATGCAGGGACGGCTGTTGAAGTTTCGCCCACATGCGAACCATTGCGTAGAACGTTCTTTCGGTGTTCTCGGTTTTGCGGTTTTCGAAATACATTTATCGGTTGAAGAGCCTTATCGTTACATCTACAATGAATATCTTTTTCTTCTTCTTTGCTATTGAAACTTTGACACAGGTTCTTGTGTCTCCTTGCGTTTAAGTGCCATTTCTGTATTCGCTGTATTATTGTACGGCCAGTTTTAACGCGAAAGCGTTTCTTGGGTAGGTTAGTGAAAGCATGCACACAGCCGGCGTCCGCAGAAGACGTCCGCAAGTGTCGTGTCCGGAAAGCACGTGACAACTGGAACTGACGCCGGTGAACAGTCGGCCGCAAACACTCGGCGCCGCAGCAACTACCTGAAGCCGCGGCGTTGGCGAGGGAAATTCCTGCAACGCAAGCCCCGACTCGGATCACAAGGCCATGTTAGTGTCTATGTACTCCGACGCAAGTACGCTGACACCGGAATGACAGGAGGATGAGGACACCAGGGACTGTTAAATGACACCACCCACAATGCCGTGGCGGTCTTACTACTTCGGTATAGCCGGGACCTGTGAGGAACACTGCCCCGACGATGAAATAGATGAGGACATGTAAAGTGGTGTCGACACCACTTTGATTGTACCAAATCATGTAAACAAGCACAATTCGGCCTCTCACATTGCCTCATTCTTTATAACACAACTCGGCAACAACGCTTTGAAGCACCCTTCCGCAACAACAACCTAGCCAAAAGAAACGCTTTCGCGTTCTCATCTCATAAGAATATGGTTAGGAATCCTCTGCAGCTTTTTCAAATGTATTTTGTAAATGGTCCCCGCGCTAGCCTTTGGCTATGGGACAACGAAGATTGTGCGTATCTTGTGAAATAGTTATGTTAGGAAGAGTTGCGCCTAAGAACGACAAAACACAGGGACAAAAAACGAGGTAGACGGAAAGAGCGCAATGATGTGTAATAAATAACTAAAAACTCGGAATTACGTGCACGCATGTGGCCATGCTATCGCATGATATGGTTGGTCCATGGATGGTGATTATTATCTGTTTGTCTGATCGCTATGGCAACCGTGTCAACATTCTTCGCACGACGTCTACGATATGTCACGTGCGCTATATTCATCGTAGCTTTTCATTGTCCTGGCTCACAGAGGCGAAAAGACGCGAAGCCACATTAGAGCAAGCATGGCATCCTGAGCAACAACAGTGCATGGGCACAGAAATGATTGCGTTGCTGCAGCAAACGTGGCCGTTTCCACCAGTGTTAATTATGCTTATCATAAATCGTACCGTTATTATTATCCTATTGTCCAGCTTGCTGTCTTATAGCGCCTTCCCGCGTTGTGATAGCTAATGTTCATTTTCTGTTTCGTACCTAGAGCCCCTCCCATAATCGGTTACCTGCCGTTCGAGGTTCTCGGAACTTCCGGATACGACTACTACCACGTGGAGGACCTCGAGAAAGTTGCGGCGGGTCAAGAGGCCTGTACGGTTTTGTGCTTCGCTTATTTACTATAAATGGGCAGGCGATTTGTGTGTGCCGGACCTCAAGTTATGTCTTCACTACGCGGTCATGAGCTGAGTGATGTCGCTGCTCGCCCCACTGCCAGTGATGCAGACAGGGGAAGGCACGTCCTGCCACTACCGCTTCCTGACCAAGGGCCAGCAGTGGATCTGGCTGCAGACGCGCTACTACATCACCTACCACCAGTGGAGCTCCAAGCCGGAATTTGTCGTATGCACCAACACCGTCATGAGGTAGGCACCGCGGTGTCATATGCCTACCAGAGGTCGCCGAACGCTAGCTTTGATAAACTCCTCGATGGCCGTTGAGTGTCATCTGCCGCTGTTTACAGATGTGACGTGATAATCAAGTATCTACTCTCACTCGAATGGTGAATTTTCATTGACGTGCACCGACTCGGACAAGTCCGCGAGCGCTAACCTTCGGTGGTCATTGAGAGCGCACGACGCTGTAAACAACTGCGGGTGCTCATAGTTAATCCACGGACCTTTCACCAAACGACGCACTACCTCGTAGCCGAAACTTTGCTTTGGGACGTAAATCGAATCAATAAGGTATATTTATTACGACCGCACAACGCGATCGCGTAAGGCGGAGTCGCTTTTTCACGCCTGTTGGCATTGCGTATAGTACCTAAGCTTTGGTAGTGGATCGAAATATATCACCAAAAAATGCATGCCATTGTTTGAGAATTGTGTCTGTGCCACGGTACAATGACTGCACACCATGACTGCAGAACGCGCGCTCAGCAGCTTAAGTTGCATGCCGCTGCACCGATGGTGAGCGCAAGGGCGCTCGAAGACACGTACACACGTATGTGCACGTATGGCGCAGACACGTGAATGAAATTGCTAAGTTCTAGGGTGAATATTTTAGCGAATTTGTCGCTAGGCTTAGCGACTTCTTTGGCTGTTCAGCAACGCAAACGCCTTTTCACGCTCGGCTTTTTTCTTTGATTTTAGTAAGGCCTTCGACTGCCGGAACCATTCCACTGTCACAGATAAGGTGTACTTGTTTTGTTTTCCTATTTAGCGACCGGCGACATTTTTTAGCTATGGACAATTAGAGATATTTTACCGATTTCGAAGTTAAGAAAGTAGTTTAAAAAAGGGAGAAGCGCTTTATTATTCAAAAGCTACAAGTAGGCGGCTGAAATTGACTGTATGGCGCGTGGGCTTTGTAATCACGATAAATCAACGGTGGTTTCCACTCACAGTGGCCACACGCTGCAGTTATGTGCGCCAGTATTGGTAGGCTTCCCATTGCTCTCACAAAATTTATGTTTTTTTTTCTTCTTTCTTAAACCAGTTGGAATGGATGTTAACGCTGTGAATGTTGCAGTTTTATTAAATACGTTGGATTGGTGGATTTTCGCAAGCGTAGCAACTTACCAACACTTATTCCAGTAAATTTTGTGGTGAGGTTTAGAAATGTGGAGAAAAGTAACGCGAAGCAAAGGAACACTGGTCGACGAGACAGACTAAGACGAGCGGTGAGATGAGAATAAAAATCATCAAGGGAACAATAAGACGAATAACTGTTGAAATGTGTACATATACACGTCGAGGCCGCCACTCCTATATGTGTATTTGAGTGGCTGGCCTCGAGCACGCGGTTGATACACTGCATTTGACCTGCATAAGGACATGTAATTGCCTTCACCGTTTTGACATGACCAAGAACATGTCGCAGAACTTAGTTCTCTTTTCACGACCGCCCATAACCAGAACATTTGCAGGCATAACGTGAACCAAGTGCGTATTCGTGATAGGAAAATCAGGTTACCCGTGTTCTCTTGAATAATTCTGAATTCGTAACTGGACATTTCAAAGGTACACTCAGAATTTAACTGTCATCATCCAGTTTGTTGAAAACCTACTAGTAAAGCAAAAGCCCGATGTTGGAAAACTCAATGTTTATTCCTCACCTGCACTTACACTAGACGAATGTTAAACGCGTGAGTAGATGCGTTATGACATATTAGTCTATACTATAGCGTTCCTAAACGACCACATTATTTAAGGGTCACTCAAAAGCTCTATGGTCAACTTTAGTAACTTTGCAGCAAAATATAGCGAAAATTTTGTGACTTCTTTGTTTCAGTTTAGCAACACACACGAAGAATTGGCAACAATACTGAAAACCCCGACCTCATAGCATCGTAGCGGGGCTTACATCCCCTTCAGTCACGGTGTCCAGGTCCGCGGACGTGTATTCTTCTTGGGAATATGTGCAGTAGTAGCAAATAAAAATAAAACGCGGAAACTGAGCTACCAGTTAATTAATCCCTCCACGGCGGCCGCATTTCGATGGGGGTGAAATGCGAAAACACCCGAGTACTTAGATTTAGGTGCACGTTAAAGAACCCCAGGTGGTCGAAATTTCCGGAGTCCTCCACTACGGCGTGCCTCATAATCAGAAAGTGGTTTTGGCACGTAAAACACGAAAATTTATTTTTTTTTAAATTAATCCCTCTGCTTGCTCAAGATTACCCTAGGGCACAGTACTGTTGCACATGACCACTTTACCGAAAGCACTAGCATGTTCGACGAGATTTTCGCCATGCTGCGTTACGCCAGCAATTGGAAAATGGCGTTTTTTTTTTGCCTTTCTCATTATGCAATAAGTGATGAGTACCTTTACTTTGGGCAATTGGTTCGAGTCCTTCTATGAAAATTTTCGACATTATTGATTGAACATGAAGTCGAAACTTAATTACTCTGTAGTTACAAAGCCTCACAAGAATATGTAGAAGAAATGTTCCGTATAAGCTTTGCTATACTTAAAAAAAGATCCCCAGCACATTGGAATAAGATTATGCGACTTTACACATTGATTGGCTGAGCATCGCAAAAGCTGTGTGGTATACTTACGGGCATTTAAATTTGTCACTCGATTCCATGGCAATCGTGTCGTACGCCTCACCCAAGCTACGACGAGGACTTGACGCACAGCAAGGCGGCGCCCACCAGCGGTGCGTCGGCGTCGTACTCGCGGACGTCGGTGGCGAATCGCACGTCTTACCAGAGCTCGCGGGTCTCCTCCGCGCCTTCGGTCAGCTCCAGGGACAGCCTGTCTCCCAACCTGTCCGAGAAGTCCGGATGCGCCGGCGGTGAGTACGACATCGTGAGCGCGGCTTGGATCAGTGCTCCTATGGTACCTTGGCGAAAGGGTGAGCGAAAAAGAAGGTCCGCTGTCCGGACGGTGGCCTCAGTCATAGTATAGGACTGCAACAACGCCGAATTGTCTTATCGGAAGAAGTCGATAGCCGCAAGATTATCACCATCATTGCTTCGCTGGCACAACTAGAGAACACGTCATCTGTTCGTGTCCCCCCTTCTACAGATAACCAAATACTTTCTCTACTGCTAAGGAAATCGGCCATTAATGTTGTAAACGCTTTTGAAACTGGGACCATGGGCGTTATGTGTGCACAAGGCTATACTAGAATGTGGCTGTAGTTCCTAAGGCAGCTGGACCTGTGACCGCGTCTAATGCGTAGTGACCACTCCAGTGTATATACATCGACGCACATATTTGGTAATTTTTTCCATCTACTCGTCGTTAAGACGCCGGTTCCACGAGCGCTCGATCAAAACACCTGCGCGTTTGCCGTGATAAAGCGACTGTGCTCGTTCCCTCGCACATTGTATAGGATCGGAGACCGCAAGGAGGAGTAGAGAGCTCTTAAGGGTGAAAAATGAATGTACCTGCCGCCGCAACGTTAAGCGTTTTGCTCAAATTGAGGCACCTGCAGCAGAGACAGACGAATAACAGGTACAGACACAAGAGTGATCATGAACTTCAGTTTAACAGCGCTTGTGCCGGTTCCAGCTATTCGTTCTTCCACTGCTTCTGCGCTGTAATCGCGTCAATATAATAATAATAATAATAATAATAATAATAATAATAATAATAATAATAATAATAATAATAATAATAATAATAATAATAATAATAATAATAAGGACGATGACGATGATGATGATGATGGTGATCAGAAAGACTTGTCCACGCCGTAAATAACATAAACGATGCTGCAGACCAGCAGAAAAAGCTACCGAGATCGACAGCTTGATGAAGCCACAGGCCCCCATAGAAAGCAGCTGCACAGCTGCATGCTGTCATATGCGCATAAACAGTAGCAAACATACTGAAACGTATTAACAACGCTAAGTTACGTGATACGTATATTGTAACCGTTTACCAAGAAAACATTTTACATTCACAGCAGCGCAGAAGGACTACTAACAAAAACAGGGGTGCGATCTTGTACGCGTTCCAAACTCGAACTGAGGTGGTCCGTTCTTTCCGTCGCGAAATTGGCGGTCCGTTCCATTGCGTTCGTCCGATAGCAGACAACACGAAATGATTGACAGCAGATATCACTTCACAATTGACGTCACGGCGTCACCGTTCAAACTGACCAACTGTGTGTGGCTCGATAGAACGGACCACCTCCGTTCTATTTTGGAACGCGTACAAGATCGCACCCCTGATGTCACATGAACAGTCAGAAGCACATGTGGAAAAGAAAGAAGAGATAGATTAGGGGTCCTGAAATGATCGCGTAATTCTTCGAAAGTGACGCTCTCTAAAATGCAACTTGCTTTTGTGAAACGCATTGGATAGTCTGGGTAACTTGTTTTGTAATGCTTGTTGGTGATATGTTGTTTTGTATGTTAGCACTATCTAAGGCTCATGGTTTTTCGTACGATGGATGGCTTTATTATCTGCAAGATGAGCTATGTTCCGCAAAAAAGAATGTGCCGTTTTTCAGTTTCAAACTCTATATCACAGTCTGGTGACTTACTTGCGAAACAAAGGAGGAGCGTTAGTTTAATTAGAAACACCATCTGTAGCTCTTAGAATTCGTTTACTTATGTGTAATTTCTGAAAGATGCTCCATTATGCGGCCGACCTCTCTACATTTTCCAATCATTAAAATACTTCTTTCTGAATAGGTTGACGTGCGTTGTTGATCGCCGTACCATACGACATTTGTTAAGTATAGGTAGAAACAAACTGCTACTGTATAAATAATTTTCGTAATACCACGTGGTAGAACACTACGGTTGTGAAAAATTTCTCCAGCTGGGACAGCCTAACTTGCATAGTGTCGATATGTATATCCATTAACATATTTTTATGAAAGATTACTCCTAATTATCGGTACTATTTCCGCAGGATTACCAACTAGCCCATTCTTTTACCCTACCTTCCTCAAATCGGGCACCGTGCTGATTACGCCTTGCTTCCCTACCTTTGCATGTCAACCTTGCCCCACTGGTATCCTCTAGAGCCACCATAAATATGAAATATGGCGTCGCGACATTCCTCCCCCTGACTCTGGCCGACTTCGACGCCGAGCGTAAGGCAATGGTAGCTGAACATAAGCATAACTGTAAGTGAGCCGTATGAGTTACGTCTGCTTTGCAAGGAACTTCAACTGTTCTTGTTTGTTTGTTTGTTTGTTTGTTTGTTCTTTTTTATCAATGTGTGATTTCCGTGTGTTTTGCAAAGAACTTCAACGGTATTTTCTTTCTCCCAAATGATACACGCTTCAGGGGTGCTGCGGGAAGAACGCAGCAGCGACGCCAGTAGCTGCGGAAACCAGCTGTCGCTGCCGTTCACCGAGGCGTGCACGATCACGCGCGAGTCTCCGGCGACGGGGGGACGACTGGTGTCGCTCGCCTCCTCGGAGCCGACCTCGTCGCGGCTGCTGCACGAGCCGATGGACCAGCGGCCGCCCTACCAGACCACGACCGCGTGCCGTGCGCCGCTGATCACGCTCACCACGCTGCAGCCCATCGCGGCCACCTTCGCCGGGTCCGGCCACTGCGGCACGGCTGCTGCGGCGGCGGCGATGCAGGCGAGTGAGCGAACCGCCGCCTCGGCCACCGCTCTCCGCATGTGCATGACGAACTGGCGGGGGAGCGCTCGCGGACGACGCTCGAGATGCTGAGTGCCAACCAGACAGACTTGATTCGAGCGTCGCATACGCTTTCTGGGAGAGCGCTTCTCCACTCAAAACCCCACCTCCACTCAAGAAACTCTTTTCGAAATCGTAACTAGTTTATTTGTGTTAATAGTACAGTTATTATGATTATTATTTGTAGTAGTATTAGTATTAGTATTAGTAGTAGTAGTAGTAGTAGTAGTAGTAGTATTTCTATTGTAATCCCCTTTGAAACTTGAAACGGGGGGGGGGGGGGGGGACGAAAAGTTACCTAGGTTGCTTGATACAGTCAGGTTTGAGTACATCTATTGCTGTTTAGCATTGTGCCTCTCTCTCCTTGATCTTTGCTTTCTTCATAACAACCTCTCTCTCTCTCTCTTTTGTACAGAGTTGCCTATGCCTGTAACAACTCCGCTTCTATCAACTTCTTTCCTGCAATTTTCGCACCAGTACTCTAAACGGCTCTCGCTAATCCCAACTGCTGGCCAGTTCATGCTTCCATCCGCTTTGAATCCTAGCACTTCTGTAAGGTGACCGTTTCCTGCGGGTATTGCAGGGTGAATATTTTGGCATTCCATTACGATGTGCCGAGGCGTTTCCGGACCAGCAGCAGACACATGCCTCGTGATGTTGCGAATATTTAATCCGATATGTTTTTGTCTTCGTGCAGCCAGCTCGGCCCTCAAATAACAACAGGCAATTTGATCAGGCTAGTTGGTACGAATCCATGGCGGCAAACGGCGCAAAATTCTTGGGGACACGTACTGGAACAAAGAATTGAATTAAATTGAATTGAATTTTATTCCACAACAAGAAAAAATTACGAGGAGGACAGGTAAAAGTTGTAAGAGCAGCTTGAGGTATTCTGACCCCCTAGCACACGGGGAAGCATAAAAGCGTGCGGCTAAGGAAGTACGACCTACTAAGAGGAAACACTTACAGGAGTTATAAAACGTCACTTGAAAGAAGCACAGGCGCCTACTACTTCAGTTGAAGTAAGCGCTCGTGTCTCGTGACATTAAATAGCGAAGCATTGCCCTCTGTTTTATCGTACAGATTTTCTTTTCCAATTTCTTGCTTTTTATTCTTGTAAATCTCTACCTTTTTTTGTTTCCATTTTTTGCACCCAATTCACTGCCTCCGTTTCTCTCACTCTCTTTTAGATCACTCCTGGTTGTATATTTAAACTTTCAATTACCTTATACTTGGTTGCCAATATTCTGGACCCCTACCTCTATCCTGTGTCCACTCTTTTGAGGTATAAATATTTGTGCACTTTAGCCGCGCATTTATGTCCATCTTCACTGTCCAGCTTCACCGTCCTTCTTCAAATTGGGTGGATGGATGGGATGGATGGATGTTATGAGCGTCTCGTTTGAAAGGGGGTGGTGGGTTGCGCCACCAAGCTCTTGCTATTATACTGCCTAATGTCCTACCTAGGTTAAAAAAGAAAAAAAAAGAAAAAAGGAATCCTATGAACTCCCACAACCAAATCTTCTGATCTCCTATTGCGAACTGTGCTTTTGAACGTCTCCGTTTTTTGTCGCTTCCCTACTTTTATTCCACCAATCTTCCGATCGCCTCTTACTAATCCCTATTGCGGACATGTTCACTTTTCCCCTGCTCTCGCTGAACCCAAGGGCATCAAGGAGGCCAGTGGTGCCTAAATCGACCGCTAGGTAGACGTCTTCACATTCTAATAAAACATGCTCCGTAGTTTCCCTAGCTTTACCGCAGCAAGCACATGCTTCTTCTTCCTTCTTATATGTCGCTTTATAGGTGCGTGTTCTAAGGCATCCCGATCTCGCTTCGAAAAGTAATGAGCTTCCCTTTGAGTTATCCTAAATTGATTCTTTCCTGATTTCGTTTTTTCCTCCTAAGTAGTTACTCATGGCAGGTTCCTTTTTCCATTGCCGCCACCCATGAGATTATTTCGGCCTCTATGACTTTCCGCTTTACATTTTTCGTTGCTGTGATGCCCACCCTACAGGCCGCATACTTGCTGGTAAGCTTCCTAGTTCTTTTCCTCCACTGTGAATCAATGTTTTTCCTGTACGGATACCTCAACACTCTCCGAGCCCATTCACTTTCTTCCATATTCCTCAGTCGTTTTTCATACTGAATTTTTCTGCGAGCTTCCCACACTTCAAAACTAGTCCAGCCCATATCACGCTGCACAGCTTCATTTGCAGTCTTCCCGTGAGCGCCCAATGCGAGGCGACCCACTGACCTTTGGTTCCCGTCGAGTCCTGATTGTACCCCTGATTTAAAGCAATCAACCTCATTTCCAAAAGTAAATCCTGGAACCATTACTCCTTTCCAAATACCTCGGAGCACCTCCTACCTATTGTATCCCCTTCGCGCTCTGTGCTTCATTATGGCTGCATTTCTCTTGACCTTCACTGCTATTGTTTTTTCCTTTGTTTCCATATATCTATTGCCTTCGTTTATCTATATACCAACATATTTATATTCTGTTACCCGAGGTATTTCCTGGCCCTGTATCGCCACTGGCTGTTCACTGTTTTCATTGAATACCATAACACCTGATTTTCTAACCCTAAATTTCAAGCTCAAATTCTCGCCTTCCTGCCCGCAGATATTAGCCAGACGTTGCAAATCACTTTGCTTGTTAGCTAGCAGCACAATATCGTTCGCATAAAATAAACCTGGAAGCTGCTGCTTTATTATACTGTACCCGCCTGTTTGTATGAGAGATTAAAACCGATATTACTTCCTTCTAGCGCGCTCTAGTGGGGACAACAGTAGTGGGGATAAAGGGCCCCCTTACCCCAGTCCCTTCTCGATATCAACTTTCTACTCGCTCCTCGTCCCTTCCTATTCAACGCAAGCGGTATTTTCTAGGTAAATATCTCTCAAAAGCTGTAGAAAATCGTCACCTAAGCCTTCCCCTTCTAGAATATCCCACAAAATGTCGCGGTCTACGTTGTCATAGGCTCCTGTAATGTCTAGAAAGGCCACATAAAGCGGTCGGCTTTCTACTCCCTATTGGGAAACGGAATGACAGCGTCGCCTCTCGGCTGAAGTACTAACTGCGTTTCATGTCACTGCAGGCAATCACTGAGTGAAAAGTTTGTAACCCGAAGTCACAAAAAGCCGAAAGTGATATATTTTCATGCGAAATTGGTTAAGCATCTTGCGATTCCTTAAAATCACTTTTATTTTTCATCCTAAGCAAGGCAAATATTTGCAAACCTTGCTAAAATGTCCTAATATTTAAACATTCTGGTTGCCTAGCGACTGCTCCAAGCTTATTTTCGTTCGTGTAGTAATTCAGTTAAGATGTGGCACTACAACTGCTTTATTTTCTTTACGGTGAAAGTACTGACATTACACTAACCCCCGCATACAGAAATGTGCCTTAATTTGAAGCCTATGCTTCACTTAGTATAATGCCTGGTGTGAACGTGCCTGAGATGCTCATTGCTTTTTTTTTTGGGGCGCGTTCGCGTCAGACATACATTTTACCAAGTCAGGCGTGGGCTTCAAGTTAGGCGAATTTCTGAATACGCGAGTAAGTAAGCTTTAGAATACAGAAAAATTCGTTACAACAGTGGCAGTGTGGGTTCGGTTTCCTTTCATGACAAGAGGCATTACATAACAGAAATCGCTGGCGTAACCACACGGCTACTATTTACGTACGAGGATGGGACGTTGATAATTGCATCTAAAGAAAATCTCACGCAGAATTATCAATGCACTGACGCAGCAGGCACGCGAGTTTGGTGCCTGAAACGCCAGGAGCAAACCTTACTTCCAACACCATAGCAGCTGCCACAACACGTCGACCTACGAGAGCCACACTGGGTGTTTGCTCACTCTCTTTGAAATTTCTCATAAACGCGGCTATTCCACAGGTGTGGTCTGAATACAACCTCACCTTAGGGACGGCCACGACAGGTTCTGCAACCGGGGAGCTTCTCGGCGTGCCTGGAGAACGACTCACACATCAGCACGAGACCCACGCACTCACAGCCGCAGGGGCAGGTGTCGCCCCGGTTGCAGCAGCAGCAGTCGGCCGGTGGACAACACCAGCAGCAGCAGCCGCAGCAGGACCATTTCCAGGATTACCTTCGGCGCAGGCACCAGGCTCTGCAGCAACAGATCCTCAGGCAGCAGGAGGAACTGCGCCGGGTCTCCGAGCAGCTAATGCTCGTGCACTTCATCAACCCCAACCTGACGGCCACTGTGACGGTACACGACCGATTCGCATTTACATAGCACGCGCGAATGCCCTCTGTGAAATTGCAGTCCTAACTGCTTCTATTGGTGATATTGCTTGTTCTGGGTGTTGTAGTGTCGCAAGAAAAGGTGAGGCGTGCTGACAGGACACAAGAGAAGGGAAGTGGACAACACGAACTCCACTTCTCTTGTCTTGTGTCCTGTCTGCATGCCTCACCTTTTCTTGCATAATGAATCCAGACCAACTA
Organism: Dermacentor albipictus; assembly: GCF_038994185.2. NCBI lineage: Eukaryota > Metazoa > Arthropoda > Arachnida > Ixodida > Ixodidae > Dermacentor > Dermacentor albipictus. The sequence continues at coordinate 12,486,489 of NC_091823.1, read as the reverse complement.
GCTCAGCTTTCTGTCGTTCTAAGCTTCAGTTGTAGTGTTGCTTGACGCGATTCTGCAATAGAGCCATTTTCACGTTTTTGAGAGTTCTCGTACGCTAAGATGGCGCGCATTTACTCAGCTTGTACCCATGCAGCATGAATCAACTCCATCGAAGGAGGGGGGTGGGATGTACGAGAACTTTAATAAATATATTTAACGGTTGGCGAGCAATTACTGCCGCACAGAAAGCTGCCGGCCTTCGTTTTAGTCTGAAGAAATGAGCGAAAGTTTGTGAAGGCTCCTCCTAACCGCTTCGTTATTTCCTTCCCCTTTCTACATCATACACCGCCTCGATCGCACAGAGCGCCAACGCTCCGCTTTTCACGCTGTCCCTGCCGACGACAACGCTGTCGGTGCCAACGTCGACGATCGCTGGACCGACGGGCGCGTTGACGCCGGCACCCTATTTGCTGGCTACGGCTCCCGCCGGCTGCACGGACAACTCTTCCCGGAGGGACTCGATGCACCAAACGCAGAGCCAGCAGCTACAGCACCAGCAACAGACTCTACAAGAGCAGCAGCAGCAGCAACAGCAGGACCGCCAAAGTTCGGGATTTTTGGGAACCGTTCCTCAGGGATATGTTGCTCCGGTGAGACATGTATATGAGGTGACTTGTAGAAATGATTTAGCGTATGAAAGAAGCGCAGAAGCCTCATATATTGTGTTACTTCGGCTACAGCTATTTCTCTCGGCATGCATTCCTGCCCCATCTTGTTCGCCTGCTTGCCCACTTCAGCATTAATTGATGACAACTTGTTCTGGCGGCGATGCTGAAGCACAAGTGCGGCGTCTGTCTCCAATATTTCCCTCTCAAATTTCTACTTCGCCTTCCCTCAACAATGTGTAGCCTGGAAATCTGTATTTTGTGTTCTCGCTCACCTTCCTGCCTTTCCTCATTTATCTGGTGCCGCTTCTACCTGTTTTATCCGGCTGTTGGAATGCATCATGTAACCGCGCAAACGACAACGGACGAAGAAGGAAACACACAGGACAGTTGCGGTGTGTTTCCTTCTTCATCCGTTGTCGTTTGTGCGGTTACATGATGCATACCAATATCGACCACCAACTAGCCCGCCTCTCCCTGTTAATTCTCTGGCTGGCTGGCTGGCTGGCTGGCGGGCTGGCTGGCTAGCACGCTCGCTCGCTCACTCACTCACTCACTCACTCACTCACTCACTCACTCACTCACTCACTCACTCACTCACTCACTCACTCACTCACTCACTCACTCACTCACTCACTCACTCACTCACTCACTCACTCACTCACTCACTCACTCACTCACTCACTCACTCACTCACTCACTCACTCACTCACTCACTCACTCACTCACTCACTCACTCACTCACTCACTCACTCACTCACTCACTCACTCACTCACTCACTCACTCACTCACTCACTCACTCACTCACTCACTCACTCACTCACTCACTCACTCACTCACTCACTCACTCACTCACTCACTCACCCACCCACCCACTCACTCACTCACTCACTCACTCACTCACTCACTCACTCACTCACTCACTCACTCACTCACTCACTCGCTCATTCACTCACTCACTCACTCACTCACTCACTCACTCACTCACTCACTCACTCACTCACTCACTCACTCACTCACTCACTCACTCACTCACTCACTCGCTCGCTCGCTCGCTCACTCACTCACTCGATGTCCACATTGCAAGCAGGCACTGGATGTGCATGAAGAATTCCTTTCATTCCGAAGTATTTGAAGCCCAACTGAAACGAAATTTTGGACCACGTAAAAAACGTCTAGGTTCAGATAATGTAGATACAGAACAGCCTCCGTGCAAAATTTTACGTTTGAAACACGAGTGGATGCATGATTAAAGACTAGGAAAAATAGGCGTACTGAAACAAAATCGAATACTGAAAAATATAGGATACTGAAACTGAAAAAACGCTGTCATTGCCACTCGCCAGAAGTGACGCATTACTCGGATCACTCAGCTCCTCGGCATCACCTCCGAGATTACCTGTGGCACGCTGCTTCGCGCACCGCGCCGAAAAATATGGGAGGCGACGTGGTGGGACTTATGTCATGGCCGCTAGCCACCAGGCGCGCGCGTCGTCTGCTGAGGCGCTAGTTAAAGCTGCTAATGAGAAAATCGGACAGTCACAGCCCTGAAGTTTTGTCAAGCTTGCTTCGGTAGTACCTACTATTCATTTATTAGCGTATTAGGTCAAATGTCATTTCGCTGATAAAAGCTGGATATGTTTGCCTGGCTGATGGCCTGGTATGCTTCTGCAGGTGTTTGGTGAAAGCTATGTCGTTCCGTTTTTATTATTCGCTCTTCATGACCGGGTGACCCAAGTGATAACGCACATTTGGAATGCTGTTTGAACCACTGCTGAAACGCGAAGACGAATATCATTGAAATAAATCGTGGTTATATTGTGCCGGCACCCTGAGATGTCGGCATCCTGAGAAACTTACGTTGTCTTTTCTCGTTCTCTTCTAAACGCAGGTGTACCCGCTCCAGCTACCCACGGACCAAATGATATTCACTTCAAACTTTAACGCCCCGTCGAACATTTACATGGACGCCAGTGGCCCCGGTAGTGGCGAACACTAAGGACGAGTTGCTTCGTGGTGCCACATGAAAACAGGAGCATTCTCAGCGCTTACTTGAAGATTAGCGCATTTAATTATTCCTACAATCGGTCTTGCATTTCAGAAGGTGACCGAGCACAGCATTTCATAGGTCACTGCAGCTAACAGGTCTTGTGACTACGAGTAATGCATGTCGGCACGAAATGAGAGGCCATGCAGTGATATGCCCAGTAGGCCGACGCTGACGTCAAAGGGCAATGAAAATTTGCACTCTCTATATTTTTCAATGTAGATATGCCGGTGTTAACCATACAACCTTGCGTCATGCGTTTCTTTCGTGCGTACAACACGTAAAATGTAAATATTATTGCTTTCATTTACATAATCCTTATTATGTCATTACGGCCCCTAAACGTTTCTGGATGATTTCCTGTTTCGTGAGTCATCATTTGCTGGCTGCTATTGAATGAATAAATTGTTACCAGTGTCGTCCCTGTAGATATGTTTACACCTTTTCAAAGCGCTTCATGCTGTCGACTAAGTTGTGTCTACTCTAGACCACATGCTCTAGACGTCATCAAAATGCTAATACGTATAGTCAATGTCCTTTCATTCCACGGTGGCGTACTCATCTATTCGATTATTCCCGCCATGCTTGAAAGTTCCAAACTAGATGCTCACACTTTTCTATAAAAGAAAAAGCTGATCATTCCGAGCTGAACGCACCGAACATCGGACAATTCTAAGCAGAAACAGCGCGCAGGCTGTTAGTGTTCTTACGGCCGCGCTAAAGTGGCTGACCGCTGTTTAAATACTGGCATATGCATCTTCGACGCACGAAGTCCACTGGCTCGACACGCACTAAACGAAGGGACATCAAAAATAGAGGTACGGAAAACTGGGTCCTCTGCTATAGCGCTTCCGTTGCAGCGTTTAGACTCGTTTTAATGTCACTACTGAGGACACGAAAAGCTCTTCGGTCTAAGCAATATAATTTCGCTTTCATTGAAGTGTTGTTGTATTTGTCGGCTTACCAAAGCGAAACTTTCTTTGCCTAAATATCCTCCCGGATTTCGCGTGGTTGCTGCTGCTGGTGGTGCTGCTGCTGGTGCTGCTGCTGGGTCGGTCAGAATCTCGGCAAACATATTTGTGGATATATATGCAAAAGTTATGCGTGCGCCGAATGCAAGTGCCAGCAAACGAGGTTACTTAACCTCTCTTTACTGAGCAACGAAGTAGTTCTGGGAGCGCAGCTCTGTTCTGCCGTAATAACAAATTTTAAAAAATTCACGCAGAAACTCCTCAGAAAGTTGTCTGAGTATGCGTAAGCATTGTGCCACTTGCTCACCTCCACGCAGCCGGGTGCCATTTTCAATGTTAGGAAATTTGATCCGACCAGCATAAACGAGAGCCCTGCGGTGACACAAGCTGCTGCGGACGGCGGCACAAGGTGAATTGATGACGCCAGCAATCTGGTGCAAGTGGCGGCATCAGGTGCGCTGATGACGTTCTGTTATTTTGAGCCGTTATTGCTCTTTAGCGCTTTATCCATCTGCGTTGAACCATTATCAACCGTGATCAATCGTGCTACGGCGGCGCCTGTGTAGGACGTGGCCGCGTGAGCTTGTGTTCCCGCCGGTTCGTTCGCGCTGAAGTGAGATGCTCACACTTTATTTTGAAAGTGATCTGCAATGGAGGCACAGTGCGCCTAGTACTGATACCTTTGTGTGCACGGTGTTCTGACCGCTTAGTTCGCGTTGAAGCGAGAAGCAGAACGAAAGTGAATTCGCTCGCTGCTGCTGGACCAACCTTTAAAGCGATTGTCTTACATGTCGGTCGGACGCACGGGTCTTTTCATCGGGTAGGCATAGAAATGCTTATGCATATAAAATAAAAATAAATCCTGTGATTGTATGGAAAGGAGTTGTGTTTGGAACGTTATGGTATGGTCTAAGCCATACAGATATGATAAGAAACAGAAATGGCTACTGAACTTCTGAGAATTGTTTACTAATGCGTAGGCATTGTTTGGCTCGGCTGTTAAATCGATTTTGCTAACTTGCCTTTCCTAGCTTATGCATGTTTTCCGATCGCTTTTCGGGTGCCAAAGAAGACTTACGCATTAGTAGAGAATTCTCAGAATTTCTGGGGCATAATTTATATCATGAGAAGCCAACAAAGACACCAAGAAAACACAACGGAAATTATTTCTACATACTAATTGATAGAAAGAAATGATAAATTAATGGCAATAAAAGGGGATGAAAAAACAATTTGCCGAAGGTGGGGAATGATCCCACGTCCTCGCACTGCGCGTGCGATGCTCTAACCAATTGAGCTGCTGCGGCGCGGTTTCCCCATCCACGTTCTTGGGTATTTGTGTGTTACTACTAGAACTAACCGTGGGAGTGTTAGCCAGCGCCACCACTCGCAAACCTTGGCGGCACATGTGGAACATCCTTTCTGGCACAGGCGTCGCGACTACGTGATCTTTCTGGGTGAAGGCTACTGGTCAATAAACCCGCATATGCTACCTGAAAGCAACAATGTTGCCGGATCCGAGACCCTCGTTATGTAAGAACGAGAAGAAAAGGGGTTAACCGAGGGTCCCGGTTTTTATTAGTCATATCATGAGAAGCCAACAAAGACACCAAGGAAAACACAGGGCAAATTATGCGTACTTACTAATTCAATTAAAGACCAGGTCTGATTAGCCGGGTCGGCGCTTTCTTTCTCTTCTGTTCGGGTTCGAGTACAGATTATTTCCGTCTTATTTATGTTATTTTATTCTTATGTTACGGCGTGAGTGCGGTGACGTCACCAATATTCATTTTTGAGGCTACCAATCATCTACTATTACATCATTATCACGTTACCAATCAGCTATTCTATCATTTTTTACACTCAGCAATCCCAAAGTAGGCTTTTTTGCATACACACTAATAATGCGGAAAAGTAAGCTTTCAAGGGGGCATGACGAGAACGTCGTGTCTACTGATGTTCATCTGCACTATTTCCCCGTTGCTCTTGTAGCGTTTGCCGTGGACGCGAATGACTTCCGACTTGTCGGGGACGCAGAGTAGTCCACTTTTCGTGGCGAACCCGGCTATAGTCTACGCGGCTTCTAGTAGTGTTTGCTCTTTTTGCGCAAGTGAGCTTCTTATAGCCGAGAGGGTGATGTCATCCGCATGCAAAATGTAACCAAGGTGCGGGATTTCTTCGAGCGCGTGAGCGAGCTTGCGCATTCAGTTGTTGAAGAGCAATGCGGAGATGGTTCCCTGTGGTGTGCCCTTGTATGGCGTTTGTATGGGGTCGAATCTGGTCTGCTCTAGCCCTATGGCGGCCGTTCTCCCGGAGGGGAAGGATTTGTTCTAGGTAAGATTCTCGCTCCGCCAATTGCATTGAGCTCGGATAGAATTGTTCCGTGAGAGGTGTTATCGAATGTTCATTTAAGGTCTAAAGTGAGGACTAAATGTTTACCGCCTTTGGGTATTCGGCTAAGGACCTCCTCCTTGAGAATGAGGAAGGCGTCCTGAGTCGATAGCCCGGCATCAAAACCCAGCATGGTAGCTGACAATTAGTTGCTTTTTTTCTATAAAATTTTGTAGTACGATCTGAATCACTCGCTTCTAAAGCTTGTCCATACACGATGTTAGTGATGTGGCTCTTAGGGCTTCGAGAGCGGGTGTTTTGCCCGGGTTAGTTATTGTTATAATTCTGGCATCCTTCCTTTCCGCTGGAACGTAGCCTTTCTCCAAACATTGCTCGTGGAGGTGAAGTGTTCCAAGATCTTATCGTTTAGGTTTCTGATCAATAAACTCGCGACTTCGTCCGTCCAGCGGGCTTTTAGCCACCTTTCTTTTAGCCGCCTGGCCGCGGCGAGAACTTCCACTTTGGTGATAGGCGCGTCTAATTCGAGATTGTTCGATCCCTCGTAAGTGAGGTTGCTGGGCGAATGTCCTCCGTGTCTATGTAGTGTTTCACTAGCGCCGGGATTAAGTCTTTGTCCGTGCCCGCGAAGTCGTCTGCTAGTCTTTGCAGCATTCGACTCACAGCCAATGTGGACTTGTCGGAATACACCATGCTTCTGAGGATTGTCCAAGTCCGAAAGGTGCACAAGGTGTTTCTAAGGGAGCTGCAAAACTGTACCCAACCATCTGTAGCCAGCTGTGCAGCACATTCGTTGGCCTCCTCGGAGAGACTCTGTTAGCGTCTCTAAAGGTTGCGCTTCAGGCGTTTCCTTTTCCACCTTTTGAGGAGATTGCACCTGCTCTCCCAGAGATGGAGAAGGTGTCGATCGATGCCAAGCGTTTATGTTGTGCGAGCGACCTTCCTGGATTTCTCTTCGTGCAGCTCGTGGATAAAAGTCACCTAATCATTGACATCATTTGGTGTTTGCTTCTGGTAAGAGCGTTTTCGAAAAGTCGCCCAATCTGTCAGTATGATGTCACCAGTTACCCTGCGTAATGTTGGTGACTCTATTGATGTACTGATGATAAAGTGGTCGCAGTCTAGATTTTCGTTTAGGCTTGACCACGTGACGTTCTAAATGTTAAAGGTGAACGTAAGCTCCGGGAGAGTATTCCCGCTCACACTGTTACCCAGCCTCGATGACGCGGTCGGGGGGCGGCCAAGGGAAAGCTTAGTTTCTCCGTTGTGCATTCTAGCGAGTTGCGTTTCGGGGTGCCTTTGTTGTATTCCCATGATGTGTGATGAGCGTTGAAATCGCCGCCACCACGAGTTGGTTTTTAGCGTACGCTGCCAATTTTGCTACTGAGAAGAACTCCGCGAAATCCTCGTGCCACCTCTTGGGGCGGCTATAGATGTGCATAATGGTGGTGCGAGCCCTCCCTCCTTTCTGGAGGAAGATTCTGACTAATTCATGGCTCGTATCAAATTTCTTATAATAATTCTCTTTGACCGTGATGGATTTGGCCAACAGCATTGCAACGCGGGGATATTCCGAATTACATGATGGGTGATAACCCAGCAATTTGACCGGACGTTTCCCTATTTCTTGTAGGCATATTACGCCGGGAGAAATCGGTGAAATTGGGATATATCTCTGGAGGGCCGTCGTATGTTCGTGAAACGTGCGGCAGTTCTACTGCTAGATTTCTCGATGTTAAGTGCCTTGTTAATTTAATTGAGTTAACTTGTTTCCAAGTTAAGTTTATTTAAAAATTAAATTAAATTATCTCATTATTAAATTAAGTGTCTTATTAATTGCCATCTCTGATACTCTCGTTGTCCGTGACGTCGGACACAGTTGTGGTGCGGCGATAGGCCAACGATCTTGTGTTTGCGGCAAGACCAGCGCCGATGCGATTTCGCGCCTCGCTCTTAATGCTGGTTAGGGAGTCGTTCACATGAGTTCTACACTGCTGGAGTTCGGATTGCATCTGCTGTTGAAATTGTTGCATTTTCTGTTGCACTTGCGTATTATTTGCTGCTGCATTATTTGGCCTCGGGGCCCTGAACCGGTATGGAGTCCTTGCTCTTGACGAGGTTCTCGATTTGGAGGGTGACCGCGATTTCACTGACGCCTTTCGTTCTGAGCTGAACCAATGCGGGCCGTGCTGCTGCTTCACGTGATCCTTACGGCTAGGTACTTCTTGTTTCGGGGCAGATCTCATTAGTAGTGGCTTAAGCCGACACTTGCATTCTCTGTCACGGATGGCGTGGGCTTCGCCACAGGCGGCGCACTTGAGATTGCACTCGTTTCCGTCGGTAAGCTTGTGCGTTCCGCACGTGTGGCGCATCGAAACGTTGGGGGTGGGGCACACGTCCGGGGCCGGTTCGATGGCAGACGTGGCCCAAGCTTGGATGGTTGCTTTATAGCGGTAGCAACGAAGTTCACCTCCTCTGTATTAGACGTATTTCGGCACGTAGTTGCCCATGAAGGTGAGGCTAAAGTCTTCGAGGGGCCAAGCATTCTGGCTTGCAGGATCTCCGCCCCTTAGATTCGAACTCGCAAGTTGGCTTTTAGTTCTTCAGTAGTGGTGTTGGGCTCGATACCTTGAATAATAACTCGGGAAGCTCCGTCGAGAGTGGTCATATACGCGTTGATTGGGGGAGGACGATCGTTAATGGCGGGATGAGCCGTCTACATGCTGGGGCGGCGTCGACACCAATACGATGTTGGAACCCGGCCGTAAACGAAGCATAAATTGGGTGCTGGTCACCTGGTTCTGGCAGGTGGCTATGATTTCATCAGCGAACGGGGTAGCTACAAACGAAGCTACAAAGGCACCGCTTCGAAGAAAGCTTCGCAGTTGAGGAAAAATACGTCCTGGTCTGTGTTCAAACCCGGGGATTCCGCAGAACTGATTAAATCCATAGTAAGTGTCCAAGTGCTTCGAGCCGTCAATTAATTCAGTCTCACTCTGCAACCTGCTAGGCTCCTGCAGCATGATTAGCTCAGATTGTAGAGCATCCGCTCGGAAAGGCGCTGGTCCCCGGTTTGAATCCCGGACCAGGACATATTCTTCCTCAACTGCGAAGCTTTCTTCGAAGCGGTGCATTTGTAGCTTCATACTACATTTGGGTAGATGACAATTTTTCCTTTCATCAACCTTCCTCCACCTTGCGGGATTCCGTAGGACTGATATGGGATGAAGCAAGCTTAAGTCAGTGATTTCAATTGCATGCGCAAGTCTTCGTCGCAATAAAGAAATAAATAAATCGTACGACAGCACGCAGAGCACGGCGGAGATTGAATTGCAAGCCATCCGGTACACCGTAGATGGGCAAAGAAATCTCACCACTCCGCCAGTGGGAAAGTGATCGTGTACACGGACTCCCTTGAAGCGTAAAGTGCGCTTGCCAGAACACCGCGAAGAAATACACTATAGCACATGAGGGCAATCCTGACGGACAGTTGAAACAACTTAAGAAACATGCAAGCCAGAGACCGCGCGCGGAACGAGAAGGGACTTCCCCGCGAAACGCAGGCTTTAGTATTAAAGGCACGCTCGGGCTTCAGCCACTTAACGCAAAAATAAAACGAAGTTGAAGTTATCATGTCAGCACATTGGAGCGCATAAAATTCCTCTGGTGGGCCCGGGCCAGACCTCGGCTAGGAGCCATGGGTCCGGTTCATGAACCTTCAAATAGTGCATATGAACCTTCAAATACCCTATGTTGCATCTGGGTCGCAAGCCCCAAGGGCAGCGTTGGCCTGGCGGCCTGGGGCACAGCTGGAAGCATCCGAAGGTCCTGGCAAAGGATGAGTTGACTGCCAACAGAACAACTTGTTTATTATAGCATCGCAAAAGAGCGGCCGGTCAGGTCGACCGAAGTGGAGAGACGGGAGAGCACGTTACTCGACGGATGAATTCGAAGCCTCCCTCTTGGCGTTCGGGCGCAGCTGCTTTTATACTCTCGGAGTCGAGGGCAAAAAGGAACAGCTCGGATGAGGTGCACGTGACGGCGGCGCCCGGACACGTTGTGACAAGAAGTGACGTATCCGCCGGGTCGGCGCCGGTCAGACCTCCTCGCTTCACAGTTGGGGAGCTCCTATCCCCGGCTGCTGCGCTTTGACAAGCGTGGGCACCAACATGCACACACACACACACACACGCACACACGAAGACACGTGGCATTGAAACATGTCTGGACGCGCTTGGCGGGAGGCGTTGCGGCAGCGCTGAACTGGCCAAAATGTCCGCCGCTTTGAACGAAGCTCCGGCGTCCGTTGCATCCGCGCCGGCTATACCGCACGTCGGAGGCGAAACGTAACACCTAAATCTATAGTGTGCCCAGTATTTTATTATGCTATATGCCAGATTTTCCGCGTGACGTCATCCCCTGCCTGCTGCTGTGGCTCCTGAGAGCGAAACGCGAGAGGGGAGCCCGGCTGCATACAAGCCGAGCACAGGAGGCGTCTCTGTGGTGGCAACATGGTCTGTCGCTACATTGCTATTCGCTACATTGCTGCATTGCTAATCGCATTAAAGTCGACATTCATCGTGAAATGGGGTTCTTCCGGAATTTTCAAATGGGTAAGCATTTCCATGACGTCTACTACCCAACGAGATATTTGACCGTCACGTAAGACAATGAATGGTTCATACCCTCTAAAGCAATGACACATACCCCGTAAGCAACCTAAGAAGTGCAATGGCTCATACCTACGGAAGGCAGAGGCTACAAGCGCTTAGCAAAGTGAAGCGAAACAGTGCATACATTCATTGAAATCACCGATACAACCCACAAAACAGCAAACGTTTCAATAAAGGGCAAGCTCAAAACAAGCAACCAAACCAACAATAGAGCAGTGCATACCCCCATCACGAAATGTAGTGTTAGTTCTGAAACAGCTTCACTAAATTAACCTTAACTCACCTTAATTAACATGAAAGGTCGTGGGTTCTACTCGCTTCAAAGGCCGAAATTTGGAGTGTCTTAATTAGATATAACTTAATCAACTATGACTAATTAACTTCACATTAATTAACACCAATCGTCGTGGTTTCGAGTTCCGTAATGAACTCTATCTTATTAAACCTGCCTTATCATGCTTGATAGCGAACATGATAAGCGAACGACCGATGAGAGTAGATAAGGGTTCATATTGGTCGGATCAAGTTCCATAACATTGATAATGACAGCGGGCTGCGTGGAGATGAGTAACTTGCACAATGCTTACGCATACTGAGACAACTACCAGAGGAGTTTCTGCATGCATTTTTTTTATTGTTCTCTCGCATTGAATAATGATTTCCAACGCAGCCGCTATTTCCACTGTTTTGATACGGTTCTGGGGTTCGTAGTTCGGGCTCTGGTGTCATTATGAGGGTCGCTTGCCTATGCCGCCGGGGTGCCTAAAACTTAGCTGGCCTGTGCTATACAGGGACATCGCCTAAGCTGGCTAAGCAGACCTATGTCGTTGTCCGTATTATCACCGAGAATTATTGAGGAGGTGAGGTCAGGAGGTTAAAGGAAAGGAGAAACAGATTTAATTGACATATGTACACAACTGGCTCCAGATGTGCAAGCACACTCCATGTCAGAGCACATTACATGTCAGAGCGCATTACATGTGTGTGCTCAGACATGTCCACATGTTTGAGCACACACATGTAGGCACACACATAAGCGCGCCAAAGATGTCCACATTTAAAACAGTCGTTTTCCCTGTAACGAGACGAGGGAATCTGATGACCGTGTCTCGGCCGATCATAATGGCTCAACTGTTCGCAAAATCCCACCCATGGTCACACCACCTTGCTGGACTCGGTCTATGATGTCTAAACATCGAGCCCGCCTACGAAGCAATGACGAAGCAATCTGGAAACAGGGGTTGACGCTCTTTCCACGAAAGTCGTCGGCACTGGTTCCATGATCTCCATGAATGCCAGCGTGTCAAGGTCATGAGACTGGCCTTCGCAGTCGTTACCGCTTCCACGGAGGATGGCGGTTATTGTCGCCTCGGAGTGAGCTTCTTTTTTTGTGCGTCATAGTCGGTGTCGGGCCCCACCGCTGTCTAGGCGGGCGTTGATGAAGGGGGCTACCGCGTGGGCAGCCGCAAGGAATGCGCCAGGCTGTTTCGGGACGCAACATCAATGATTTTTCCACTATACTGGCCGAAGTCCCATGCTCGTGTAACCGTCTGCTTATTTGTCCCAAAAGTTGGTTATGTGAATACGTCTCCTATAGTCTGGCATCAACGACGTACGTGAAGCCCCGTAATTCAAATACTGTAGAAATGATGAACAACGAAAGATTGCTGCTGAGGAAGACGAGGAATAAGAACACAGTGATCTACAATTATCCCTGTCTTGAACCGGGTGACCCCGTTTTATGCCTACAAATTTCCTAATTTCCTCACAACACCTAATTCATACCTCCCTCGACTGCGTAATGCAATTGGAGATCGCTAGTAGACGCCTTGTTCGCCCTGTGGTAGAGATTACATTATTATTATTATTATTATTATTATTATTATTATTATTATTATTATTATTATTATTATTATTATTATATGCCTGAAAAATGTTCATGATCAGGCACAAATTGTTAAAATACTGTTCCTTGCTCTTTATTTTTCATTTCTTGTTGATGTTACTTTTCCTAACTTTTTGCACCTTGGTCACTATTGATTTCATGTTAGTATTGTGTTGATATATTGAGTTTATATTATGTTCATATTTTATGTTTTACTGCACGTCCGTCTGCCGACTTTGCCGAGCCAAGTCCCTAAAGCCACTAGAGGCTTTGACAGGCCCGTTTCATTGCCCTGTATACGCTATGTGCAATAAAAGATTTATTATTATTATTATTATTATTATTATTATTATTATTATTATTATTATTATTATTATTATTATTATTATTATTATTATTATTATTATTATTATTATTATTATAGTGCACAAGATGAACACTCCCTTAGTGTATTTGTCTTTTTGCTCTATGATTTGTCCGTTCATCGCTAGGTTTCAGTAAGCCTAAGTCCGCTATGTTATGAAGCATCGAACATTTAGGACTGGCTAACCCATGGGGCTGTCGTCTTCCACATGGTCGAACTTTTCTTTCTTGCTTTACAAATAAAAGCCAATAAAGTTTCTAACCACATGTGCTACTTGTCCCGGTTGACGATGTAAAACGCCTTTGACAGCAGAAACATTGCTTTAATGGGACACCTGAGGATAAGTTTCATGTTACGCTGAGAGTACCCTGATAATTAGGTAAGGTTAGGCAAAATTAATGATCCTACACGCTCTTTAACTTATTATTAAGTGTTACTACGTTTCCGGTGTTCCATGTTGAAGAGGCATATTCAATAATGGGCCGTACGTAAGTAGTATACAACTATTTCTTCAGCGGCCATGGCTCATATACAACCAATCGCCGGCGAGAGGACAGAAGAGGCTACACAAGTGAGTGGGTAAGTCTTACTGAACACGGAGGCTTGTAAACCTTAGAAGAAAGAAGAACGAAAGTCGGGTGGTGACACTACTTTCAAGTACACATAGCACTACACATATACAACCGCACATTTATGGCAGCAGAGCGGCACATACGTATTCTGGAAGGATGTCTAAGAAGGCGCACATATCCGGTGGTATACAGCCACTGGCACGTACCCAGTTGCACGTACTCAGTTGCCCATGTCGTCTAATCGGACACACCTCCAGTTACCGCAGCAGTTGTCTATTCGGTGACAAACATTACTAGCGTACTTTCGTACACCGAACGTCGGTGTGGTATACAAAGAAAGCTACGCTTCAAAAAAGGCATGCGCTTTTGGCATCAATGCCAATTTCAGTAATGTCAGACGAGTGTTACACGGTGTAAATATTGAAAGGCGTTGTAAATACGCTGCATTTACTGCAGGCAAACGCAGCAACAAGGTGCAGGGAATCCCTCGCGTGGCACTATGTTCATAACTGTTCTTGAGCCCTGGTCCTGCCCGAGAGCACATCCAGACATTGACGGGCACACGGCCTGCGGCATGATTTTGGTGCCCATGGTGGTTGTCTTTCTTTCGCTTTTGTTTTGGTTTCTTTATTTTGTGGCTACAGCGTGTAACGTTTGTATTCACATCGTGCGTTCAACCACTTTCCCTAGCTCTATGATGGGGAAGCAATTTAACAACTTTGTCCTTTACTAATAGCAATCTTAACTCAGGCAGTAAAAAAAAGAAAGAAAGAAAATAAAAGAACAAGAGCATATTTCTTATTTACATGGTCATACTATGAGATCACACAAACATTTTATTAAATGAATAGAGAGAGAGAGAGAGAAGGGAAGACGGAAAGGCAGGGAGGTTAACTAGACTGAGTCCAGTTTGCTACCCTACGCGTGGGGAGGGGAATGGGGAGTGAAAGAGAAAGAGAGAGAACTTAAGTGTAGGTTGTCTATAGTCGCGCACTCAAGTCCGTCGCCTTCAGGTAGCGAAAAAGCGCTCTAACTGCTTTTTGGGCCAATGAGCTGTGAGGCCAGGCTCCCAAGATCTTCGCTTCCGTGAATGGCCTGTCATCCAGTCTATTTAATGCACACTGGAGAGTCTCACGTTGATTATCGAAGCGAGAACAGTGGCACAGAAGGTGGCTGATGGTCTCTTCACACTTGCACTTAGCGCACATTGGTGAATCCGCCATTCCAATGCGGTAGCTGTAGGAGTTGGTGAATGCTACTCCTACCCACAGCCGACACAGCAGTGTTGCGTCACGTCGTGGAAGGTTCGCTGGTAATGTAAGTTTTAGTGATGGGTCGAGACTGTGTAAACGACACTTAGAGTTCTGTGGTGTATGCCAGCAACCTAACGTGATTGCACGAGCAAGACTGCGAAGCTCTCTTGCAGCGTCGACTCTGGATAAAGGTATAAGGACTGTCGGTGAGCCAGCCTGGGCACGTCGGGCAGCGTCATCGGCGAGGTGATTACCAACGATGCCACAGTGTCCCGGCAGCCACTGAAATATGATGTCATGTCCTCGTTCAGATGCGCAATGACAGGTTTCGTTGATTTGTGACACCAGCTGTTCATAATTGCCACGTCGTAAGCTTCGCAAGCTCTGGAGGGCTGCTTTCGAGTCACAAAATATTGCCCATTTGTTGGGCGGTTCTTTTTCAATGTATTCGACAGCAGCGCGAAGAGCGGCCAGTTCAGAACCTGTAGATGTCGTTACGTGAGAAGTTTTGAACTTGATGACGACCGATTGAGATGGTAGAACAACGGCGCCCGTAGAATTTTCGGACACGGAACCATCCGTGTAAACATGAATTCGGTTAGCATATGAAAAATGTAGAAGTTCCAATGCGGTCTGCTTGAGAGCCGCGGTGGGCAGGCTAGCTTTCTTCACTATTCCTGGAACAGCAAGGTACACAGGAGGCTTCTTCAAGCACCACATAGGGGATGGCGTTCTTGTTGCGGGTGAGTGCCTCAAAGACAAAGAGTGCCGGTTAGCCGCAATCGATCTGGAGAACGCTGCCTTGGGTCTTTTCTCAGGCAAGTGAGCGAGATGGTGGTCAGGGACTCTGGATATATGGCGAACATGCGCCCGGAGTGTGTCGATATCTATATAGGTCCTTATTAGGTTGTCTCTCGCGAGGGCAATTGTTGCAACGGTTGAAGCATTTCGAGGTAGCCCCAGACATGTTCGAAGGGCTTGGCCTTGAATGCTCTGTAGGACATGGATGCTATTAAAATTAAAATTAAAATCACTGCTATTATTAAATGAATAAGTAAATAAATAAATAATATACGTGTTTTCTTTGTTGAATGCAACCTGGTGACCAGGGGCATCAGCACAATTTTTTCAGCGCTTAATTTACAATTTGGTTCATAGCCGTTTCAGAAACATCGGGGACCTCGATAGGCAGGTGCAAAGATGGCAGCCTAGAGTATCGATTCCGTTGCATTTTTAAGGAAGTCGGCTGATGGCATTTACGAACCGTATTTTTCATTAATCTGTCGTAGCGCGGCATGTTTAACCGCGGTAGTCAAAGGCGGGGCATGTACATGCAGGAACACTAGCATTTCGCGTGCGCGCTTTTAGTTCACCCAATGTCATCTGCAGAACGGTCAACGCGGCCAATGGAGAAGTCGGAAAGGGCTTCATCGCCAAAGGCAGGGTCGCTGTTGCGCGCAACGCAGAAGGCTGATAGTTGCTACATGTCTGTCATGTTTTGATGCATTATGCATGCCCATAAATCCCAGCGAGCGTCGGCTTATGTCACGTCCAGTGCTCGAACATGGCATCAGATATAAACGTCCCGTCCTGTACTCAAACATGGCAGTAGATATAATTCTTTCTTCTGAAAAGATGTATATAGGAGATATAAGGAATTAAATTTCGCCTTTTACTGGGAAAGGATAAAGGAAGCAAGAAAACCACTCATTTAGCCAGCTTATTATAGATATTCGATGAGATGGGTTACTCGAGGGTGTCGAATCAAAAAGGTAGCGATTTGGTTCGGATTCAACATGGTCCAATTTCGTACCGGTTCATTTTCAGTTCGGAGAAATAAATATTTATAACTGTTCGCAAACTGTTTCTCAAACCAGTTCGGCAAAGCCTATTGTATCTTGCCCCATAGCGCTATACTGCATAGTACTATCGACAATCCGCATGACGCATGCGAAAGTCCATGAAGAGGAGGGCAAAATTTACGAAAGAATTACATGAATACGGGGAAATTTTCATGAACATCTATTTACGACAGAGGTAATTAGTTAGAATCCCTGCGTGAGCGTAAGGTCTGCGTTGCTTCCACACACGTTACTTTGGCAGCAGCATAGTTAGTCAATCTTCGTTTTGCCTCAGGTTTTTACTACAGGACTGGTGGTGAACGAACTGTGGTATCTAATCTACAGTGTCGAACATATCCCGAATTCACATTATATTACATCAATTACAACTTCGAACTTCTGGTCTGTAGCAAAAAAAAAAACACACACACACACACACACACACAAAAAAAAACGAAGAAGCCAGCAATTTACATTGCGCTAGGTTTGCTGCTCTTTAGGTTAGGTCGACATTGATGCTCCTGAACGACGAGCAAAGACCGTTTGTGCTGAACCATACGTCGCTCCTGCGAATCTGCACGTTGTACGTGGTCTTTCGATGGGCGGACAAAGAAGTCAAAAGCACGCACATTGTGGCCTACCAATAATTTCTATAACTCAATGAGCGTTATTCTCGACTTGCCACGTACTACCCTGGAGCGTAAGAAGAGCAGACTTCGCGTTTCGTTTACAACAACGGTTACCGCTCACTGAGAAGGTGATGTCATTCATTAGCAACCACTGTGTTAGGGTTAGAATAAGTCATGCAGCTCAACTCGTTGATATCCCTCCTTGAGAAGATCGTCTTTACCGCATTCCGTGTTTTCCTGGTTGGTCAAGTTTTAGTAGCAAGTTGACCTAATGGCCGAATTGGAAGCGTCACCGGAAACGTTGATTCCAAGGAGCCCTTGAAGCAACTCTTCGGTTACTCAACACATCTGGCATGGCTGACACCAGAAGTGCAAGCGTCTCTGCCGAAGTGCCCGTAGTTACAAGCACATACCCATCGCCTCTCCCCATTCTCGCACACAACGCTACTCGTCTGTCGTAGAAATCTGCTAGTAGGGTGCGCCGATTGTAGTCGTTAGTCGAACAATCGTGCAAGATATTGAGATCCCGCT
Organism: Dermacentor albipictus; assembly: GCF_038994185.2. Classification (NCBI taxonomy): domain Eukaryota; kingdom Metazoa; phylum Arthropoda; class Arachnida; order Ixodida; family Ixodidae; genus Dermacentor; species Dermacentor albipictus. The sequence goes on along the minus strand of NC_091823.1, from coordinate 12,468,729 downwards.
GTTATCTTAGGTGCTTGAATCGTTTCGCGCCGAACGGTTATTATTATTATTATTATTATTATCATTATTATTATTATTATTATTATTATTATTATTATTGTTGTTGTTGTTGTTGTTGTTGTTGTTGTTGTTGTTGTCGGATGAGTTTCAGTTCGACATCCTGGTATTTTGGAAAGCGCTTGCCATTAAAAACACTAGGGTGGTTGCTTGGGCTAGTTGGTAATTCATGATGAAAAATAACGTAACAGCGCGAAGGACAAGGACTGCCAGAGACGACATACACAGCGCTGTGTATGTCGTCTCTTGCAGTTTTTGTCCTTCGCGCTGTTACGTTATTTTTTGCCGAGAGTGGAACGGGCGCGCAACACGTGGTGCATACTTCCCCGCACTGTTCTTGGAGCACTCCGGAGTGTCAGCGCGACCTACAGGCTAGGCTGCGGGCGAGGGCGGAAAGTGCTTTAGGGCCAGGTTTCTTCTTTCCCCGCCAGTGGGCGCGTTCCGCGTGGAACGCGTTTAGGAGCGCGCGTCGTGTGGGTGGGCGTCCAGGCTTGTGGCCGCGATGGCCGGTCGAAGCGGACGTCGGCCTCAGTATGGTGGCGCCATCTCTGTGCCACGGTATTTACCAGCTGCAGGGCGCCATGCTGCCGATGTTGCTGCCAGCGGCCCCACCGTCCGCCGCTGTCGTCTCCGAAACAGCAGCCTGTTGCTGCTGCCACTCGGCGTGAAAAACAAAAAGGGGCGACGCTGCTCTCGCGTTTCGAACCGCTGGTTCGCGCAGCATCATCAGCGGAGGAGAGCAGCTCCGACGCCAGCGGCCATGGTGCTGCGACAGCCTCCGCCGCCGCGCATCGCCGTCGTCGCCGGGACAGCCGCGCCGTCGCGGGGCCGCCGCGGATGACCGCCCCGACCCCTGCAACCTGTTGATTCCAGCCGCCGCTCCGACGCCGATCGACGACTGCAGGTCCCGCCTTCTCGGCTCGCTCGCCCGTTGTTTGCTGCTGCTGCTGCTGCTGTGCTCCCGGACGACCCGTTCTGCCGCGCCGAGCCCCGTACGTTCTTCTTCTCTCCTTGTCCCTGTTTCGAGTTTTTTAGGCGACTGCTGCCGCAGCATGAACGCCCTGCAATGCCGCGCTGCCGGAGTGTGTACGCGTGCCGTGCCCGTGCGATGTCCGATGACGACCGCGCGCGGCCGCCTCTCCGCCGCCGTGCAACTCTTTTGTGCACCGACCTGTTGCTCGCCTCCCTGGGCGCTGCTTTTCCAGATCCGCGCGCGACGCGGTTCGAGGAGCGCGACCGCTTTGCCACTGATAGCAGCAGCTTCGTTTAGGTATTCGTAGACGTTGCCTATAGCCGACGGCCACACTAACTTCTGTATTACTCGTACTGCGATCGCGTTCTGCACAGTATTCGCTCCCCCGAAGCAACAGGTGGTCGCACAGAGGGGCACTTTTTGCTGCCGCCGACCGTTTCGGTTATTTTCCGTGCTAACATTTTACGTCAGAGGGAACGTTCGGAAGCCACTCGGGAATGAACACAGATGTGATCGGCTGACACGGAGAATTTGCGTATTGATTGCCCCAGTGCCGGTTACCTTGACGGAAACAAATACTTACACGAAGCTTCCTGATCGATGCTCGCCGCAGTATTGATCTTTGAGCCTTGCATACTTCTCAGAAAGACGGGAGCACCGAGCAGCAAGTGCGACACATTGACTCCTGTCGCGCTGTTCAGATCACGTTTGTTCCTGCTGGTTTAGTCGACTCCGTTAGCCGCGCAGAACCTCCGCCCGCGATGCGCATCTGTCATTAGTCTTGAACTTCCGCTTGCAGAAAGAAGGCCGTGCCGCGTGAGATTGCCGCGCGAAACCGCAATTACCGGTGGTCATTCCACCTTCCCTGCGAGTCGGTGGAAAATGAAAGGCGTGTTTTGTTGAAGCTTTGGTACGATTGACGTGGTTCGTGTGGCTCTTAACCTCTTAACTTTGCATGCTGTATAAATTTGTTATGTTAAACACACAACTTGCAACGATTGTTTAAGTTTCAGTACATATGGCACAACATGGCTTCTTTTTCTCCTACCAGTTTCCTCTTTATTTATGTCAATTGCCATGATCTGACGTTGTGAATGCAAATAGCGGTTTTAATAGGCGCACTTCGTTGCTTGTTGCAGGCCAGGTTTCTGTGGAAAGAACTCTCTTTGTTGAACAGGACTACCGATTATACCGGATCTTGCTTGCGTGTCGCATACAGCCGCGCTTTTAAGCTAAAGCTTGCTGTAGCGCTACATGTATCTAAAAAAGTTTATTCAAAGCATGAAACGCTCTTGGGCCTCGAGAACCAGGCTTCAGCCGAGCTCTCACAATATCTCGCCGATATTACTAAGCTCGTGCCATAACGTGCATAACAGCGTATCAGGCGCCGCAGTTATCTCTGAGTTGCTGCTATAAGTTTTACTGGGATCGATGCCATAACCTTAGACGTGGGGCTGCCATTGGCCGGCCTGCATAATCTTGAGTCGCTGTACACTCTGACCATACTGCATGAGTCGCCGTATATGAACAAACGGGTCTGCAAGCGAAGCAGCTAACTAGAATGTTACGAAACTTTCGTACCTTGTAATCGTTCATCTTGCTATGTTTCGCTTTGTGCCTGACGCCTCCATTGACCTTGTCTTCGACGTTTCTTTATTCTGCTTCCGAGCTGCCTTAGTTTTAACTCTTACCCTGTGTATTCAAATACATGTGCAACGTAGAGATGCCCTCCATGGGCAACCGCTGAAAATGAAAAAAAAAAAAAATGGCGAGTCGAGAGGCGCTAGGTAGAAAGGCGGGAGTTACGAGAAACTCGGGAGCGATCGAGCTCTGGGCCGACGCTTTAAGGATGAGTGAATTAATTGCACGGAAACAAGAGTTCCGACTCCCGGTGCGCCTTAAAACATCGTTGGCTAAACGTCACGAAGACGTCACCACATAGGCGGTCACGCGACGTAGTATAACCATCGTGATCTGCGAACAAGTAGCATAGGAGACGCGCAGCACCGATTGGTTGTCGACGATGTAAATTCACAGAAACAAAACGAGGACGAGAGGAACGTGAACGAGGGCGAGTGCTCACCTCCAACTGTTATTTATTGAAAGCACAATAAATATTGACCCGTGTACTTAGATTTAGGTGCACTATAAGGAAGCCCAGTTTTCCCAAATTTCTGGGGTCGCCCGCTACGGCATGCCTCATAATCAAAAAGTGGTTTTGGCGCGTAAAACCCCATAATTTAATTAATTTAATTAAGAAATATTGTCACACTTGCATGCACATATCGGTAATTAAAGAATTGTGTGCTCACGACGCAGCTCAAACCTGCCCAGGAACCATTACTAAATAAGCTAAATAAACAAACAGAAGCAAAGCTATAAGTAGGCGTGCAACCACCTTCGCATTCCAAATACACAAACTTTCTGTCCGACAGTGCTACCGATGGCTTAATTACTTACTCAACCTAATCAAAGCATTCTCGCTACTGTTTACGCCGATGACGTGCGCTGCAGTCTCCCAGTGTTCACACTTATCTAAACACGGAGATCGGAGTTAGGCTCAATAGGCAACTACCTTAAGCCATTTCTTACGCATACTTCATGTATGATAAATAAAACGGCCCCTTACTGTAATACTATATATAGGAAGTACAGTTTGCCTATACAGGTTAGCTTACCTATACTCTTCGGGGTCCCTTTAATATTAGTTTCCTCCATAAAACCGTCCAGACATCTCCTCGATTGGCCCGTTTTCCTTCACCCTTCGAATGTCGCCGTCACTAGCGTCTTCACAAGGCAGCAACGGATACAAAAAGAGGAGTTCTGGGGACTCTTCTTTCGCGGGAGTAACTGCGCGTGCATTATTTGACTCCATTTTTTTACCTCCCCTATTGCAAAAACCAGCTCCACTGGGACCCAGTGCGCCGGATTATGGGCCCAGTGCAGCGCGCTGGGACGGCGCTGGGAAGGCGCGGCACTGGCTACTCGTGCGAAAAACAGCTCTAGCGCGTTAAATATGCGGTGCCTGGACACCGTATATATTTTTTATGCGAAGCATATTACGAGAGCTCAACCCAGCTCCTCAGGCGCGGCGGTGTCGCCTTGAATACCACGTGACACCGTGACGTCACGACAGAGGAGAAGTGGCTTTGGCTCAACTCTTGCAAGATGGGCTGGGTGGGAATCGAACCAGGGTCTCCGGAGTGTGAGACGGAGACGCTACCACTGAGCCACGAGTACGATGCTTCAAAGCGGTACAAAAGCGCCTCTAGTGAATGCGGTGTTGCCTTAGAAACGAGCTGTTTCTAAGGCTCAGGCGTGCGTCGCTTGCTCAGGCGCACATTTCGTTGCCGCGCCGAACGCTGCGTTGCTCGACGCTCACCGCGTCCAATGCGGGGCGTCCAAGGCGAAGCAGAGTAACGCATGAGCTGTTTCTTCGTCTAGCCGATCCAAATATAGCCAAGCAACAGCAGTTCACCAAGCTAAACAGTGGTTCAACAACTAAAATAAAGGCTAGTATGCTTCGCATCCTGGGCTTAACCTTACCTAAGCCACAGCCATTTTTTGAATACAGAAAGCAAGGAAGAGCGCTTTAGTGCAATAAAAAAAGAAAAAAAAACGTAAAAAGTAAAACTGCTCCGACAAGGATTCGAACGACCGACCTACAGATCTTAAGCCCGTCACTTTACCACTACGCCACGCCACTTTTTTTTTCTTTATTACCGGCTTGGCAAGTACATACAAATATTGTCAAATCAAACCGAATGTTAAAACGTCTAGTCGTTACTAAGACTGATGTGTCATGTTAAAATGGCTTCATCGAAGCCAAACTGTCCAACACTGAAAGCCAATTTGGCGGATCACTTAGCAGTTTCAACACTTCGCTTGTATAATTAACATTCTCGGTAAAATAATACATTGCTGGCCTTGCATCAACATCAGCATTGCGTACAGCCATACGAGTTCGCCACACACTTTGCATACACAATAGCATCAACATGTCCACCGGCACACCGTCAGGTTCAGCACATGGCAAAAACCTTATTCCGAACGCAGTAATAGGAAGCTCCTTTTTTAAAGTTCTTTGCAGGATGTCCCAAAGAAAGCGGGCATCGTGGCAGTCAAGAAAAATATGTTCGACAGTTTCTTCCTTGTTACATATAAGACAGTTGTCTGACCATGGGACAAACAAGCCCTTGCTTCTTAGCCATGGCTTAACAGGCAGTGTGCCGGTATGCAGTTTGAAAAAGAATGATTTTGTGTTAGCTCGTACAGGCATATTATTGACTCGCTTGAAAACATCTCGTTCAGGCCCTAAGTAATACATAGAACGATACACTGGTGTAGGTATAAATACTTCAACAAGATCCTTATACAATTGTTTTCGTGACACTGCAAACAAGTAGTCTTTCGAAAAACGAGCGTTTAGAAGACGTATCGCCATGGAAACTTCACGCAGATAGCCCTTTAGTGCCATCGGTTTGATTGCGTGCGACGATACAACAAAATCGGGCAAAGCGTCGCGCAATCTCACTTGGATTACCGTCCGCAGAAACCCATCGCTTTGGTCGCGGAAGAAAACAAATCTCGATACAAGTTGCTTGAAAAACAAATGCGTTAAACCAAGTCCCCCATTGCGCAATGTGTGAAACAAATTACTTCTGCTCGTGCGTTCCCACACCGAACCCCAAATAAACTCTGCAAACACTCTGTGTATTTTTTGAATTGAAGATCGGCTCATGCATAGCACCTGCAGGACGTAGAACACCTTAGCTACTAAAAAGATATTACATACTTTGGCCCTAGCAAACATCGAAAAGTTGTGGCCTCCCCATTTGTTAGTTTGCTCTTTCATTCCATCTCTCTCGCTCGTCCAGTATTCGATTGGCTCACGGTAGGCACTGAGTGGAACCCCAAGATAAGTACCGGGTAATACACTCCCCACTGCATTTTGCAAAAGACCTCTGGTGCATCTGGCCAATTCCCGTGCCAAAGCCCTAAACATTTTGACCAACTTATCGCACTACCGGAAGCCTTGCAAAAAGCTTGGGCTTCCCTCACAGCTTCTGCAATGCTCTGTTTATCGCGACAGAACACTGCTATGTCGTCGGCATAAGCTAAAACTTTTATTTCTCTACCAAGGAATGTGTACCCGCGAATATTATGGTTATGTAGTAACTTTAAACAGAAAGGTTCTAAATAAAGTGCAAAGAGCAAGGCCGAGGTCGGACAGCCTTGCTTTATGCTAGACATTACTGCAATCCGCCTGCTCAGTTTGTTGTTAATAATTACGTTTGTGGTACAACCATCATACATCATTTTTACCCCGTCCAAAATGACTGATCCGACATTAACATAATCAAGAAGTATAAACAGGATTTCGTGGGACACCCTGTCAAAAGCTTTGGCCAAATCTAGTTGTAGCATAGCTACATGATCTCCCATCGCATCGCAACATTCAAGTATGCTTCGCGCTATATGTATATTTGTGAATATAGTCCTGCCTTTTATACCGCATGTCTGATGTGTACCTACTAGGGATTTGACTACACTTTGAAGGCGATGGGCGAGCACCTTCATAAATACTTTATAATCAACATTTGCTAAGCTTATTGGCCGGTAGGTCTCTACGGATTGAAGTTTAATGGGGTCTGTTGATTTAGGTATCAGTACTACGTGTGTCTGTCGGAAAGAAGGAGGAGTCCATTTTTGTTCGTAACACTTGGTTATGACGCGGTGCAGAGCCTCAGCCATTTCAACCTTGAAAATTTTATATATCGCTGCCCCAAGTCCATCCGGTCCAGGCGATTTCCTTACACTAAGGTCATCTATAGCCTTTTCAATTTCTGCTACAGAAATCGGCCTCTCAAGGGCATCCTTGAGTTGACCATCAATTTTCGGCATAAGAGGTAAATATTCACTCTTAAACGCAGAGATCTCGCTTGTCCTCTTGCTTAGCAGCGTGCTATAGTAGTCAACGAAAGCACGTTCTATCATTTCCCCGTCATTTGTAAGCTGCCCTTGAAAAACGATTTCTTTTACTTCCTTGGTCATAGCGTACCTCTTCTCTTCACTTAAAGCTCGCTTGGTGGGCGTTTCACCCAGCCATACACGTTCAGCGCGTGCTCTTAAAACCGCGCCACGATATCTCTCTTCATCAATCACTTCAAGTTTCGCTTTAATTTGTTTAATATCATGTGCAAATATACCAGCCCCGCCGCTTTCCATGTTCAACAGGTATGCCAACGTGCATTGCAGTTGCTTTTCTTCTTGCTTTTGTTTCTGCCGCAACACGCATGCTCTCTCTAAAGCAATTGTTTTCGCTTTGGTTTTGAACATCTCCCAAGCTTCTACAACATTTTTTGCATCCTCAAGGAGAACAGCGTCTAATTTCTCTTTTATTCTTTTAAGAAATACTTCATCTTGCATAAGGTTGTCATTAAGTTTCCATAGGTGCCAATTAAATTTCTGTTCTTTCTTTTTCATACCTATCGTAACCGTTACCAAACAATGATCACTGAAACTGACACATTCTACACCATATTCAGAAAGTAGTGGAACTAAGTGAACAGGAACATAGATGCGGTCTAACCTTGAGTGGCTGTCTCCTTGAAAATGCGTATATTGCACATGACTGTAAGAACCAAGAACACTCCCAACATCCTCTAGATCAACATCACACAAAATTTCATGCAAAAGTGCGGCACTTTTATCGTGGCTAAGTTGCTTTTTCGATCGGTCTATCGGCCGGCATACACAATTGAAGTCGCCAAACATTAGAACGTGTCTTTCACACCGCAAGAAAGACCTCAGATAAACGAAAAATTGTTCACGTTCTCGAGCATTATTGGGGGCGTATACACAAACCGCCCGCCACAGCAATCCAGAAAAAGAAAAATCACAAATAAGCAAACGCCCCCCTTCACATGAAGTAACTTGTTGCTCTAGTATCCCAATGCTATTTCTAATAAACAAAAGGCAGCCCCCAGAAGTACCACTCGCGTGGCAAACGCATACATTGTACTTATTTCTGAAAATGTCAACCAAACGAGCCGTTTTTTCTTCAGATTCAATTTTTGTTTCTTGTACAGCCATCCGCGAATTTCTGTGTGGTGGCGTGGCGTAGTCTTAGGAAACATACGGACTCTGGTATGCAGTGATGCTCGTTGAACATGGCCCTCCCTTTCGAGCCGACGACTGCCAACCCACGTAGTCGCAGGCCCATTCCCGATCAAAGATCGGGTTTTGGAAGTTCTTCCCGGGACACTACCTCCGCTAAGGCGGTGGTGGCCCGTGGAGCAGCCGTCTGTCTGGTGGCACATTGAGTTTGACCTTCAACGTCGACCTTCGGCCTGTCTGGGTTTTCTGTGCCGGTCTTTCGGTACCCGCGCCGTCGCTGTCTCGGCCGCGGTCCTCAACATCGTCGCGCAACCGTTTTCCGGCACCCTTAGCGTTGGAAGTCATGTCCATGCTCTCGGAGATGCTGACTGTCTCGTCAACCGCGGTGGTTGGGGTTGCTTGGATAGTTGAAGACGCACTCGTCGCCTCAACACCACTTTCCTTGACTTGAACCTTGGCAGGTGGAGGCGTCGAATCGGGCACGTTGTCCTTATCAGTCCCCTCCGAGTTCACATCTAACTAAAACAATGGCAGACGCTATTAACCTCACCAGTCCGCTTCGTTTGGCGACATTAAACGTCAGAGGGTTGTCGCAGAGGCGAAGACAATGTCAGATAAGTCGCATGTTACTAGAAAAAGACATTGATTTGATGGCTGTACAAGAAACAAAAATTGAATCTGAAGAAAAAACGGCTCGATTGGTTGAAATTTTCAGAAATAAGTACAATGTATGCGTTTGCCACGCGAGTGGTACTTCTGGGGGCTGCCTTTTGTTTATTAGAAATAGCATTGGGATAATAGAGCAACAAGTTACTTCATGTGAAGGGGGGCGTTTGCTTATTTGTGATTTTTCTTTTTCTGGATTGCTGTGGCGGGCGGTTTGTGTATACGCCCCTAATAATGCTCGAGAACGTGAACAATTTTTCGTTTATCTGAGGTCTTTCTTGCGGTGTGAAAGACACGTTCTAATGTTTGGCGACTTCAATTGTGTATGCCGGCCGATATATCGATCGAAAAAGCAACTTAGCCACGATAAAAGTGCCGCACTTCTGCATGAAATTTTGTGTGATGTTGATCTAGAGGATGTTGGGAGTGTTCTTGGTTCTTACAGTCATGTGCAATATACGCATTTTCAAGGAGACAGCCACTCAAGGTTAGACCGCATCTATGTTCCTGTTCACTTAGTTCCACTACTTTCTGAATATGGTGTAGAATGTATCAGTTTCAGTGATCATTGTTTGGTAACGGTTACGATAGGTATGAAAAAGAAAGAACAGAAATTTAATTGGCACCTATGGAAACTTAATGACAACCTTATGCAAGATGAAGTATTTCTTAAAAGAATAAAAGAGAAATTAGACGCTGTTCTCCTTGAGGATGCAAAAAATGTTGTAGAAGCTTGGGAGATGTTCAAAACCGAAGCGAAAACAATTGCTTTAGAGAGAGCATGCGTGTTGCGGCAGAAACAAAAGCAAGAAGAAAAGCAACTGCAATGCACGTTAGCATACCTGTTGAACATGGAAAGCGGCGGGGCTGGTATATTTGCAAATGATATTAAGGAAATTAAAGCGAAACTTGAAGTGATTGATGAAGAGAGATATCGTGGCGCGGTTTTAAGAGCACGCGCTGAACGTGTATGGCTGGGTGAAACGCCCACCAAGCGAGCTTTAAGTGAAGAGAAGAGGTACGCTATGACCAAGGAAGTAAAAGAAATCGTTTTTCAAGGGCAGCTTACAAATGACGGGGAAATGATAGAACGTGCTTTCGTTGACTATTATAGCACGCTGCTAAGCAAGAGGACAAGCGAGATCTCTGCGTTTAAAAGTGAATATTTACCTCTTATGCCGAAAATTGATGGTCAACTCAAGGATGCCCTTGAGAGGCCGATTTCTGTAGCAGAAATTGAAAAGGCTATAGATGACCTTAGTGTAAGGAAATCGCCTGGACCGGACGGACTTGGGGCAGCGATATATAAAATTTTCAAGGTTGAAATGGCTGAGGCTCTGCACCGCGTCATAACCAAGTGTTACGAACAAAAATGGACGCCTCCTTCTTTCCGACAGACACACGTAGTACTGATACCTAAATCAACAGACCCCATTAAACTTCAATCCGTAGAGACCTACCGGCCAATAAGCTTAGCAAATATTGATTATAAAGTATTTATGAAGGTGCTCGCCCATCGCCTTCAAAGTGTAGTCAAATCCCTAGTAGGTACACATCAGACGTGCGGTATAAAAGGCAGGACTATATTCACAAATATACATATAGCGCGAAGCATACTTGAATGTTGCGATACGATGGGAGATCATGTAGCTATGCTACAACTAGATTTGGCCAAAGCTTTTGACAGGGTGTCCCACGAAATCCTGTTTATGCTTCTTGATTATGTTAATGTCGGATCAGTCATTTTGGACGGGGTAAAAATGATGTATGATGGTTGTACCACAAACTTAATTATTAACAACAAACTGAGCAGGCGGATTGCAGTAATGTCTAGCATAAAGCAAGGCTGTCCGACCTCGGCCTTGCTCTTTGCACTTTATTTAGAACCTTTCTGTTTAAAGTTACTACATAGCCATAATATTCGCGGGTACACATTCCTTGGTAGAGAAATAAAAGTTTTAGCTTATGCCGACGACATAGCAGTGTTCTGTCGCGATAAACAGAGCATTGCAGAAGCTGTGAGGGAAGCCCAAGCTTTTTGCAAGGCTTCCGGTAGTGCGATAAGTTGGTCAAAATGTTTAGGGCTTTGGCACGGGAATTGGCCAGATGCACCAGAGGTCTTTTGCAAAATGCAGTGGGGAGTGTATTACCCGGCACTTATCTTGGGGTTCCGCTCAGCGCCTACCGTGAGCCAATCGAATACTGGACGAGCGAGAGAGACGGAATGAAAGAGCAAACAAATGGGGAGGCCACAACCTTTCTATGTTTGCTAGAGCCAAAGTATGTAATATCTTTTTAGTAGCTAAAGTGTTCTACGTCTTGCAGGTCCTATGCATGAGCCGATCTTCAATTCAAAAAATACACAGAGTGTTTGCAGAGTTTATTTGGGGTTCGGTGTGGGAACGCACGAGCAGAAGTAATTTGTTTCACACATTGCGCAATGGGGGACTTGGTTTAACGCATTTGTTTTTCAAGCAACTTGTATCGAGATTTGTTTTCTTCCGCGACCAAAGCGATGGGTTTCTGCGGACGGTAATCCAAGTGAGATTGCGCGACGCTTTGCCCGATTTTGTTGTATCGTCGCACGCAATCAAACCGATGGCACTAAACGGATATCTGCGTGAAGTTTCCATGGCGATACGTCTTCTAAATGCTCGTTTTTCGAAAGACTACTTGTTTGCAGTGTCACGAAAACAATTGTATAAGGATCTTGTTGAAGTGTTTATACCTACACCAGTGTATCGTTCTATGTATTACTTAGGGCCTGAACGAGATGTTTTCAAGCGAGTCAATAATATGCCTGTACGAGCTAACACAAAATCATTCTTTTTCAAACTGCATACCGGCACACTGCCTGTTAAGCCATGGCTAAGAAGCAAGGGCTTGTTTGTCCCATGGTCAGACAACTGTCTTATTTGTAACAAGGAAGAAACTGTCGAACATATTTTTCTTGACTGCCACGATGCCCGCTTTTTTGGGACATCCTGCAAAGAACATTAAAAAAGGAGCTTCCTATCACTGCGTTCGGAATAAGGTTTTTGCCATGTGCTGAACCTGATGGTGTGCCGGTGGACATGTTGATGCTATTGTGTATGCAAAGTGTGTGGCGAACTCGTATGGCTGTACGCAATGCTGATGTTGATGCAAGGCCAGCAATGTATTATTTTACTGAGAATGTTAATTATTCAAGCGAAGTGTTGAAACTGCTAAGTGATCCGCCAAATTGGCTTTCAGTGTTGGACAGTTTGGCTTCGATGAAGCCATTTTAACATGACACGTCAGTCTTAGTAACGACTAGACGTTTTAACATTCGGTTTTATTTGACCATATTTGTATGTACTTGCCAAGCCGGTAATAAAAAAAAAAAGTGGTGTGGCGTAGTGGTAAAGTGCCGGGCTTGGGATCTGTAGGTCGGTCGTTCGAATCCTTGTCGGAGCCATTTTATTTTTTACGTTTTTCTCTTTTTTTTATTGCACTAAAGCGCTCTTCCTTGCTTTTTGTATTCAAAAAAATATATACGGTGTCCAGGCACCGCATATTTAACGCGCTAGAGCTGTTTTTCGCACGAGTAGCCAGTGCCGCGCCTTCCCAGCGCCCCAGCGTCCAGCGCGCTGCACTGGGCCCATAATCCGGCGCACTGGGTCCCAGTGGCGCTGGTTTTTGCAATAAGGTCTGTTCAGAGAGCGGAGACGTTTGATTTAGTAGGCATGCTCAGTTGGCACGGTCAACTTGGTGGAGTTATAGCATTCTTCTCCGCTCATTGTAATCCCTTTAGTGTGTCGTAGTGTGGCATGTTTATCCGCAGTAGTCGACGGCAGAGAATTAGGTGGTATGATAAAATGGGAAATTTGCAGGTGTAAGATGTGGTTAGCTGGCGAAACACGGGGATAATTGGAGATCGCTGGGAGAGGCCTTCGTCCTGCAGTGGCCATAAATAGGCCGATAGTGATAATCATGATCCCACACCTTAAATGGGCGCTTAACCACTTTTTTGTCGAAGTGAATAAATGCATTTGAACTTAAAATAGGCTGTTTCGGGAATACTTTGCCGCGAAAAAGTACTTCGATTCGTTTAGCAGAAGCCGAATATATTGGCAGTCAAATACGCCTTTCGCGGTGCTAACGCGCCTTCTTTAATCACTTCCACTGGGAAGGCTACGGCGGGGATGGGCGTGCCCACAGCGCTCCGCCTACTGAGCATCACTGTGGCGCACAGTTCAAATTTAATTCTGTATGCTAATGTAGACGCCACTACTTCCGATTTGGCGCCTATGACGCGCCAAACGTAAGCCGAATGCGATTGTCCTTAGCGGGCCGTAGTGCGCTTAGCCAGTAGACTCGTCGCGGCGGTCTCGGTATCTACACACGTAGCAAACTGGGGCTACATGCAACTGTAGTGCGACAGGGCTTGAATGCGTGCTCCCGTTCATGTGCTCGTCTGATCGTGCTACGTGTTGCGGACCGGCTTTTTCGTTCGCCAGCTTCACCGACGGATAGTATCCATATCCAAGGTGCGCATCTTTAAGCGCTACATATAAGTCTGCAAAGGAGTCAGCGCGCACTGGCAAGCGTACGTGTGGTCTGACCTTAAGTTTGGCGTGGTTCAAGGCTAGTTAAACGTTCAAAACTAGTCGAAATTAGCAAGACGTGACGGCTATACGACACCGATAAGTAGGCTGGCCAAAGTTTAATTTCTACGCGGGCGGCCTCGGCCGAGCGAAAGCAGATGATAGTAGGCTTCTTCCGGAAGTACGTAATTATTATCAAAATTCGAAAGAAGATTTTAGCTTAGTTCAGCCTGTTTACTAAACTTCGTCAATGAATATACACATTAACAGTAGGACGAAGCGCACTGATCCGAACACCCTTCTTAATTGATGTCAGCTGTAGTTTAATAGCAGCCGCGTATAGAAATCTGCTATATTCCGAAAGAAAGCATCCAGGAAAGAGCGAGGAACAGGCTTCTGTTCAAAGGGGAGCGTTTGAGAGAAAGGTGACTTCACGCTCCGCTTGCGAGCTCCTCCACGCGCTGCGCTCGACTGCAAAACTTTGCTGAGATGTTCACTGCAGCGCATGCGATCGCAGGTAGCTCTAGATCACGAGTCCTAGCGCTTCGCATCAACCACCCGCGCTCGTGTCTCGCGCCGCAGCGGTGGCAGTCCGCACAGTGCCACATGCATATTACCCACTACAACTTCCCCCGGGGCGAAGAGGAGCCATCCTGGCGACCTAAGGCGATGATACGATAAGGGGGTCGTGGTACGGCTTTAGGCGGCTGACGTGAACAGTCTCGCGGCCACGGCGCCGTTTGTCCGAAGATGGCGTCACCGGTTCGACCACATAACTCACAGGCGAAGTACACGCGACGATCCGGTACGGACCTTGATATTTCGGGGCAAGCTTTGGGCTAAGGCCTGGAGCTTGGAAGGGCAGCCGAAGCCAGACGTGAGAGTCCACGGCGAAGGACTGTGTGGGCTGATCGTTGTCGTGGCGGTCTTTGTGGATTCCTTGGGTATCCGACGTGAACGAGCTAGCCAGTTGGCGGCACTCTTCAGCATGGCGATCAACTTCGGAAAGAGGGGTGAATTCAGAGGCATCCGGGTGATATAGTAGTACGGTGTCGAGGGTAGCGGATGGTTCACGCCCATAAAGAAGGAAAAATGGTGAGAAGCCTGTGGTAGCCTGAACGGCGGTATTGTATGCGTACGTCACAAAAGGGAGGACATCGTCCCAATTGGAATGATCCGACGCAACATACATGGTGAGCATGTCCCCAAGGGTGCGGTTGAATCGTTCCGTTAGACCGTTAGTTTGTGGGTGATACGCCGTAGTGGTGCGGTGAATAGTGCGGCACGCGGCGAGTAGCTCATTAATAACTTCGGACAAGAAGACACGGCCTCGGTCACTGAGCAGTTCTCGCGGTGCGCCGTGCCGTAAGACGAAATGCCGTAAGATTAATGCGGCGACGTCGCGAGCAGTAGCCGAAGCAAGTGCAGCAGTTTCAGCATATCTTGTCAGGTGGTCTACTGCGACAATTATCCAACGATTTCCGGTAGCACTGCATGGAAGAGGCCCATAAAGGTCGATGCCAACCCGATCAAAAGGACGTGCAGGACACGGTAAAGGTTGCAGAGGGCCTGTCGTATGACAAGACGTCTTGCGTCGCTGACAGGCTGCACATGACCGAATGTATTTGCGGACATAAGAATACATGCCGCGCCAGTAGTACCGCTGGCGGAGCCGCTCGTAGGTTTTCAGGACGCCAGCATGAGCTTGTTGTGGGTCTGCATGGAAATACGTGCATACATCGGAACGCAAATGGCGAGGGATGACTAGTAGCCATTTGCGACCGTCGGGCTGATAGTTTCGGCGGTACAAGGTGGCGTCCCGTAGCACGAAGTGGGTGGCTTGGCGACGAATGGCTCGAGGGCATGTAGACGTTGAAGAACTGCTAAGAATGTCAATGAGAGACAGAATCCACGGATCTTTTCTCTGTTCAGACGGCATGTCAGTAACAGCAAGCGTAGCAACCGGGCACTCTATGGATGAAGGTGGCCTTTCGTCGAATCGCATGGGCGCACGGGAGAGCGCATCTGCATCAGAATGTTGGCGCCCGGATCGATAAATGACGCGAATGTCAAATTCTTGGATCCGAAGAGCCCATATATATATATATATATATATATATATATATATATATCCGCCCGTGTGTCATGTCCAGCTTTCAAAGTCTACGTGACGTCTCAAAAAAGAAAAGAAAGAAAACAGAACATTCGTGCAGGTGACAGGGATCTTCTCAACGTCACTGCTTTCAAGTTTTCCGCCAAGGTTAATCATAATTTTCTTTACAAGCACTTCTCAACATTAGTTTCTAACACCACCTTTGTGTGAGTGTGTTTTTAAAGAATTCTCACAGGCTGTGGTTGGGCGTCGCATTTACATATGCCTATTCATTCCTAATAGGAATGACCAACAGTGCGACCTGAATTTGTGCGGGTGCGATGATACTTTAAGAGCACCTCCTGTGTCAATGCCCATCCTTTGGCGCTCAACGGCGTGCTATACGAGCTGAGCCCAGCCTGTTAGCGAATAGAGCGCTCTCGCGGAGGAAAGGATCTCGGAGGAAAGGATCCTGGGACCATAGCCTATGCATTCTTGCACGCAAAAGGTCACGGAAGCCCTTCTGCACTTGAAGGCTATTGGACTACTACGAACGCTTGTAACAGCGGACATTCCTCTGCGACTTACTTAGCGAATGACTGACTCTCTATTATGTTTGTTCTCTTCTTATCTATTCTTCCCCTTTCCCCCTCCCAAGTGTAGAGTAGCCAACTGGGCACGTTCTTGTTTAGCATCCCTACCTTTCCATCTTTGTTTCACTCACAGGGGTCTGCAGTGGGAAGAAAGTAGCACATAATAATGCTTTACTAACGCAAAGGCAGTCAGGTAGAACAAATTACGAGTGGTCATAGTAGAATACCAGCATGTGTGCCAAAGTATGAAAGCCACACTCGAGGGCAGCTGATGGTTAGATGTACGTTGTGCGAGACAAGGAATTTTTGCTGGAATCGAAGTGGTGGATGGATCGAGTTGGCTGGCACAGGACAGTAGTGAGATCTTCGGGAGAGCTCTTTATACGGCCATGGACTGACCTCTACTGCGGCCGCTGCGGCCGATGATGATGTTCGGTGGTGATTATTCATTAGGACAACTTGGTAATCCATCACTGAAAGGGCTCAGTGATGGCAGCACGCAACAAAAACATTAGGCAGGCCTATATACAAGGACGTGCGTCTGTCGGTTCGAGCTTGGTACGCGGCACATCATTTTCCACAAAAGCTTGCACTTTAGGACGACGCCACGTGTAGTATCAGTATATTTCGTCAGCTTCTTTTGGGACAGATGTCTCGAAGCTGTTGCCATTTTCTGAATTTCTATGAAGTTGACGCGACCTTGATAACCGACTAACTTCAATTAGGCGCAATCGCGGCCTGTGTCCGCAAATTGATAACTGAGACGTAATGAAGCTTTATTGCGATAGCAATGATATGGACACTCCAAGCTAATTTTTGCCGTCGCTGTCTCCGTGAGGTCCCGCATACATTTAGGTATATGTATACTGTGTGCCACGTCCTGCTAATTACATGCGGTATATGCGGGTTATATTGCCGCACCATTCTATCGTTAAATTTGCTGATACCAGGTCTTACATTCTTGACAACCGTATTCCTCAGAATTTTGAGAATGGTAGCCCACAGACAAATCTGGCAAAACACCGACAGTCCATGCATTTCATCTTAAATCTTCTCAGACTTTATTATTATTAGAAGTGCGAAACAATAACTGAGCTCTTACCTTAAAATGACGTAATTTCACTGGCGCGGTTCTGCACGGCCTCCGGGATAGGCCCACGAAAGAGGTTCTAAGCATACCCGATACGGTAAAGTGGAGGCAAATTTGCTAAGAAGGACGCTGGCTTTTATTAATCAACATAAATTAAGTTGTCCGATGGCATGATTCAAACAGAGGACCCCTAGCATAACAGCCAGTTTTTTAGTCAGTTAGCTTACGCTTACATCAATTCACTGCCACTACAGTTAACATGTTGCTATCACATTCATTGCTTCACCCGTATATGGCGAAACGGATTTTTTTAGTTACCAGCTCTTTCATTAAAGGGGTAATAAAGAGAAATATTCCGTTCACGTAGACTGCTGCGTTATACCTCAGGAATTGCAACTTGTTAATGCATGACGTCAGAAGTACGGGGCTTAGTAAGTTGGAGGGAGAGCTCGAAAGAAAGCTGGTTAGCGACGCTACCATAACATTTGCGCACCGAAAAGCCACCCCTCGATGTCCTATATAGGTTTTTGCACCCTCTGGCTCTGCAGACTAGCCAGCTGCTTAGAAAAAGAAGCAACAAGAATTGTATCGCATTCTAAAGTCAACAAAGAACGCAATCTTGAAATCTTTGTCTTTCTTCCTCTGAAAGAATCAGAATACGCCAAAGCAGAGCGGTGTCGATGACTTCAAAACGACGCCATGATATACCGTGGCTTGGCCGCAAATTTCAAAAAGCTGAAGATTGACCTGCAGTTTCTCCTGTCTAAGCAAGCAGTCCTTTTCCGCCACTCGTCACAGTGGCTTAGCGGCTGTGGTGTTGTGCTGTTATAAGCACGAAGTCGCGGAATCAAATCCCGGCCGCGGCGGCCGCATTTCGATGGTGGTGAAATCCAAAAACGCCCGTCTCCCGTGTTTTGGAGGCACGTTAAAGATCCCCTGGTGGTCAAAATTAATCCGGAATCCCCACACTACAGCGTGCCTCATAATCAAATCGTGGTTTTGGCACGTAAAGCCCCAGAATTCAATTCCTTTACCGCCGAAGAAATGCAGAAAACCTTGAAGGGATTTATACTTATAGCCATCTTGATTAACACAGTGCTTTGATACAGTGTTTCTAGCGTCCTTGAAAGGGGCACAAGTATTTGATACTTTGTGAATAGCTTTAATGTATGGATGAGAGTTCGTTTGCTCGGCGTGTCGTTTTTGTGCTCCCTGTATATGACACTTCTTACCCAATACCTGAAGCAGCGTGCCAGGCCGTCAGCCACGCAAACATCTCCACAGATTTTTTTTTTGTTGTTTTATGTCAACATCCCCTTCCCTCAATGCACGATGCGCGCCGCGAGTGATATACGTTGCCGTTATACACTACCTATAAATATTCTTGCTGCAACCCCGAGCATCGGTGATCTCTCCCGTCCTTTTGAACCTGTGCGTGAGTGGTCTGTCCAGAAAGCTGGGCAACATTAAGGACATTGATTATACCATATATGCTGATGATCTCACTGTATGGTGTGCTGGTGGCAGTGAAGGACACATACAGGACGCGCTGACTGAAGCGATCAGGACGGTGGAGGAATACCTGAGACCCATTGGACTCAGGTGCTCCCCACGTAAATCGGAGTTGCTAATTCATAGACGTGAAAAAGGGGGCAGGCCTAAGGGCTGCAAACCCCTATCGGAAAGCGATATACACTTACAGAAAATGGTGTCAGTATACTGCGAGTCAACGTAATCAGGGTACTAGGCTTTTTCATTGATACAAACGGTGGAAACCATACAGAGCTCAAGAAAATCACCTTTAAAACGGATAACGCGTACGGGATGATCAGACGTCTGGCAGGAAGACACAAGGGGATGAAAGAAGATAACCTCACCAGGTTAATCAACTCTTTCGTACTCTGTAATATTTCATACACTGCTGCCACGTACAACTGGACGCAGGTTCAACAACTCAAGAAGCATGACGCGGCGATCAAGAAGGTTGTTAAAAGTGCGTTGGGTGCTCCCAATTCGAACCACCAATGAAAAATTGCTCAAGTTAGCAATACACAGCACGACCATGTAGATCGCGGAGGCTCAAGAAATATCAGAAATAGCGAGACTATCTACCACCCGCACGGGAAGATCAATCCTACACAAGATCATGATCAACCCCAATATACGGATCCAGAGCAGTACACTAAAGTTTATCAAGAATTCGCAGACAACATAATTGTCGCACCGCTACCCAGGAATATGCACCCAACACATAACATCAACATGAGGGTTGCATGAGCCAGGGCGTTAATCAAGAAAGTGGATAAAGAGGGTGGATGAGCCTGCTTTGTTGATTTGGCTGCCTTCAAGGATCGAACTGACTTCGCGGCGGTAGTAGTGGATCACCAGGGCAAATGCACCAACTGCACCACGATTTACACTAGCAGACCTGAAGCCGCTGAACAAGTTGCCATTGCATTGGCACTAACAGACAAAAGATACACGTACAGCCTCCCTGATTTTTAATAATATAGCGCGAGCGTCGACTGAACTGCTGGTGAGCGCTTTAAAACGGCGATAAGCGTGCAAAAAGAGCGTGCAACAAGGCGAGTGCAACAAGGCAACAAGGCTCGTGCGCGAACTCTCGCCTTGTTGCACGCTTATCGCCGTTATAAGCAGTTATAAGCAGTTCAGTCGACGCTCGCGCTATATTATTAAAAATCAGGGAGGCTGTACATATATAGGGACTCGAAAATGGCTTTTAGAGCTTTCAACAGGGGCAAGATTGCCCAATAGGCTGTGAGGATAATTAACACAAGACGAACATATGTTACATATTATATTTATTGGTTCCCGGCGCACCTTGGTTCACTTGATGACATTCCCGCCAATCCGAATGAATTGGCCAACAGCGTCGCCCCGAACTTACAGACCGGGTCACTTTTACATATGGCTTTTATTCTACTGGATTGAGGAACCTACAGAGAGATGCGCTCATGACATACAATTAAATTACAAAACATTACTACATGGGAGGGAGGGAGCTTGCACGCCCTCGATCACAATAGACTGAACAGAGCCCAAGCAGTTAGACAGTTGCAAACACGGTCATATTATTCACCGGCACAAATGAAGTAATGGTATAACTTTGCAGACATGAATATTATATGCAAAGCATGCAAAAAGAAGACATGCACGCTTGAACATATGCTCTGGGACGGTGGATCGCTCGGCCCTGGCATTTCCCGGAATCGGTTTTCAGGAATGATTAAATCCCACAATCATATCCTTCAAGTCCTGGTTGTCCAGTACGCCTGTGATAGGGCTAAGAGGCTTGACCACCCGTTCCCAACGTGCGACTAGCCAGACAGGTGGTAACACCTTGTACAGGACTTGAATATAGTCTCTCCTCCTACTCCTCCTGCTCCGCAACAAATGCATGTCGTTAAGCGCACCGTTCCTATGAAGTGAAGCGTTCGGCTACCCGCTTACATTGACAATCATCGTCGATGTTCTCTGCAGAAATTGCTTTCTTTTTTTTTGTTGTTAGCATTGGCGATAGCACACGGCATGAAATTCCGAAATGAATTCGCCGCGCGCCTACGCATCGCGCGGCCCTTTCGCGGCGAATTGCGAGGACGCCGGCAGCGGGACCTCGCTCTTGGCGACACAGTGCAATATCGGCGCCCCTTCATTTTCAGGCCGCCGGCCGCAGTTGCCGAGTCGGAGAGAGAAAAGTAGGAAGGGAGAAGGTGCGTTTCTTTCGGATGGCGTCGACGACGCTTCCTATATGCGCGCATAATAGCAGCAGGAAACGCGCAGCGGTTTCGTGCAGCCCACACTATGCGGGAACACTGCGACGCCCGCATGCAGCGTGGCTCGGAGGCGGCCGCGCGCTGTTGCAGGCAAGGGCTGCTGCGAGGGCTGCGTGCCGCTGTTGCGGCTCCCACCGGGGACTCGCTCGCTGGGCGGCCCGGGCAGTCTACGCGCGCGTTCGCGGTGTAGAGCATAACCGGAGAGCAGCACACGCCGGACGCTTTCCGCCGTGTCATTCTTTTTCATTAATTTTGATCGTTGCCCGCCTTTTCCGCGTGTGGCTTCGGGCCTGTTTGGTCTACTTTTTTTTTTCTGTTTCTTTCCTCCACTTTCCGCTGCCCTTTGCTTGGTCGGCGATCGGGCTTGATCTATATTGAACTGGATAGGCGGTGGCGGCGCAGAATACGCAGGAGCGTTCGCGTTGCCTCTGCTGCCGTTGTTTCGCCGCCGTTGGGAGGAAAGTGCCCGCGCAGTTTCCCGCAGCCACGCATCCCCGGCGTCGATGTACTTCGCGCGCCCATCTTGTGTCCACCGAGGGCTGTTGGCCGCATGCAGTGTGGAGTGCGTGCATCCCTGGAGTTTCATAGGCAAACCACTAGTGAGAGCTCGCGCTTCTGTCTACGGGAGCTTTAAGTATGACGGTTCTCCCATCGGAAGAATGGGTTGGGCATGTATGTGGCTAAACTTAGTCCTTCTGGCTTGCTAATTTAGATAGTCCGTAGGCGTTTGTTAAATGTTCATTTTCAGCAAGATATCGTGCTAGAAATGGAACAAACAATTCGCAGTGATTACGCATGTGCGCAGAAGCGTATTGCTTTCATCCGTTGAGGAAGATATGATTTCTGAAATATTTACAAAAATAAAGCGTAATAAATGCCGCGTCACAGGATCGTCTGAAGCAACAAGCGCGAAGGTAAGACAAATCCGTGGACTTATACCCATCATTTTCATGATAGCTGAACAATCGAGGCGCCAGAATTCTCTCTAGCGTATTTTTGTTGCAAACTCTATGCTCGCAGACTCGCGTCGCTGGCGTTAAGAACTTCAAAACGCGATATGTTTATTCGAGGCCTCCGAGATCGGGCTGCGCGTTTTGCTCGCGGCTCCAGATGTCGACAGCCATTTGCTGCTACCCAGCGGGTCGACCATGTCCACCGACCAATGTTGTCAGCACAGTACGAGTTCAAAATTTAACATTGCAGCTCTTCGTTGCACGCTTACAATGGATTTGGTTCTTTTGTTGGCTTACCAAGCCGGTATAATGTATACACTCGCTGAAAAATTTTCTGTGGCAATGAAGGGAAAGCTACGGTGGCAAAGCGCCCACAAACGTGAGCGCTTCTGATAGAAGTCCCGCAATTTCATGCTCCTTAGTTAAGCTGGGGAACACGAAACATTAACAAACACATTATTTGCGTACAACAGCTAAATAACACAAAGTACACCGCTGAGTGTTGAAGTTCACTTATTCGCGGCTTTTCCCTTCCGCGTCTGGGCAATCGTGAAACCGTCGCACGTGGAAGCTGCGTCGATTCAGCGTCTGTTCAGAGAAAAACAAAAGCGCTGCCAAACGCTGCCGCTGACTACTTGGCGCGGTAACGCGTGTGCAGTAGCTCAGCCCCGCGTAGCTTTCTTTCCCTTCGTTGCCACAGGGAGTTTGTCCGCGAGTATAGCGGTGCCTCCCGCTCGGTTACATATGCCACTCTCGTCATCCACCGTTCACCGTTGTCTGATCCCATTGGTAGCGTTGGTGGAACGTCGCTCCGGCCACCGACGAAGCCTGAAGAGCGCGAGAAGGAACGATATCAGAAATGGCATCGCTACAAAATCGTGACCCAAGTTGCCCAAGTCTCTCAGGCTGGCGTGTACTGTATAGTGTAGTTGTCATATAGAGTATGAGCTTCGAGAGAATTTAGCTTTTCCGCAAATCCTGTGTCCCGTAATGTCCTTTGACCGACTGTACATTGCACAGCGCAAGTCAGCTATAGCTGCGCATTCAGTTTAGTGCAATTCCGATGCTGATTACAATGTCAATATTATTTGTTAGTACAACATTTGGGTAATGGATGCTGGACGGTTTCTTAAAACAGCGTAGGCAGGTAACCCATGTCAAAGGGCGCTGTTCTGGGCCCATGCCCTGACACTGTCACTGGGAGAGGGACAACAAGAGCTTTGGTATTGTAGAGCTAAAAGTCATACGGGGCCAAAAAAAAGTCCTATCGCGGGGTGGAAAAAAAAAAAAAAAACTGGCTGCGAGCGACGGCGTGAGTTGGAGCCCCGTTTCTCCTCTGTCGTGACGTCACGGTGTCACGTGGTCAGCCTTGAAGGCGACGCCGCGAGCGACGGCGCGAGTTGGAGCCCCGTTTCTCTTCTGTCGTGACGTCACGGTGTCACGTGGTATTGAAGGCGACACCGCCGCGCCTGAGGAGCTGGGTTGAGCTCTAGTAATACGCTTCGCATAAAAAAAGAAGAAAAAGAACGATAAAAAACGTACCACCCTTTGGTGCACTTATTTTCCGGTACACGTAGAAGAACCGTCGGTGTTGTTAATCAATCCGGAGCCATCTGCTATAAGGCGTGTCCCCCTCTTAAGCCCAGTAGACCTTTATAACGTTAAATCCCATCCATTATTAAGGCGAACGCCTTTCTAAGCTCATGGTGAAGTTAGTGTCAGCAGACTTCACCGCCGGAGTGTCCGCCGAAGCGTCATCACGCCATATGAAGACAGATTAAAGAATGAAAAATGATTGATAGTGACAGTTAGGGAATGATAACGTTATAGTAGAGATTGGTAGAGGTTAATAATGACTGGTAGTAACTAATAATGACTACAAATGACTCCGAAACGACCAATATGTCTAACGACGGCTTGTAACGGTCACAATTGATTAGCAATGCCTAGAAATTGCTAGCAATGAGTAGTAATGACTAAAATGACTACTAATGATTGAAATGACTTGTAATGACGAGTAATGACTACTAATGATCAGCATGTCTAACGACGAATTGTAACGACTACAGTTGATTGCAAATGATTAAAAATGCTTACTAATGAGGTAATATCATAAGAAGCCAACAAACATTGACACCAAGGGCAACATAGGGGAAATTACTTGTGTTTAATAAATGAAATAAAGAAAAACAGCGCCGCGGTAGCTCAATTGGTAGAGCATCGCACGCGAAATGCGAAGGCTGTGGGTTCGGTTCCCACCTGCGGCAAGTTGTTTTTTCATCCACTTTAATTTCCATTAATTCTTCGTTTCTTTATTTCATTTATTAAACACAAGTAATTTCCCCTATGTTGCCCTTGGTGTCAATGTTTGTTGGCTTCTTATGATATTACTAATAAAACCGGGACCCTCGGTTAACCCCCTTTCTTCTCGTTTACTAATGAGGTGAATGATAGCAGGACGAACAGTAGGCTTGCGCCGTTCACCTCTCAAGAGAGAACTTAATTGACCCAGCAATTTTTCTGTTTTTCTACTTGGTGCCCGTCTACATATTCGCGCTCTTCCCAACGAGCACTTCATTATATATATATATATATATATATATATATATATATATATATATATATATATATATATATATATATATATATATATATATATATATATATATTTCACGCACACATTGTCAATTGATAATATTTGCCTTTAATAATCACGCTCTTAAACTAGACAGCTTATGAACGAGTATTTTCTGACCTAATCTTTTTCCCTGCCACATCCGTCGTCACTAGAGGATTATGCTTTAATCTTCGTGATATTGAACTAGCTTAGTCGCCAAGTCCTTCTTATTGCTTTTTTATTTTAAATCTTTTGGTCTGTCCTTTGACACGCCCATAGTCAATGGCGAATTGCGCTGGCTTAAGGCGAACTTATTTAGCGCCCACCAACAGCGCGCGACTTCCAGTAGTGAAACCTCGCTGGTTCAAGCGTCCGCTGACTGCAGTTTTGTTGTGCTTTGCTATTGGACGACCCGATTGCCGTCCGGTGCAGAGGATCGGTGAGCCCTCGCCGAAAGTCTTCTCGTCGCGTACGCACTAATACGGGCCTCGGCGCTTTCTTCCTTGCTCTCTCTCTCTCTCTTCTATCATTTCTCACAGGCGCAGCCGTTCAATACTTTCTTTCCCTCCTACTCGTCTTCTGTGTTACGAAGTAGAGAGAGAGAGAGAGAGAGAGAGTTGCACTTGGTTGGGGGATAGAAGGCAAGTTCTCTTGCTGCTCCGTCTGTTTTTGCTTTACTTCGTCCCTCGCTGCTGGTGCGTGCTCGTATGAGCGTTCTTTCTATCTTTTTACAATAATTACACGGCCTGCGCCTTTTCTACAGTTCAATTCTCAGCTATTTTCACGGATTGCTATACAAAACAAACCTGACCTGCTCTCGCGACGTCAGAGAGGGGCTTCCTTCTGAGGGGCTTTGGCCAAGTGTTTGTACATTTTGCCGGCACACGCTTTCGTTCTGTCACCTCCATGCCGTTCTTTAACTCACTCAGTCAACATATCTTTTCATCATCATCCTGTTATTATTTTTCACGCGCCTGTTTGCGTTGCTACGTGCCTCTGTGCGAGAACACTGTTTCGGAAACGTGTAGCGTTTTCTTCTTTCTTCTCGTCATTTATTCATCGCACGAGTTCCTTCCTTGACTCGTATAAGCGCGCGTGCACCGCTTCTTGCCAGGTGTGGAAAGTGAGTGAGTGAATAAACTTTTATTGGGTCCAGAAAAAGTTGAAATCTTTCGGTATCGCGTTATGAAAGAAAAACATCCTTGTACTATAAGGCGATCCGCAAGTTAGCCGTAGTCATCAAAGGGCATAAATCTGTTCCAGTAATTGGCGCTATCGTCGTGCTTCCTTTGCAGCTCCTGACTGCGCTTCGCCTAGGCAAGGTAATGAGGAAAGAAAAGGAAAAGAAGGAAATGACAGTACATGTTAACACTAACGCATGATGTTAGTGTTAACGAGCGACAACCAGCAGCGGAAACATATTGGACAGAGTGTGCCACCTGTTTGCAGCGACAGTCGCCGTTAAAAATGCCCAAATTGCAGTGCGAAGCAATCGGGTGACGCAGGCATCTGCTGCCGCAGCCTACACAGCGACATCGACTAACCACCATTTAAGCATTGACTCCTTTCCAACCTGCGCGTTTCTTTTCTTTCGGATGCCGCTAATGCGTGGCTCACACTTGGTGTCCCACATTGTCTCAATATGGACAAGTCGCTTTCGTGGGCACCACCTTCATCAGCCACTTTTGCGGGCCTTTCCACCCAACTTCATACACGTCCGACCATGTAAGCACGTATGCTGGTCTCCGTTCATGCCTAATCGCGGCCGAGAAAAACCAGAGGCACAATTTGCCCATGGCTGCAGCAGGAAAGGGTGAACGAGGAGCACGAATCACGGTTTGTGTAAATTGGGAGTCTATGTCGCTGTTCAGACTGTAGGAGCAAATGCTTACTTCGAGAGACTGCTTCCCAGTGCAACCGACCAGGCCGCAATATTTGAAAAACATAACACTGCGACCATAGCCAAGTGACATAACAGCAAAATTAAACAGCAATCAGTCACCGCATGAGGTTCAGACAATACATTATACATTGGCTACAAACCATCTTACAGGCATAATGCTTGCCTTTGTCGCATGTGGTGGTCTGGTAACAAGCGACAACCAGCGGTACAAACAGATTGGACAGAGCCTCGCACCTGTTTGAACCAACAGTTGCCGTTGAAGATGAGCAACTTCCATTGCGAAGCAATCGGGTGATGCAGGCATCTGCTGCCGCAACCAACACAGCAACATGGACTACCCGGCATTTTAGCGTTAACTCCTTTCCAACCTGCACATTTATTTTCTTTCAAGGGCTGCTATTTGTGGCTCACACTTTGTGTCCCACTTTGTCGCAATGTGGACAAGTCGCTTTTGTGGGCATCACCTTCGGCAGCCATTCTTGCGGGCCTTTCCACCCATACAGCTATCAACTTCATACACTTCGAACCATGTAAACACATATGCTGGTCTCCGTTTTGAGCAAATCACGTCCGAGGTAGGCCACAAGCACAATTTGCCCATGGCTGCAGCAGGCCAGAACGAACGGGGCGCACCAGTTACGGTGTGTGCATACTGGGAGTCTATGTCACTTTGCGGACTGCAGGAGCAAATGCTTACATCGAGGGACTGCTTACCAATGCAACTGACCAGGCCCCCACATCCGAGGAACGTAACACAGTTACCACAACCAAGTGGGGCAGCAAAACCAGATTCTGCAATCAATCACTTCAGTGTAGCTTGCACAAAGACCCAGGCTATCAAGGAAGAGGAGCAATCATCAACGAGACTAGGAATATGGAAAATGAGAAAGCTTGCATTCAAGAGAGAAGCCACTCTGCTCTGCAAGCATTGAAGGCTAAAAACATCAAGAAAAGTAAAATGGTGCACAGCACATGTGCATAGGTTAATGCAAGACACATGCCAATGCTGCATCAGCTATTTCAGGAGAGGAATTGCGCATGACAACATACACTAGATGATACTGCTACAGATATGTTAGGCTACTAGACAGTGACTGGTATTAAGTATCAGCGAAGAATCGGTTGACCTTTATGTTTGGATGAGGATGAATGATCTCTAATAAAAATGGGCAATGAGAAAGCTCGCATTTATAGAAGAAAAATTACACTTGGCACAAACGGAATTGACATGGCTAGGAAGCTGATTAAGGGCAAACTGACGGAACTCGATCTTTTGGCCAGCGTCGTCTGTGCTTGGTCAGATGTTGCAGGTGCATTGAAGACGATGAATTTCTAGAAAGTCCTTTTTGAGTTACCTGGATGACTCAGCCAAATGTCCATGCTGGTGGAATGGTGGCTGAAGCTCTTTTCAGTCTTGACACAGTCCTCTGCAGACTTGATATCTCATCGATATTCTTCTGCATGCGCTTATTTGTTCTTGGTATAAAAGCCTTGCAAATTCGGCTCCAGCCCCTTCCTGTTGGCGCAGATAGGAGCTTCTGTGATGACCAAGATGTGCTTGGCGTAGACTGTTGGGGCAAAACGGTGACACATGAGATACAGCACAGATTAGCCAAAATTATGTGTGTGTTCTTTTATGTTCGAACCAATTATACTGAACCATAAATATGAACAAACATTCATATCTGCTGCAAACAGCAAGCCAATACAGCATATATCAAACATATTTATTTCTGAACCATGTGTTGTTTACCTTGCAGTAGTACCCAACGTCCACACAATGACCTTGTTGTAGCAGGCAGCAGCTTCTGTTTAGTGCGTGGAGTTTGTGGCTTTATACTGGTGCCGTCCTCATTACTGCATGTCTGAAACAGAAATTTTGACTGAATCAGAAATTGAAAAAGCAAAGTTTTGCAATATGAAATGTATAAAGGTGTGACATATATGTTATGATTTGCGACTACAGAACACATGCAAATGTGCACTGTCTGTTCTAGGGTGCTTAAGCAGCATGTTAAATAAATATTGCTATTGTCCATAAAATTGATGTCTGCCTAACTACAATGCATGTCAACAGCTTAAGTATTATTAAGATCACAAATGAGAACATTTGTGCGTTCATTTATACACTAGAAGACATCACACTGCTGGTTCCACCAGCAAATGCATGAAAGTCGTGAAGCTATTAGAACTGATGCATTATTTTTCTGCACGAACGTGATGCACCGCTTCACTACTGCAAAAATAAATGCCCTACGGTAAACCAAACTGAACAGCAAGAACATTTGGAACCAACAAGTACGAAATATGGGTGACTGCAACTGTTTAATACATTAAATTCTGTACTTTCACTTTATTTTACCAAAGGATTATTTGGTTTTGTGGACGAAAGACGTTGCCGGCGGACTCGAAAGAAAAGTTTAATATGTATATTGATAAGGCTACTCAGTCACCTACGACCACGGCTACAATAAGATGAAAAATGAGACGCGCGTTCCGATATCGCTCTTTCTTTCCTGGTTGTGTGTGTAAACGACAGCCTCGCAAGTAAAAGTTTATTTAGGAAACAGCAAATGAGATCCTGACTGCCCATATGTAATGCAGGATCTAGTTCGTTAACTTGTGCCCGCCTGGAAGGTAATGAGACGGATATTATATAACGATTCAAGCAGCGGTGTCAAACGAGTCACCGTTATTGCCGTTGTCAGCCGCAGCAAAATCCAGCTCCCGTTTCGATGCAGACTTGTTCCGAATGGCTCACGACCGAAACCCAACTTCCGGGCTTACATGTCGGCTTGCAAACACGTAACTTCACCCCAAGTTAAATAACCCGAGACATCGAAGCGCAAGAAACTAGTTTTAGAAACAAAGAAGCAACCAGTCTGAGTGTACGAACGAATGAATCTGTGCCGCCGTGCGCTCGAAAATACCGGTAAAATTTTTTAATCCAGGCCAGAGGTCACGTGAAAGATCCATGATGCTGAACGCTATTTGCGTTTATAATGACGAAGAAACAATAAACTTACTAACAAAGAGTACAATATCTAATTAGCAATGATAATTTTGCCCTGTTTTTCATGTAAAAAAAATGCTTCGGTAATTGTAAGAGAAAGTTTGTAAGATAAAATTGCGCTTACTACGACGCCTCTACCGGGAAATGTTGGAACTAACGTCAGCATCCCGAAGTCATTCTACTTCGCTGGTTTTGTTAGCAGCGGCGCGCGGTCGATTTTTTCGCCCTCTGTGGCCATTTGTTGAACTTGAGAGTCTGCTACCCCTGCCAGAGCTGCGCGGCACGATCGCTCACCGGCCCGTCCTACCAGGTCTATCACGTGGCCATGACGTACACGCTACCGGCGCTGTCATTGGCTGCCGCCATCCGACCGACACGGCGGTAGTGCCACAATCCAGCAAGTTGGTCGCATGCGCGTCGTGCGATTCGACACCGCATGCGGAGGATCCTGTTGAGAACCTGTTGAGTGCGGCTGCTGATGCGAACGGTCGTACGACGGATCGCACGCAAAATCGCACCATGTGTCTCGCCCGCATTTCTTTCCATGCCTCTCCGCGGAGCCGACCCGTGCCTCTGGTTGCGGCAATTTGCCGATGCAGCAGCGTGTGAAATCGCCCTGCGCTTTGCTGTACTTGCATAAACTGAGCCACACAACAACAGCAACACCAACTCCATATACCTCATACTGACTCATTTGTTCTGGCAAAAATAAGGAGTTAGAGAAAGTGGGGTCGTTTGACGAGTGTGCTGGCTAGTGAGTGGGGATGAGTACGAGGCTGGGTCGAGCCCAAGCTTCCGGTTAAGTAATGAATACGAAAACTTTAAACGCTGACCTTTGCGCCGGGATTGTAATGAGGATTGTAATGACCGTTAACGGGCTAGGAATTGCTTGTAGCGCGACTTCTCCTTTTCTATTTCTCTTTTCCTTTTTTTTCCCTTAAGGCCTGTGCCTTTTTCTGTTGGCCCGTAACAAAATTTGAGCCTCAACTCAGGCGTACAATTCAATCATCGTGCTCATTCGTCTTGGTGCAAGCGTCTTACCGCGATATTTTCTGAAGATGCGCTCATCACTCAAGTTGCTCCCCCTCATAAAGCGCGTGCTTTGATTCGAGTACTCTCTAATCCTACAGATCTCTTTCTCTCTCTCTCCATTGTTTTTTTTTTCTAAGTTTGTCGAAGCCTTAAGTAGCTCGCGTTGCTCGTTTTCTTTCCTTCTCCATTTTTTTCCTTTGCGATGCGTTGTACAAGTAACCCGATTTCTGGGGATTTGCCGCGCTGTCAACTTGAGACGGGTTTCAAAGCCCTGCGCTACTATAAAATAAAATGAAAAGAAAGCAATACGCACGCGGAATTGCGCGCACGTCGCAGCACCCGCTTTCATCTTTGTCCGTAATTACGCGTCACGCCGTGCTTTACCGTCTATCATTGCAATTACACACGCGCGAGCGGCCACTGTTCTCAGAAAGCCGCCTGTTCTTTGCTTTCGTTAAAATGCCCGCAACAGTGTGTTTATATAAACATGGGAGGCTTGAGGCCTAATGAGCGCGCATCTTTTGACATTCCTCAGCCGTTGGTTCTTTATTTTATGTGTGCGTCTATCTTTGGTTCGCATTTCGTTGAACCCAGTGTTCAGAGAACGGCACGGAAGCTTCTCGGAAGGCAACCCTCGCATATACACACCCGCGTGCCACGAGCTGCCACGTCGCTTGTAAGGCTCAGCGACGCGTTGGTGATGCAGTGGGCCGCGTTGACTTCTCGCGCGTATAATAAAGATGTAGCGGTTGACATTATGTATGGCTCATGCATTGAAACTCCTCGGGAGGATATAAATGATTATAAGTGTCACTCACTTCCAAAAGCAGATCGTAAATTTCGGCAGTCGTGTGACGTTTCTATACAGAGGAATGTTTCGATGTAGGTTATGTTATTAATGGGACATCAAAGCATTCTCTGGCAGCTACTCGTAACGGCTGACCTAATGAGCTTTTGCACTACTGGCGTCCTCTTCGTATCGATCGGCGTTAGCGAATAATATCATACTCTGCTCAAACCAACGCCTTTCCGGGCAGCCTCTGCTTCCAGTTGTTGACAAATTCGACTTCGCCCCGCCATCTGCTAGCCGCCTGGTTAGCTCAGATGGTAGAGCGGCTGCTCCGGAAAGGCGGTGGTCCCGGGTTCGAGTCCCGGACCAGGACTCGAAGAGTGAGCCCTTAGTTCAGGTTGCCTCGCCCCAATCGGCGTGCATGCATTCCCGCTGGATGAGCCGTCGATGCTACGTGGGGGTATGAGCTGGTCAGCGCAGTCTCGCAGGGATAAGTTGAGGGCGAAGGAATTGAGGGGCAAACTCTGCTCAAACCAACGCCTTTCCGGGCAGCCTCTGCTTCGAGTTGTTGACAAATTCGACTTCGCCCCGCCATCTGCTAGCCGTCTGGTTAGCTCACATGGTAGAGCGGCTGCTCCGGAAAGGCGGTGGTCCCGGGTTCGAGTCCCGGACCAGGACGAATTTTTCTTCAACTGCGAGGCTTTTCTTTTGAGGAACCCGTATTGGTTTCCTTTGTAGCAATTGCCGCGAACGGGTGGATGTCTGGTTTCCCCTTTACTAATTACTTCTCTCCACCTTGAGGGTTTCCGCAGAACTATTACGTCAGTGCGTCGTGCATTCGTATTTGTGATAACGCCGTAGGTGTAACTACTGTGTACAAATTTCACAACTGGTAGTAACGGCGTCTGAATGCGTGTCCTTTGATATTTCCAGCATCCAGAGCAAGAACATTACATAGCTGATCTGCATCGAACTTAATCACTCACGCATGAACTGACAGCTCCTGGACATGAGAAACAGCACAGCGGACAATGATGCACTGGACACGTGCGGAGTTGCCGCGCTGATGTGCGTTTTATTGCGTTAGCAATTACACTCCAGGTGTATTTCCGCTATCCTTGTGATGTTCCCTATGAAGTTCTTCTGCAGTAAGAAGGAGCAGTGCGTGCAGTATGCTGCAGGTGCAAAGGTAAGCGTGCGAGGACGAGCAGAGAAGCATGGTGGTTTTATGCGGCGCCAGCTTTCCGCACGCCCAAGGTTGAAGGTCACGTGATCAAGCATGCGCGTCTCCTCTTCTAGTGCCTCTGTGGCTGCTCGTGGCTGTCCGCGCGCCTTATTTTGGAGCTAATCAGCGGCGGGTGCAAAGGTAGCGGGCGAGCTAAGAAGTCTAGTGGTTTCATGCGTGCTGTCCTCCCTCGCGCCTGTAGTGTTGGAGGCCGCGTAATAAGTTTTGTAGACGCGGTGAAGCGAGCGGCATCACGAAGCTTTCGTTTTCCGCTGGCGGCGCTCTTCAACTGCCAGCTTTGTGAAAGCGAGTACTCGCAATCAATGACTCAAATGTGTTCACATGTTTGGTGTGCACATGTGACACCGTGCTTGCTAATTTAATTAGTAAGTGAACGTTTGCTGCAATCTACACCGCCGATAAAACTATATACGAACCTTCGTCTAATTATCTAATACTTTGCTATTGCTGTGAATGTTTCTGCTTATGTGCGAATTTCTGTTTTCCTAAAGTATAACCTTACAGTTAGTTTTTCGTTTTGTATGCACGTATACGCGTATACGCGCGTGTTCACGTTCTTGTCTGTGATGCCGTACATATTTATAAAAGAATGTAGTAGCATGAGGAGAGGCAGCCATAATGGACACAGTCACTTTTTGCTTAGAAACAAAGGACGCGGTCTCGCTCTCCATTCATGCTTGAGAGTTTATCGGGTCCAGCTCCTTGTCATTCATTCTTCGCAGTTTTATTCCTATGTACGTTCAAGTCGTTGGCTTCTTATTGGCTCTTTATGTTCGTTTCGCCCGTCATAAATATTTCACCCACTAAATATCCCGACTCTTTCCAATCTGTTCCTTGGCGGTTTGAATATCGTTACCTTGTCTGTTTTCCTTGGATGCTTTCCCCCGGCCTCCTGCTGTCACAGCGTCGTTCTATCCGTGTAGTTATCGAAATGGGTCGATGACGGGTGAGGTCATGAAACCAGGATCTTTGCCACTGGAAAAAGTCGACCGTCCACATGGCTGAGCGCGCTCCAAAGAGACTGACGTTGAACATCGAAACGGGTTCAGTGACAGTGGAAGTGCTCGATGGCATCTTCGCACATACAGTGGTCGCATATATCGGGTCGTGAGCTATTCCAACGAAGAAGGCGTGCGAATTTGTGAAGGGTAACCCCAGCCGTGTAGTGTCTCACCGGGAGAGGGCCCATGTCGACGACACTTCCTATACTGCTCTTTTGTTGTATTTGTCCTACGTTGCTTCGACAAACTTCGATTGTTGGTGCAGCGCTTGCCCGGATCTTTTTCTTGCACCTTTGTTTAACTGTCGGTGCCTTTGGAACTTTCTCTGTACCGTTCGCAGTCCCGCAGAATTGATTCGCCACAATTCTCTCAGTGTTATAGTGAGGCAGCGGCGTCGTGAGTGGCCAACAACACCGGCAACAAAAGACGCACGCGCGCACGGTCCAAGGAGGAGTACCCGGAAGAGCCGACCTCCCTCCGAAGCGCGCTCCCTCCGAGAGAAACGGGTGACCGAGCTTGCATGCGCTCACCGTCTCCTGTCCTCGCCGTTTCATATCTTTATCCCTTTTCACTGCCGTTATTATTGGCCGCTGAGTCCGCGTGGTGTGTCGCCCGCATTGTCGCGCCGCTGAGTGATTAATGGCGCGTTTGGTGCGCGGCCTTTCGTGGCCGCGGCGGCGGTGGTGCCTCTCGAACGAAGAAGAGCGTCTTCCCTCAAGCCGAAAGGAGGAGGGCGGGGGGGGGGGGTGCAATTTGTCTCCCGCGAGTATGTAAAAACGTGCCCGCTTGCCCGACCTCCCCGCCGCCAACACTGCATGTCGCCTCCGCAGATCGGTGCAGCGTGGCGACAAGCTGTAGGCACTGGCCTTTAAAGCTGCACCAGCGCAGAGCCCATCGCGCCGTGCTTGCGTATATACTTCGCGCATATTTATAGTTTCGTAAGACGTCAAATTTTAAATGCGATAGCATTTTCCGTGCCTATACGCCTCCCTGTTTTCTGTTTCTGATTTTAGCTATCTGTCCTCGACGTGGTGTCAACTTAACCTACGAGTAGGCCCTTTGTCGAAATAATTCGCCTACATAATTACTACAATGCAGTTATGCGGAAAACATGTTAAATGCAATATCTGTTTCTATTTTCTTTCGTAGCTATCTGTAGGTTTGCTTTGCACGCATTGATTTGGAACACTGCCTATATCTAATGTTTAGAAATCGAAAAGCCGAGTGTAGGAATACAGTGCCCGAAACCCCGTATGCTGTAAATGCGCTCTTGGATGCGGTAACAGCGCGGTCAATCGCGAATTTTCATGTATACTCCTTTTTATGTTACTATTTATTGTTCTTACCTCCTTTCCCTCTCTCCTTTCTCTTTCAATTTCGGCCGCGGGCCAGTTCAGGCGTCGACCGTAAGGCGAGACAACTATAGACGATGCCCGCGGATTTCGTGTTTCTTTGTTAACCGTTTATTTTTACTGTTTAAGTAAACCAGTTCCTCCTCCTCGTCGTACACTACAGCGGTTTGCAAGGACTCGGTTTGGCCATTCGTTATAACGAATAGGCTTTAGCGAAGTCAGCCGGCCAATGACAAGCAATCTTTACGGACCAATGAGCCCTGCGAATTTCCGTCCCAGATTTTGTAGGAAAGTTGTAGATGTGCAGCGTGTTGTGCGCAGCTTTAAGTTGGAAGGGCTTCGTGATTGGCTGTTCCTGAAGTTTTGTCCGGTTCTGAATGCTCGCGAATTCGTGACGCTGACACATGCGCCCTTCGGTCCCATATGCAATATGCCTTGCGACCAGTGGTGTACGAATATTCTACGTTACGCGTACGAATCGAATAGTTCTTGCTATTCGATTCGAGAATCAACGATTTGAAATCGTCGAACAATCTTTTATTTTCGATTATGAGGGACGACATTTCTTATTGGATTCTTGAAGAAGAGAGACCGATGCAATGGGGACTGTTCCGACTGATTCTCTTGCAGAAGAGCTGCGGTTGTCGCGCATATGCACCGGTTCTTGAGAGAACACGCGCGCAGACTCTTCCGCAATAGTTTCCGGTGAATCAATAAGAACGCCCCGCGTTTGGCAGCCCGCATGCCGATGTGTTGTCTCGAGTTGGTGAGCAAGTGAGTCGGTCAGACTTGCTAGCTTACCATTCCTTCAGTGATGTGCAGTGTGCAGTGCTCTATCACACTTCTCCCTTCAATGAACACGACGCGGTGCGTGTATCTCGTGATGTTCCGTTATTTCATTACTGTTTTTGACATGTGGTAGCAGGTAACGGAAAACAGTTGCTTTTCATTCTTAAGCTCCTCAGTTGGCTGGACGTCCGGCTGAGAACGGTATTACGCATATGAAACAAATCATCTAAGTGACCCTTTTTCTTCTTCTTTCCTTCTTTTTTTCGGACTACGCGCAAGGTTTATGATGAAATATGTCAAAATATACATTCGATACGATATTTGGAAGTCGTTGCTCGCAAATATTCGCATACTATTCAGCTCGTAAATTTCACTTTTCGAACACCCCTATTTGTGAATGAATGTTCCTTGTTCCACAGAACAAATACAAGTACAGTGTTGTGGTGGGAAATTGTGAAAGTGAGTCCCAAGAACCCAGAAACATCCGAGCAGCAGGTTGGAGCCCAGCAGATTTCATAATAATTATAAAAAATTAGCGATTAAATTGACACACATGAAAGAGAGAGAGAGAGAGAGAGAAACGGTATGGGAAAGGCAGGCAGGTTAACCGAATTTCACTACATTTACTAGTGATACAAATGCGTTCATCATCTGGTCAATAAAGAAAAGCATATTTTAATCATAATTGAATCAGGCATAGTTGAGACTTGAAGAAAGACATAATTGAATCATTTCGAGGCGTGAAAAAAAAAAGAAGAAGATAGCTGTAGAACACTACAGTACATCAATTTTATTACTCATAAGTTCATTAAGTAGCCTAGGCAGTCTAGAGCATAGCATTTACATGCCGTAATTGGTACGTAAGTGAGGTGTGTACCAGTATTCCGGAAATTGGGCTCTTTAGGAAATGTTTCGCATCTTGAGTTGGGCTATTGATTGTATAACGTTTATATGTTTTTGTGCTCTTATTTAGGTTTTGTCAGACGGTAATCTACAAGATTTGTAATTTTCATAGTTTTAAGCTCTTAAGTAATGGAGTCATACAGTTATGGGAAGTCATACAGTTTGTTACATATAACACGAACAGCTTTATGTTGTAGTACGTACAACTTCTTCGTATTTGTTGGAGAAGTCGTACCCCATACAAGGCAACAGCAGTTTAAGTGGCTCATGAATAAGGAAATATATGTGAACTATTTGATGCAAAGGGGGAGCAAGTTCAGTGAATAGATCTAACCAGCGATTTAGGAAGTTTGCCTGCAAGGAAATTTATGATTACTGCAAGTCATGTGTTGGTCAAAGCGTACAGCTATAGATTTTACTGGGTCAGCGACTACAAACGTCGTTCAATTAATCCTAAGGTTTTCTTTCAAGTGACTTGCAAATCTTTAGCCCGGAACAACACGCCCTTAGTTTTTTTTTTTTTTTGAAGAGTTACTACTTAGGCAATTTTCGACTGACCACTTATATAATTTTTCCAGAACGATATTCATATTTGAGAATAAATCAAATGGATTTTTAGACGAAAGAAATAACGTGGTGTCATCAGCATTGATTACGCAATCTTAGTCTTGATCACAGTTAACTAAATCATTCACGTAAATATTTGGCCAATGTCACGGCTGACCGACGTCGCCTCGTTGGTTGTTCTCTTCTTAATGTTAAAGGCGAAAGGGCTGATGGAAGTTAACGGAAGAGAGGGCGAATTCATTCACTGCGTTATTCCGCACCTGAAAGCACTCCGTGACTGGTAGACAGTGTTGGCTGTCGCATTTAACTCTCGGATCATTGACTCTCGTGACTTGCTACTTAATCGATGGCTGGACCATTATTAGCAATTTTTCGCTACCGAATCGTTGGCTTTTGTGAGTTGCAATCTTGGAATTAGCGATCTCATGCTGTTACAATTGGCTACATAATCGTTGGCTGGTGTGCCTGGCCACCGAATTGGCAGCACTCGTGATTGGCAATCACTGTCGCGATTGGCAATGCGCAATATGTTGCTACCGTTACTGCCTAGTCATTTGTTCGGCTGTCTAGAGTGGTAGCCGCCAGTCACGAGCCGTGGTCGCGTGCGGACAGCTATGAGAATTCGACCACCGTTTAGCCGGTGAGGACTCGGGCTTCCGTGGCGCTGCAGCCTTTTCTGGAGGCGGATTATGCGCGAGGAGCGCGCGCTGTCGGGCATGCTCGGAAGGAGAGGAGCGTTTCGCAACCGTTTGCAGCGCCAAGCCGGCGGCGGCGTGGCGACTTCCCCTTTGCCTCCTTGTGCGTTTCACAACGAGAGCGCGTGCAGCGCATGCGGCCGACCGGGTCTTCGAGGCGGCGCGGTTCGGCGGGCGAGGCGGCGGCGGCAACCAGCGCGGCTTGCCGGCATTTTGAATGGCCCGCCGCCAAGCGGCTGGAGCTGACTCGCTGCCGCGAGCCTTCGCTTCGCTCCGGGCGGACGCCTGGAGAGGGGAGCTCTCCAGTGGGTCTCGCCTGAAAGAAATTGGTAATTGGTTTGCGAAACAAGCCACTCCAGCGGGTGCAGCGCGGCACTCGGGAGCCATTTTCAGAGTTCCGAAGAATAGGGACCCCGATAATTAAGAGCATTGTGGAAAAAAAAAGAAAGGGAGAGAGAGAGAGATTAACTGTTAAATAAAGTGCTGTAATCATTTATTTGACAGCTTATGCTTCGTTTTCCTTCCCGAACTTTGTGACTTGTGCTCATTTCCAATTAAATACCTCGACCAACTCGCCCTAATAGCCAGCCTAATCGTGGAGCCCAATAGGCGCACGCACGCATCTGGAACGAAGTGCGTGTCTGTGTGCGCCGGTTAAGGAGAGATGAGGGGGAGGGGGAGGCATTTTGGGCCGTATTAACCACAGCATTTTGTAGGCTAAAATGATTCTAAGAACAGGCGACGTCCAAATATCTAGATTGCTATCATATCGCTGTCATATTATCATTGGAAGCGACCGGCCAATAAGGAACAGGAACCAAATTCACAATATCGTTTCATTCGTAAGTGCTCTTTGCCAGTGGCCGGCCGCCTTCGCAAATGATATGTCTAGCATCAGGATTGGACAATTTTTTTTTTCTTACGAGCGATTCTAGCCTAAGAGCTTTTTGTGAATGTGGGCCCCGATTCCACGAACAAGTTGTGTTCTTAATTCGCCCCTTTGAAGTTTGTTGCCGGTCAGAATTGAGACCTGTAATTAATACATCCACTGTGAATGTGCACGAAACTCTTCTCGATCGGTGGCCCCGTGTTCTGACTACCGGCTTGTAATTCAGCTTTGCCCTATATAGTTTCAGCGTTACAAAAGGCATCGAGATGTTCTCGTACGAAGGCTCAGACATTCTTGCTCTGGATAATTTTAGGCGTGGTCTATACGTTTCACAGCACTCATGCACACCTGTCGGCTGTGAGAATAAAGCAGTGTTGCTCCCTTCGCACTGCAGTTCATCCTTGTACAGCCAATACGGCGCTGGGCGCCTGTTGGGGTTATTGTTGCTGTTCCCATAAGCCATGGCATTTACTCAACGTGGGTAGATAGCGAAAATTAAGCTGAAAAGAAAACAAAAAAAAAATAATGATTGCTTACTTTTACAGTGGCAGAACTGGAGTGGCAAAACTGTCTTTTAGGTTCTCTGATGTGTTTGGTGTCCGGTATACTTGATCCTTGACGTAGCCCCAGAGAAAGAAATCGAGGGGAGTTAAATCTGGCGGCCGTGCCGGTCAAGCAGTGGGCCCATGCGTCCAATCCTCCGTTGCGGGAGTACTTCATGCAGCCATTTGCAGGCTTTGCTGCCGCCGTGCGCGGGAGCACCATCATGCTATAATACCAAATATCCTTGATCCTAGCCAATGCAACTTTGCAAAGAAAATCTTTAAGTGCCCCCATAAAGGATGTCGTTGACGTATCTTTCGCCTGTAAGCGTGCTGTCAAAAAAGACGGGGCCATAGATACTGCCACCGTAAATTCCACACCACACATTAACCGACCACTGGTATTGGTGATGTGTCTTCAAAACCTGGTGAGGGTTTCCGTCGCTCCAATAGGGAGCGTTGTGGATGTTCACTTGGGCAGTGCGTGAGAAGATAGCTTCATCGGTCCACAGTATTTTGTTGACAAAGCCTGAGTCATCTTCCGTTTTGATTATAATCCAGTTTCCAAAGTCCTTTCGATTTTGGAAGTCGCGGGGCTCCAACATCTGGTGCAGCTGCACGGGGTACGGATGAAGTTTCCTTTTCTTAAGTACGCTCCACGCTGAAGACTTTGACACCCCAGCTTCAGCACCCACGCTAGGTACACTTGCATGTGGGTTTGAAGAAAACTGACAGAATACCTGTCTCCACGTCCTCTTCGTAAAAGTCCCAGTCTGTCTCGGCGTTTCATATGCACGCACAATCGTCATTGAGCTCGGGCGCGTACCTGGATGCCAGCGTGGAAATAGCTCAACTGCGCTCCTATGTCCACTTGACGGACCTAGAGCCAAAACCATATCCGCTCTTTTCTCATTGGAGTAAGCCATATCTGCTGCTCAACATTGGTCACAGCCAAATAGCGTTGCTCTGGAGAACACGCAGGGATACGGGTGCTTGAGGAGCACCGGATATATTGCAGTTCGCCGGGATTGGTTCAAACGAGGCACATTTAAGGTATGATCTACATCCGGTAAACTGAAACAGCCTGCGGGTGCACTCTCTCAGCGACTGACGCGCCGGTCACGGTGCACAAGTGTGAAGCCAGACGCGGCCACCCGATATTGCGACCACCAGCGATGCGCACCTGCGGCGTGCGAGATCAAAAAAGAACGTCTGGTAGACAGTAAGTGTGAGAAGGAGAGCAGGCGGGGCCAATGCGAAAAGAGTCATCGTCTGAAGACATGCGCAATCTTCCTTGAATACAGGAAAGTTTTTTTTTACCATTAGTTAGTTTTGACGCCGTGTAATTTATCCGCTGTTATTCGAGCCCTATACGGTTTGAGGTTGAAGCATTATCGTTCAATTCGAGAACTACTACGGAGTCATTTGTGTACAAAGGCAAAATTGTAGCAGCCGTCATCGCCTTCCATCGCTCCCACGTGCTTCGCCCTTTCCTTCTTTCAAGCAGAATCAAACTGCTGCTTTCGTCTTTTCTTTTTCGTGGCTTTAGGCGCTTTATCGCTTCGGCAACGCTCGGCCAGCAGCACGCATCTGCACCGTCATGCGATAAGGCCGCATGCCCAGATACCTAGACCAGACATAACGCCCTGTCGCGGGCCAGTCTCGCTGCAACCGACCTTGTTCATCCAGCGCACGCTTGAGAGCAGCACAATAACAGTGCGCAAGCGCCCCGTCACGTGGTACTTTTTCATATATCGCGGGCTTTCTTTGTAACGCGGAAGAAAGGACCACGTGAATATACCTCGTTGGAAACAATTTATTTAGAGGTTTCTCAAAACGCTCTAGAACTTCGCGTATCCCACTTGGGGCCTGCAGCAAATACTTGAAGAGTTGATCAATTAAGCATAACTAAACCGTTAGTTAAGGGGAAAATAAAAAAAAAGCTCCCTGAGTAACTCTAGGCCAGTGCCACCATTATGCATCCAGTTCAACTCGCGTCTGGAGTGCCTTTCATTTTTAAAACTTTGGCTCAAGTTATGTGGGACAACCTGTATACGGTGTCATAGCAAAGGGGCCCAATCTCGGAGACAGTATACTGTGCGGCACGTGGTGCGGGTCTCCGATTCTTGCCATCTTCACTGACAGGCAGGTAATCGCTGTGACATAAAATGCTGTACAGAACATAATCACTTGCATGACATTTATTAATGACATTTATTTAACCGCTTCATGAAATCTTAGCTTCTCAGGTTTGAATGTGTGGATTGGATCTGTATAATTAAAACAATTCTTGATCAGCTGCTAATAGCGGCATCTGTTGGGCTTATTATAGTACGTAATTATTAATACTGAGGGGACTAATAACGAACGCGGTTGCTTCGTACTTTGCACGAACGTAAGCGAACTGGAAGTCGGAGGTCGCATACGTTTTCCAATGTGAGGAACTGCAAGAATGACGTTACTGTATACCGCGAGGTTTTGAGAGAGAGTGAGAGAGAGAGAGATTGTGGAGAGGAAGAGGCGCTATTTCCTGCGGCCCTTTAGGGAGCACGACTCGGCGCCTATGCGAGGCTCTCTCCACTAGCTTGGTGTCATAGATTCCTACTTTTTCTCCCCTCTGGCCGATCCTTCAGTCTTCACTCTCTCCTTCTCCCTTACTATCCCCTAGCATAGGCTGATAGACAGGTTACTCTCCTGACCGACCTCCGGCTGTGCCTTGCTCATCTTTATTTTGTTACTGCATGCGAGAAGCGAGATTCCGATTTTTACTCTCGCCCGAATGCATCGTTTCGTCGTATCTTATCTCGTTCGACGCTTCATTAGTGGACACACCACATGCCCAGGATGCGCGCACGTTGCTTTTGGCTGACAGGCGCCTGCGTTGTGACGGCTCATTTGAGCGGAGTCCGTTCCGGCAGGTGTTCGCTCTTTGCACCCGGCCGCCCTCGTGCGCAACAAAGCAATTGTTTCACGTCAGCTTTGCGGACCTGCAGCGCTCGTGTGCGTCGACGGGTGAAGACAGCGACCTTCGAGCGAAACCAACAACGTTCGCGCGCAGGGGAAGACACATATGCAGACGCCAGTCGCACTGACACGCACTCCTGCCAGTTCAACGCAGCCTCGAACTGCTTAAATGTGCTTAGTCGCAAGGTGTTTGTGACAGTCACGGAGCGTGTTGATTGATTGATTGATTCCTTTGGTTTGACGTCCCAAAGCAACACTGCGGCTATAAGAAACGCCGTGGGGCACGGCTCTGGATAAATTTTGACCATCTGTTTCTATGACATAAGAGAAAGAGGGCAAGACACTTTAGTGTAAGCTTGAGATGCCATCTTTCTCACATGCTACTTGAAGTCATTAGGGTGAAATATGAAATAGTAATAAAAATTGAAGGTTCTTTTAGTTATCCCTACGTGGATGAATGCGAAAGCATTTCGACCACCGCGCGATGCCTATGCTCTTTCAGTCGTCTTAATTTACCTTTGCCTTAATTAACAACAAAGGTCGAGAGTCGTGGTTTCGAGTGCTCTAATTAACGCCATCTTAGCTAATTGTGCCTTACATCACCTTAATTAACACCATAGGTCGTGGGTTCGACTCCCACCAAAGGTAATGAGTTCGACTGCCTTATTTAGCTTCCCTTTAATTAGCACCGAAGGTCGTTGGTTCGACTCCCACCAAAAGTCAGGGTTTCGTAGCCTTATTGGGCCATGGTCACGCCAACGTCGGATTTCCGCCTCATGAGCCACATAATGCCTTTGCATTAAAAATAACACAAATGGAGATAATTTTCGCCTAAAGATAAGCCAGCCTACGAACGCTTTTGTATTCCGCCTCCGTTGAAACACGGCCGCTGCGATCTGGAAATGAACCTAGAAACTCGCGCTCTGCGGCATAGCGCCATAGCCACTGAGCAGCAGCGGCAGTCTTTGATCAGATCGGCTCCGCACCTCCGCCATATTGGGTCAAAGCAGTGTCAAGTCAAATAGTGCTATTTCGTCCAAAGTAAGTTGTGAACGGCGAAGACAGAAACTTAAGTAAGCTTCTTTTTCTTTTTTTCCCATAATAGGTTATGCGACGTCTTTCGCAATAATTCTGCCCTTCGGAAACGGCTACGTTACAGGCCTTCCGCCGTTTTGGGGCATTTCGGGTTTGTATACACCTGGTGAAAGTTCCACAGTTCCTTTGCACCCACCGCGGTACAGCCTTGTTGCGCTGCATAGTTGCGTTGCTAAGCTCGAGGTTGCGGGGAACATGAAATCTGTGCACAAAGAATTATTGTATTACCTATGCGGTAGTCCAGTGGCTATGGCGTTGCGCTTATGCGTTCGAGGTAGCGGGATCGACCCTGTATGGTCACGGCGGCCGCA
Source organism: Dermacentor albipictus (assembly GCF_038994185.2). NCBI lineage: Eukaryota > Metazoa > Arthropoda > Arachnida > Ixodida > Ixodidae > Dermacentor > Dermacentor albipictus. Next base: position 12,425,115 of record NC_091823.1, on the reverse strand, counting down.
TTACGATGGGCGCGAAATGCAAAAACGCGCACTCTGATTTAGGCGCCCGTTAAAGAAGTCCAGGTAGCCAAATTAATCCGTAGTCCCCAACTACGGCGTGCCTCACAATCAGATGGCGGTTCTGGCACGTAAAACCCCAGGATTTAATCAATTAACAGTTCTCCTTGTCAAGTACCTGTCACTCGTTCCTTCACCCGCTCGCTCCTGGTAATGGTCTGCGTCCTTCAGCAACGAACGACTTCATCGGCAGGGCTCTACACATCGCGTCTTCACCGATTCGTTCTAGGTGGGGTCATATACACTCGCGGAGCATAGTCCGTCATTACGCGTACACCGCAGGCGACGCGGCCGCATAATGAGGTGCTTGACGCGCAGGGTTCTCGTGTGTTGCTCGCATCACTCTCAGTTTCAGCCGCCTCTGTGTACGTGGCACGCGCTGTCATTTATTCGCGGTGGTAATGTGACCGATGATGATGTATGGGGCGATGAAAGCACGCACGCTATGCGCTGTCTCAGAAAAAAAAAAGAGGTAAAGATGATAAAAAGGACGGAGTAGTGCAACGTTCGGCGTTGCGCGAAAAAACCCCTCTGATTGAACCCAGCACAAAGGATGGCGGCTCCGCGTGAGTCGCCCAGTGAAAGAGGAACGTGTGAGAAAGCTGCCGAGCAGCTTCTGTGAGCGGGGAGAGCAGCATGACATGCGCGTCTCCCAGTCGCATTGCACGGCACGCCCGCGCGGGCAAAAGCCTGAAAGCGGCCGCGCAGCAGGCTCGACTCGGTGTGCACGTTTTGGTTGTTCTATAAAGGTACTGGCAGCAGAAGTTCAAACGCGACACAAATTAAAGATGTCTTAAATGCATCCTTGCGCTTACTTAACGACATACTGTACCGCAAAGGCGCGCGCACACGCGCACGCAAACGCGCAAACACACACACACACACACACACACACACACACACACACACACACACACACACACACACACACACACACACGCACGCACGCACGCACGCACGCACGCACACACACACGCACACGCACACGCACACACACACGCACACACACACACACATCACAGGCACCTGTGACGTGTGTGTGTCTTCGTCATTGTGCCTTCGCGCTACGGTATGTCGTTAAGCAAACCTCAACTGAATGTGGATCCGAAACGTATTAAATTCGGTACAGCTCGGCGCCCTCTAATCGGTTACACTTTGCTTGCACGTCGCAATCCTGTGTGATTACGCATAGTAGGTGTTGCAATCAGTTTTTTTTTTCTTTTTTTAAATCTTCTGCCGCGCTCCAACTCTGTTTGCAGCGATGGCGAGCCTTGTCGAGATTCGAACTAGAGAAAGCCTGCCGAAGCCGACCGTACAACTGCTCCTGGAGCAGTTGGAGGTCCCACGGGACCGGAATTCTGTCGGTTCTCAGCACGCTCCCAGGACGAAGCTGAGAGCGCGCCTCCGACCGTTCTTAGCTGAAGCGCTTGGCATCGTCATCTGCCTTGCTTGTGTTTCCTTCCTTGAACACTCAGCCTTCGCTACTTTCTAGTCGAGGATGCTGTGTCACGCTGATGACGCGCAAGTGTTTCATAACTTCGAAGTACCGGGCTCGTAGCGTTAAAGAAAGGTAATGCGGGCAAGACATATTACAATTATCGTCGTGGGACAATATAAGCCCTAAAGTGCATACATTTTTTTGAAAGTGTATACCGAATGTTATGTGCTGAATGAAAACGTGTTCGACGCAAAGTTAGCGTTCGTATGTGCTCACGCGCGGGTACAACACGCCTTCTCAAGTTTCGAAATCGCCAGCGTCAACGCACTCGAACCTCAGAGCGGCGTTCCGTTTACATTCGATTCGTAGTGACTCACAACTCTCTTTATGCAACAGTCCTGTACAGGCCTCTCCCGAACTTCCGAGGCTTTCCGCTCGGCGCTGATTGCGCAGCCACCGAGGCGTCCACGAGAGCGATGATGCGCGTATCACGCTGGAAATAAGCTTAGCTGGAAGGGAGCGACGTCTCGCGGCGCTGTCGCCAGTGATGCTCGCTCGCGCGCACTGTTTCGCGCGTCGTGTCGACGAGGGCCGCCCTTTCCCTTCTGTCGCAGCCCCGCGTGTTGTGGCAGCCGCAGCGTGGCGGCGGGGGAGGATGCTGACTCGCTGCGGCGCACGGTGGTGCGACGAGGCTGCCGGCGGCGCCCATGACGGAGAGGCGCGTGTCGGTGCGCGAGCGCGCCCGCGAACTCGAAGCCCTCGCGGCGAGGGAGGCATCGCCGCAGCTGGCGCACAGGGCGCGCCTGGCCCGCAGGTAGGTGCACATCCTTCCTTCCCTCCCTTTACTCTCATTCGTACGGTGCAAACCGCGCCCGATGCTAGCTGTCAGAATGCGTGATTGCTCGCGTGGTGGAGGTTCTGCATGGCCTCGCTGCTGTGTTGTGCGCTTTGACACGTGGGTTACGGGGAGTACTACAAAGCAAGGAATCTCGACACGGTGAATCTCGGCATATATCACGAACTAGGCCACAAGGTGTTTGTTAAGTGATCAGTGCTGTGACATCAGTGTCAGCTTACAAAAGCACATTACTAACCATGTAGTGATGCATGCCGCCTGCCGGTTGCGCTGTCATTAACGCCTCTAAGATCCGCAGAGTGGCTGCTGGCGCACCACTGGCACACCTGTGGGCGAAGCGCGCAAATCCTTCCTGACCGGCGGCGCTTCGCAGGCTCGGGCTGACTCGCGCCGACTCGGAGCCCGGCGCCGAGGGCGGCCGCGCCGGGCCGTGCCACTGCTGCTCGCAGCCTGCCGACGAATGCCTCTGCAGCAGCGACGGCGGCGGCCGGCTGTTGTCCGTGCCGCACGTGCCGCGCAAGAAGGCGTCAGCGCCGGCCATCACGCCGCTGCGGGGCGCCCCGAGCAGTGGTCTCGTGGCCGACGAGGGCTCGAGCTGCGCCGACATCCGGATGGCCTGGGAGTCCCTGTGCGCCGCAGCGGCGCAGGGGCCCGAGGCTAGCGGCGCTATTTCGGATGAGCCCCGCGACGAGAATAGCGCGCCTATCTTGGGCGCGGCGCAAGGTGACTCGGCGCGGGGCCCCCTGGACGCGATTCTGCAGTCCCTGGAGGAGATCTGCAGCCAGCTGGAGGAGGCGCCCGGCGGCCATGCGCCCGTGATGCTGCCGGACGCCGGCGAGGCGGCGTCCCGGCTCAACCCGCGCTGCGCCCGCTCGCAGCCCAGCTCGCCCCGCGTGCGCGCCAAGCCACAGCTGCCGGCATACCTGACGCTGGCCCGCCGCTCCCGCCATGACGACGCGCTAGAGATCGAGCAGATCAAGACGATACTGGCCTCCATCGACTTCTCGCGCTACCGCAAGAAGCGCGGCGGCGGCGGCGCGCTGGTCGACGAGGGTCGCTCCGCCATGTCCGAGCAGGCAGCCCTGCAGGGTTCCCGGCTGCGGGAGCTGACCGAGAAGCTCAAGAGCCCCGTCGGTGCACCCGGCAGGCCCTCGGAGTCGTGGAACCGAAGGCCCGCCCCGGTGTGCCGCAGCGCTTCCTTCTCGACGTCCGACCTGCCGTCAGTGCCCGCTATCCCGCGGGAGTCCCTGACGCTGCCGCGCAAGGCCCCCGCTTCCAGGCCCCTGACGGGACGCAGTGGCGTCAGGGACGCTGCCAGGGTAGCACTGGAAGACGTGGCCATGTCCAGCCTGTCGCTGGACTCGGCCGTCGAGTCGATCGTGGACGAGACCCCGTACCAGCGCGAGGCGTCCCCGCCCGCGGCGGCGGACAAGCGGCGCGTGCAGCGCGGCTGCCGCTTCGCGCCTCTGGACGACGACGGCAGCCGCGGGCCGCCACAGCCCCCAGAGAAGCGGAAGCGGCGCAAGGGGCTGGCGCCCGTCGAGGGCCCCAAGAAGGAGACGGGCCGCTCGCTCACCTATCCGCCGCAGCGGAAGACGGCCGAGCAGGAGCTGGCCTTCGGCTCGGTCGACAGCAACGGCCTCAAGGCGCTCGGCGGCCGACCCGAGAAGCAGCCGAGTGACCTGTCGCTCGCCGACAGCCACTTCTGCCCGAGCGAGGCGCTGGGCGAGGAGACGTTCGGCGACGTGGTGCAGAGCCTGTCCTCGCGGCCCGAGCAGCCTGAGCCGCGGCAGGAGAAGAGTCAAAAGAAGAAGCACCTCTCCGACCCCAGCGCCGACAACACGGGCGCCGCCACCGAGCTGTTGCTGGGCGCGTGCTGCCGCAGCGAGCCGCAGCTCTCCTGCCCCGGGGCCCTGCACAAGCGCCAGCACTCGGGACCCGCCGCGCTGAGCCGCACCCCGGTGCCCCCGCCGCCTCCGCCGCCGCCCTTGTCGGACTCGGAGCGCGCCACGTCGGACACCGAGCGCACCTGTAGCCCGCAGCGGCGGTATTCCAAGAAGCGGCTCCGCGGGCCCTACGGTGAAATGCTCGAACAAGAGATGCGCAAGACCGGCGAGAAGCAAAAGACCGCCTTCTGCGAGGAGCTCAGCTTCCTGCTGCCGGACGAGAAACCCGCCGCTTCTCAGACGTCTCCCGCGATGCCAGTGACGACTCTGGCGACGACATCGACGACGACTTGTGGTGGTGCCAAGTTGATCGCAACGAACGCACCGACGATGGCGGCTCGGTCCAGGCCTGCGCACCTCTCCAACAGTCTCTCGCTCGACGACACCCAGCTCAAGAGTTCCACGGCGTCTCTGGAGGCTGTGCCCGAGGTCTCCGCGCCGCGGCGGAAGATCAGCGCTAACTACCCGCTTACGGGTTCCGACACGGCCTCCTTGCTCGGGTGCAACAACGCGGACGAGACTGCTGCCAAGGCGCCGCAGCCCGTGTCGTGGTTGACGGCGGGCGGCGCCGACTCCGGTGCACGGACGACGCCCACGCCGTCACCCGTACCTCCGTCTCCGCAGCTGGGCGGCGCGCCCGACAGAGTGGCTGCCGCCCACCACGAACGCTCCCACAGCAGCCCCGCGACGACGTCGGACGGCTCACCGTTGCTCGTTAGGACGAGCTCGCTGCGACGTCATCAGGTGAGAACGTCATCCTCACGCATATAGTTCTGTTTTGTCCAGTGAGCGCTGCCGCTATGACTCTTGCGCGCGGTGACGATATAAGTAACGCTGCGCAGATCGCAGGTCAGGGCGCTGCGAATCGTTGCGGGACACGGGAAGGCCGACGGGCTAAACATTTCAATGGGTTACGCGGGCGATGCTTGGCGTGGCCTTCATTCTTCAGAAAGTTTTCAATGAGAGCATCGACCTTCCTCTACGTAGGTGACGTCATCATCGTGAAGAGTCTGTCATAGCGCTCTGGCCTTGATTTATTTAGGACTGCTGCGCTAAGCACTCGTAGACACCAAGCTCGCCTGCGGGACTATTTTGTTGTTCGTCTCGCCGGTTTGTAGTTCTTGCTTTGTTTTTTACTGCATAAATCGCTGTTGAAATTTTGCCTGTGCCTCGTTTGGCTAAACGTTTATAAAGTCGCTTGTAGTTTAATCTAAACTTTCATATAGAATGATGTGCAGTGCCCACGGCATCCATGTGGTTGCTGCTACGCTGAATTTCACGCTATTTAAAATTCAAAAATGGCTTCATTACTGTTGCTTTAGCTTTGCTTTCGCTCAAATCTCGCTTTATATTTCATTCAACGCAAACTGCATGGGAACTTTCATGAAGTGAGCTACATCCTGCACGGGGCGGTGAAAATGTGGCCACCAGCATGCACTGACAGAACTGCGTTTGCTTACTTGAGCATATTCGTGGCAAAAAACCTGCACTCGCCAAGAAAAAAATGAGGACAAGGAACAGACGTTTCGGGCTCCGTACGGGTTCCTTAATCACCATGAAGATGTAAGCAATAGCGCGCGGTTATTTATGGATGAGGTGGCGCAGCGTTCGGGTGTATATCTCGGGATGATTACCCCGCGTCCTGTTTATCGTGTGTCTAGTTGATTGGATGTAAAATCATTGTAAAAGCAAACGGGCAGATAAGTGTTTCTCTTTTGCGATGATGGCTGCCGAGTCCCAGTCAGTGATGTGTCCGGTTAGTTCGTGGTGTTCCGCCAGGGCGTTCGCGGCTTTGTGGTCCTCGGCGACGTCATTCATGTGTTGTTTCAAGCGCCGTTTACTTGAGCATATTAGGCACGTAAAATTGGTACTTCGAAAATAAAAGGAGTACTAGGTTGACACAATATGATTGTAACAAAGTTCCATGGCGGCACACCTAGCTGGCAGCTGGGAATTGTTCTTTACGTCTTCTTGTTATTACTTATTTTATTTTTAAATATTTCTGAGGAGAGTGGGGGGGGGTAGTGGAGGGCGGCAACATGGAAATATGGTGTGAAGCTCGAATTCATGTTCGTAGAATAAAAATTTAACAAAAGCGCTACGTTATACATGTTTTTGATTTACTCATTTCATATCGACGATCCTTATGGCAAATTTGGTTGGATGCGTGGTATGCACTGAAAAATAGCTCTTCAAAGCCTGAGGTGCATGTCAGTCAGCGTTCACCAAACCTAGGGCGCTATAAAGTAAAACTATTCAAAACTTTTCTATTCCAATTCTGCAATCAACCCACCGCGATTGGTGAAAAGTTTTTTTGGACCACCCCCACTTCACCTGTCTGTCACGCGACGTCACGAAAACCGCGATAGCTCCCCATCTGATATGACGTGTACACACTGATTATGCACAATTTGACCGAACAAAGCAAAAATAGTTATTTCTGATTCGACGATATTGCCGTTAGCCCTCGGCTGTTGATCAAAAGTTTTCGGGCTGCACCCACTTCACCTGCCTCTCACGGAACGTCACAAAACCGCAAAGACTTACCGCGTCAAAGTGACGCGTACGCGTTAAAGATGCATTAATATGCCGAACAAAACTGAATTTTGTTCTGAATAGCCGCAGGCTGCCCCGTTCCGAAAGGAATAAAAGATGGCTGCCGCCGATCACTCCGGCACTGGATACTCGTCTCTGCCGGAGAGCATGGGGTTATTTGCGTGTAATAAAACTTTTTGCGTAGGCGTGTAACGTTTTCGAGAACTTTCGGCACGTTTACGACCTCGTTCTGCCAACTCTTCTTTGCTGAGGATCCGTTTTAGCGTCATTCTTAACCTTCTCTTGCATGCCGCCGCGATTGTCGACGAGCCACCGCAAGGTAAGTAAGAGAGAGAGGACCAATCGCAGACGCCGGCACCGCCTTCTTCATCCGGTTATTGATATTCAGTGCAGTGGCTCGGCCCCATCGAATCCCTCTCCACTTCAGCGTGCTCCTCGCCTCTTGGGAGCCAATTAAGTAAGACAAGCCGCTGAGTGCAGGCAATGTTGTTCGTTTTTCAAGCAAGCGAAAGTGACTTCCTATGAACAAGGGGAGCATTTGATTGGTCTGCTCAGACAACCCTGCGGGTGACCGCCCGATGCTTGCGTTGGTGGTTACGCAAGTTTGACGTCAGGAGACTGGAATAAAAACATATACGAATAGTTTTACGTTATACGGCCCCTTATCACATTACAAGTGTGTTACTATCGGAGAGCAAGTCTTGTGGTTTCACAGGATCTCTTCATTGTGCTGTGTTTTGTACGCTTCCACCTTTTTCGAGACGTCGCGATCGGAACCGAAAGCGCATTGCGGAGAAGCCCACTCATAATAGGAAAGGCTCCACAGCCCACCACCGGCATGGATTGCCGCATTTTTCAATGACTCGCCGCACCTTTTTTGACCATCTTGTCTATTCGATTTTTGATGCCGCGTGATCTTCACTGCTCGATTTTTCGCCCTGCCTATAGCCACACTCAAAACTCTGACGCTCGGACGTTGCCCCGCTGATTTACATCCCGTTTGTAGAAATGGCTCCCCGCCCCTTCCACATCCTTGCCGTGTTTTTCCAGGCGCCCGACCTCGTCCAGCAAAGGGGACTTTGAACCTCGCACTATATTTACAAACTGGCGTGAGAAGCCGCTCGCGCTGTGGTATAAAATCGCGCAGCCGCGCGGCTTCGCGCATCCGTGGCCGGCAGCAATAATTCAAAAACTTGGATCGATGCCACGCTCACAGTGGTCGCGTCGCTTGCGTATTCGCGGCCTGGCGCGTGGCGACATTCCTGTAGCAGACGTGATGAGGCTGTTCTTGAAATGCTGAAAAGGACAGGTTTATAGTCGCCGAACCATCGCTCGCCTCCCCACCCCTCAGCCCCTCCCCCTTCGACAGAAAATGAACACTTATTTAATCAGGCAGTCTGCCGTGACATGGTGAGCAGCTCTGCCCTCGTGCAATCATGCAACATAAGCAATATTGGCTTAGGGCCTTTGTCAGCTATTGAGGGGAGGGAGACATGTTGTTATACAGTTGTGCAACATATTTGCTGAAGTCTGCTAAAATTTAGCGGTCAGTTAAAACTTTTTATTTATTCTCCCCCCTCCCTCCATCTATTTTTTATCTTCGGCTTGTTTTTTATGTAATAAAACGATTCGGCAAAAGTTATACTTCTACGAACTGTCTGGAGCACGCGCTAAACGCTAAATGTCACATACGCCGGCGTCAAGAATTCCATCAAAAGGGGGTGAAAGTTTCAAGACTGGCGACACTAACCACCACCACCACCACCACAACAACAACAACAACAAAAATTAATCTTATTAACACCTTCGCAGATGTATGCTGATCCGATCAGCCCATGCACCAACAACAGCGAAGCAGTATGACGGAATTCTCACACCCCTATACAGCTCTATATATAGGAATTACTATACGCAGCTTCTAGTTAAATATTCGATGCAAGCACTTCTCTATATAGCCGACTATTTTCAAATTTTTAACTATATTCCAGCTTACCACTTCTACCCTGTCCACAATATACGACATACATTCCCATAAGTTGCGTCGAGTCCGCTTTGTACGGAATGCGCCTGTGCCTGCCCGGTACTGACGACCTGCGTCGCCGTCGCCGCTCGAAAAACCTTGCGGAACACCCCCATACAACTTCACCGTAAAACAACGTGAGGTCATCGTACAGTAAGTTGCAAGGCTGTATTTACATGGAGCCATTGAAAACTCGCGGCCTGCTTGCATGATTACCGCTACGTTTTCGAGCTTCATACTGTTCACTCGTTGTAACCCGAAGCCGAGTACTGTATGTAATACCAATCAAGGCAAGAGACAACATACGTGCGAGTCATGGGCCTTTCCGCGAAACAGAGACCTTGAACTGCTGGATAAAAGGCAGGAACGCGACATCTTTCCCACTACATGATCCTTCAGATTATATAGAGAGAAGTGGTTCTTGAAGGGATAAGGAAAGGTTGACATATTGATTAGCAGGCTAGCGCGCTCAGCCTTCCTTCAAGTTAGTTCTGTTTCTTCAGGTTATATGGTAGCGGAAATACCCGTCTCCTTCAAGCCGCGCCCGCGCTCTCTCCCTTCACCCGCCGTAGGGTAGCCAACCGCACTCTGATTGGTTAATATCGCTGCCTCCTTTTCTCTCTTTCTCTCACGCACTATCTGACTCATCGCTTGCGGAACTCCACGTTTAGTTTCGTTAAAAGCGTGCGGATTCTTTACGAGGAACGGGAACGTTGTTGCTTTACTTATGGGCAGATAACCGCTTGTCCGATATTAAGAGAGAGAAATCGCGAGAAAGACTTTAATAAGAGCTCGAAATGTTGGTCTAACGAAAGGTCTGGCATGCCGCTCCTGATGATTAGCGTGAAAGGTGATACAAAAGAAAATAGCCATTAAATCAGAAAAACAAAAGCTGGAGAAGCACATTCGTGAAAGAAAGAAGTCGAATAAAGAAAAGGCACTAACGCATACGAACGGAGTAAATTTCACAGGTTTTGGTTAATGTCTGTGTCGCGTAAGAAAGTCAAATGCGCCTTTGCCGCGCGCAAAGCAGAAGCAGCGCTGGGCCGACGTCCGAGAACGACATGCCGCAGTTCAAGACGCGCATCTCGACGGATGTTTAACGGAGGTGCTAATTTTTAGGCACGTCTCGTACACTTCGAAACTTTTCTTGTGCGCAATCGAAAAACTTACTCGATCTTACTCCATCAAACTTACTCGATCCACTGAAGCGCCTGCTGTACGTGAACGCTTCCGAAAACGGAGTCCGTTACCGCGAGCTGCGATGTGCTCCCTCGAGGCGAGCTGCCAGCGCAATCTTTCTTCGTGCAGCGCAGTGCGCTCGCTCCTGCAGTTTGTGCTGCTGTACGAACCGAGCCGAAATCTTGTCAAAATATAGAAGCGCGCGCGCCGCACGTGCAAGCACATGACGGAAGAACCTTCGCAGAGTGTTTGGGCGGCGGCCGCGTTTTACGAGCTTCGAAACTCGTATAGAGAGGAGTTACTTTGCGCAGACCCCGTGGATGCTTTCTTTTCTGCGTGGAAAATTGTGGGCCTCTGAACGGGCGCTTCCTGCCGCGTGCGACAGAAAGGCTCGGCGCTTACGGTATACAGGGTCTACGAGCGGCGGTGGATATCGTATAGTTTTATATGCATGGGTTGAAAGGACTCTGAATGGTCGCACTTTAGTTTCCTATTCCTAAAGGGCAGGTTTCAGCCCATAACTAACACCGATGTCGCTATTCAGGTGCATGTGAAATGAAGTAATGCTCTAATCGCATACTGAACGAATATATATATATATGTATATATGTATATATATATATATATATATATATATATATATATATATATATATATATATATATATATATATATATATATATACGTTTTGTACATCCTATAGAAAAAGGAGGGGGGAAGACAGAGCTTTGATTTTGGTCCATCTGCATGCGCAAGAGCCTGCTGATTGACACTTGCAAAAGATAGCGAACAACGTACCCTTGTGAATCTCGAAACATAGCTATATCTCAGCTATGGTGAGTGACCTGTTTGGTTCGTAACATTGAAAAAGTTGTGACCGCGTACTAAACTTTTTTTCACGTGATATGCTATGAGTCGCAATGATTTGTTCGAAGGAGCGCGAGTACGCGTTCCCAAACAGCTTCCAGCATTCGTTTAGCCTCTTTTGCCTTTCATAGTCTGTTGGAAACTTCACTTGTAACGGAGGTACTGTTCCTTTTGATTGCGCCGTGTCCGCGGCCTACGCATTCTCATTAGGCGCTGCCGCTACCGGTGTACTTCTGACCAACATCTCGTAGGGAAACACGAGCCCCGCGTGACCTGAGTGCAACCTCGTCTCTGAAGGCCGGCGCACTTATCGATCACCACGTTGTAAAAGAAGGGAAGTTGACCTAGCTTTTGGTGTCGCTCTGGGCTTTCCCGCATGACGTCGAGACTGAGAGATCTCGGACACCATGCTTTAACTGCACTTGTTGCTGAATTAATAGGTTCGCATATATTCAGCAAAGTAGTTTCTGGTAAACACAGTGGTAAGATACATGTTGTTTTGATCATGCATGAGTTGAATTTAAAGAAGAGGCTTCTCTTTCTATTCTATTCTCGAAAAGCACTGAAAAACGCTGAAAACTGTCAAAAGCACGCATACAAGCAAACTATTGCGCTAGAGTCAAGGAAAGCATAGCAGAGAGTATAAGTACCCGCACAGTACAGTACCTCAAACGAATGGAAGTACTGAAAATAGTTCGAGAACACGCAAAGGTGCTCAGGGCTCGTATTCACAAGAAAAAAAAAAGTTCTTACGCTAGAACTGGTCGTAAGAGCGGATGTGAACCAATCGTTACGTTGGACATGTAACTAGCGAAGGCAAATGGCCTATGACAGAAAGCACTTACGAATGAAACGCTTTATTAGCAAGAAACCGTTTTTACGCTGACATCTTGCGACATTGTGCCACAAGATGTACGGAAAGTTTCGTGTTCGTTGAACGAAGCAAGTGTAATAGTACAACACTGGCACATCACCCTAAAGGGATGCGAACAGGATTGCATTGATTGTATAATAAAAATTGACTTCCCTTAATTAAGACAACAAATTCGTCGGCTCTCTAAAGGCGACACTGACATATTTATTAAATTATTGGACGTTATTGAGCAAGATGTATCTGCTCTATGCGCCCGTTCGGGAACTGGGGAACAATTCACATCGTTTTTGCTCGTAAGTGATTTTTTCTGCGACTGGCCGGCGGCCTTCGTTAATATATCCAGAATTAGAATTGCGTAGAATTTGATCTTACGAACGATACTACATAGCGTAAGAGGTATTTGCGAATTCGAGCATTAGTGCCTCTACGCAGCAAATGCGGCTCTCCTGCAGGATAATGATAGGGAACGGTTGCGGTTTACATTGGCCTGTCTCCTACTGAACACTTAATAAGTGTTGTCTCTTACATTCGAACAGAAACAAATATTCGATGATTTAGAATAAAGGATTTTCGAAGCGAATACGAATCGGATGGAAAGGACTGTTCGATTTGTATTCGAAATTTCGAATGTTCCCACACCCCTAATAACTTAACAATGCAGCGTAACTTTAATATTTCTCTTTAGTGCCTCTTTAAGTTCATCAGCACTGTCATCGCTCAGCGATATAAAGAGAAGAGAGAGAGGGGGGAGGGGGCTGCTCTGGTCCAACGTTCGGCAGCGTCGTGTCATAGTGTTTCCTACAAAAATTACTAGAGGCAATTGTGGCGCTAGTGTCTACGGTTGCTGTAAGTGGAGCGGTTCAGCTATATAGCATGAGAATGATGGTCATTTACAATATTTGTCTAAACTTCGACACATTGGTTTCAAGGGGCTTTCTGACTGCGCAAATTGATCATTTTCAGCAAAATATTGCCGTGCCGATGGTGAAACTTCACAACTATTGCGCATCTAGGGAGAAAGTAACTGCCTTTTGTGTTTGCAAATTTAGGATTGCGTCGAAACATGGTAAAATAAAGCGTAATAAATTAGGTCACAATAACGTTTCAAGCCAAAAAGCACGAGAATTAAACAAATGCATGTGCTATCATATTACAGGTATATAGTACACAGATTTGTACAATTTTCGTGGTTGTGGCTTCAAACCTTCTTTTGACGTAATTTTTTGGGCTTTATTTTCTTTCCAAGTTTCGAAGCAATCCCACATTTCTTCCTCCATGATAGGTGGGCGATCGCGGCGCCTCCGGTCTCCCCACCCCCTTCCCCCCCTCCTTGCATGGATGTATGGAAGTTATGAGCGTCCCCTTTGGAACGGGGCGGTGGGTTGCGCCACCAAGCTCTTGCTATTATACTGCCTAATGTCGTACCTAGGTTAAACAACAATAATAAAAGAAATCACTACGAACTCACACAACCAAATTTTCTGATCCCCTATTGCGAACTGTGCTATTGTACGTCTCCGTTTTTTGTAGTTTCCCTACTTTTATTCCCCCATACCCCCAATCGCATCTTACTAATCCCTATTGCGGACATGTTTGCTTTACCGCTGCTCCCGCTGAACCCAAGGGCTTCAAGGAGGCGAGTGGTGCCTAAAACGACCGCTGGGCAGACGTCTTCACATTCTAATAAAACATGCTCCATAGTTGCCGTAGCTTTACCGCAGCAATGCAAAACCAGCCAGTAAATTTTGCAGTGCGCGCCCTGGTGCTAGCATGGCGCGTTCGGCGGCGAGGAACTTCCCCCGGTGGCTCGCTGCGCCTGCCGTGCGTTGTTGCCCGGCGGCCTCGGTCGGAGGCCGCCGAGGCTCTCTCGTTTTAGATCCGCGTGGGCGGACGAGGCGCTTCTCGCGCCGGTAACGACGTAAACGAGGCTGGCCTCGCTGCTGCGGCGCGCTCCTCGCGGGCCGCGGCTCCTGCTGCGTCTCGGGCGGCCCTACTTCCCTCCCGCCTCCTCCTCGCTTCCCCCAAACGAGGTGCGAACTTACGGAGGCCTTGCGAAGTCCCCTCGTAACATCGACTTTCCGGCGGGGATTGGCACACTCTAAGGAAGGCTTGCATCCTTTGGGACTTGTCTTTCTCCCACAGCAATAATCGTCGTGTACCTTGCTCGCATATCACGCCGCGTGTCCGGCAGTTCTAGGCCGCGAACTACATGCGCGTTATCAGTGTGACCGAGCATTCGTGACAGGAAAGTGGCGTGCGCAGAGTTTTGAAGAACGCATGCGAGACAGATGACGATCATTGTTTAAAGACAAGGTATGCCCCGAAGAGTGTAAGCATTCTTTAGAGTGTAGAGAGAACTCTGGTGCTACGAAGGGGAATAACGGTAGTATACATGGATTTCTTTAATCTTCGCTGCTTGCCGCTTTTGTCGGTCTTGTGACGTTGCTCATTACGCCTTATCTTTCTGAATTTCCGGGCAGTCACTCGCTATTAAAACTCCCAACTTTTCGCAGTTGTAGTTGTGTGCTGCTGAACAAGTTCTGGCAACGTAATCTGAGGTTAATGATTTCTGGTTTCCGAAAGGTCGTGCTTCAATTCTACACGAGGGTCACTAAGCTTCGCTGGAATTTCTGTCAGCCGCGCTGAGCTTGACTCTTGTCTGTAATGCCCGTACTTCTGCGTGTGATGTGATATGTTGTATTGTGCTTTGTTCATTAGGTTACCTTCCTTTATGTCCATAATGTTCCTTTTCTATTTTTCTGGTGTTTATATATGTCTACGTTAATAATAATAATAATAATAATAATAATAATAATAATAATAATAATAATAATAATAATAATAATAATAATAAACGCGTGAAGGCAATACGCTTCCGTGCACGTGCATAACCATAGGGGATGTCAAAATCCACGCGCCCGAGGCGGTTGCGTCTGAGGCTATGCTTTTGCAAGCTGCATGCGCCGGAAGTGACTACGGAGCCGGAAACGCATCATGGCCGTCACGATTTACGCGCCCATTGCGGATTGTTACATTTATAACGTAACATCTCGCTGAATATATATGACCATTTTGCAAAGTGACGATGCCGTTTGTAGCCGCGGAGAGACGAAGGTTAGGATAATTCATGTGCGTACTACACATCAGTGCCACGCTGACGCAGCCGCCGTACCCGGTGCTCCCGTGGACGCTATAATAGCTCCGGAAATGCCTCTGGTAATTTTTTTGTGAGAAGCTCGGCGCGCCGAAACCGTTCTAAATGTGGGCATTGCTAGGGTGACGAGGTCCTATAGGCTGAAAGGTAAGTCGACAGCGGCGATCCGACCGCCTTCTCACCGCCACCTTCTCATGGACAACTCAGTCGCACGCCTGCGACCGCTACTGTACTGCCGGCTGTGGTTTTCGAGACGCACTGAAGGACGCCACCGCTCTCAAAGTCCGCGTGGCGCACAAAAACCCCGCACAAATTGCCAGACGCCGTGGTATCGAAGGGCAAAGTATGCCATTTTGCTGGTGCAACGTTAGCATAAAGGTTTAAACTCGCAGCAATCAATAAATATTGTCGATGTAAAAATAAAATAAAATGAATTAAAGAAAAAAATTATATACAGCCTCTACGCGCATGTTGGAGTCTGTGTGAAGAGGATAAATAAATGCTATACAAATAACGACGATACGTACAGTTGAGTTAACGCCCTATGTAACCTGTTATACCTCGTGCAATGGTTCTGTTTATGCTCCGCCAAGGTTACATCGTTAGCACATGCTTTTAAGTACATTCAAGGCTTCTATGTCCATTGTATCACAGGGGCACATGCCCATGCTGAAGCATTAGTCAATAACGGGCACACGCCCAGTGACACATGCCGAACGGCTAAATCAAAGACGATCAAGTAAATCAATGAAGCCGCTGAAAATGCGCTATTACATTGAGAGCTGTGTGGGCTTTAGAGATGTGCCTATGCACCGACATTGTGTGCGGAGGTCTTATATTGGATTTCTTTTTATTACGCAGATCAGAGGTGTGCTTGCTCGTAGTACCTCTTTCGGTCGGCATACAGGGTATATACAGGGTTTGCCACGTAATTTTGGCCAAAAAATAAAAATATGCAAATTCCACGTAGCTGGACAGCACAAAGTTAATGTTGTTTGTCATCGCTTGCAGATGGATTATTTTTGCATTCCGCTTAATTACATCATTAGTCTTAACTAATCGTTCAACTTTTCATATACTAAATTAGATGAAAGGTGTCAGTGAGAAAATTGTAGAGCGACATGAAAAACTCCCGATACAGCTTTCTGTAGCTCAATACGTGCTACATAAGTGTCTTTCGAGCGTGAAAGAAGCCCACAGATGCACGCAACATTGCCGCGCGACTGGCCGCTCGAGGCACTTTGCGCGCATTTGCGGGCTTCTTTCACGTTCGGAAAACACTTTTATGTAGCACGTATTGCGCAACAGAAAGCTGTATCAGCAGTTCTTCATGTCGCTCTACAATTTTCTCATTGACACTTTTCGTCTAATTATAATATTTGAGAAGTTGAATGATTAATTGAGACTAATTATGTAATTAGACGGAACGAAAAAAAATTAATTGAACATCTTCAAGCGACGGCAAACAACATTACCTTTGTACTTTCCAGCTACGGGTAATTTGCATATTTTTATTGTTTGGCTAAAATTACGTGGCACACCCTGTACAAGTCCGTTGGCTGGTACTTGCATTCGGAGCACACATAGGTTTCGTATGTTTGTGCTTGTGGTTGTTTTATTTGTGGTCCATCCTTGGAAGTTTTTTGTTTGTGCCCGCGGCGCTGTACTTTGAGGACTGAACATTTTCCTTTTTTTTTAAATTAATAGGGTATCGACATTCGGTTGTACGTCTATTTCTGTTCGTAGGTACGGAGGACTCGGTTTTCACGTCTCTTGTCATGTCATACTTTATAAGCGAACTGTCGGCCTCTTCTATTTAGATATTTTCTATTAGCACTCAACGAAACTTCTCTTTATCCACAAATATATCCAGTGAGGAAACGACGAACGCCAAACCCAGGGGAATAAGCTAAGAAAGCTTCACTTTAGTGTAATAAATAGCACAGTGGGTAACACGTCAGGCTTTCAACTGGACATCGTCTCAGGAGGCCACGAATTCGATTCCTAGTGGCGGTGGCGGACCAAGCTTTATTTAGAAGCTGAGGATGAAGAGGCCTGAAGACGACGGCGGGAACGGAGATTGCGGACACAGCAAACCTCGTTTCGAACGTGTGCCTGCTGTCGCAGTAAAAAGTAACCAATGAGATACTGAAAGTAGACAATTAAGAACTTAACCTGCATAGAGGTAGATTACAGATGAGCAAAGTAATCAGTAAGCAAAGGAATCGCAGTGCTCGTGTACGAGAGGGGACCTCATTTTTCTTGACTCGAGTGCGGAGGTACTGCATTTCGACGAGGATATAGCACTTGATTGCATGTAGTTTAAGATCATAGTACAATTAAAGTGCAATACGTTACTGCTTATATATGACGCAGTGTAACAAGCCGCAGTTGTTCTGGTTGGTCTCTAAAGTAACAGTAGCCAAGTGAAGAACCCCAACTGCTTGCATTTGAAAGGCCCCTTCAGTAACTAAATCGTTCGACACTGGGCAGTGCCTTGAACTTCATACGCAATCGCATGCAGGGTGGCTCACTGCTATAGGTAACAGCTGTTTAGCACGCAAGCACTCAAGACAGATTTAATTTTGAGCGAAGGCTTGCAGAGCAATCTTGCATTCATAGACACTGCCAAGACCAAAGGGCAAACCGCATTCCATCCAGGTAGACCATGTTAGTCTTATACATTTCTGACACATTCAGGGTTGTCTATTCGTGCGAATATTAGTTTGATATAGCGCTCTGTGTGTGACTTATTACGTGTCTCATATATGCCGCCGATCGTGGTGCGTGTTTTATGGGTGTTGTATACGACATTAGGATGCTCGCACGTGCAAATAGCGTGCGCTATTTGTATTATAATGACGTATTATCTCTAGCTACGACACAGCTTTATTCTACACTGCACTATACGCTCCACGTGCGTTGCTCAGTGGCCGTGGCGTTTTGCTGCAGAGCACGACGTCCTGGGTTTGGCTCCCGGCCTCATTTCTATGAGGCGCGAAGCAAGAACGCTTGTGTACACTTGCATTGAGGTGCACATTAAAGAGCTCCATGTGGTCAAAATTAATCCGGATACTTCCATGGCGTCTTTCATGACACCCTGCAATTAGTCAATCAATCTGTCGATCGATCGACAAACTAATTGATCTATACGCAACATTCAGATTGTAATAGAATTCAGAGGATGTAATATTTCCCCGCTTCTGCCCTTGCATAAATATTTCTCTTGTCTGCAGTCCTAAGTATATAGCATTTTGACAGGAATGTTTGGAGGACGTGAAAGATTAATTTGAGCATTCCTTTGGTAGTTTCCAGCGTGCGACAGTAGTGAGGTGAGACCTAGCAGACGCAGCTCTGATAACAGAATCGGCGCTTCCAGACAAAATGAATCCGACCGCTCTTGGCAGCACTGAGGCGAATATCACAGACAGCACAGTTCCTGTAGCCGCACGGCCTGTTATCGGACTCGCCGTCCTAATTATTTATCAACCAGGGATGCGGCTTTGATGGTGCCGCTCAGCGGTGGACGGCGCAGACTTGATGTCAAGTGTACACTCGCCCCCATCCTTGAACAAACGCGCACTGTGCTGCTGCCAGTTTCGACGACTGGTCACGTGCTGCGGGGCTGCGGAAGGGGTAAATGGACGATAAGTTTACAGGACCATGCGCCCTTCACCACTGAAGGAAGAAAGCCAGTTCCTTAAGGCGCTGCATGCTTGCGTGGTTTACGTAAACATCGTTAATATAAACTGCGTTCGTTTGTGTGGTGACACGAGAGATGACACAGTTGTGTTTGCATTCGCGTGCTCGCGTTGTTGTGAAGGGACCGCGAGCACTCGAAGTGAGCTTCAGTTATCCGATCGTTGACTCTGTGACAGGCCATTCCTGCGTTTGAGTGTAGAGATGTCTTCCATTGACGTCACCGCGGCCGCCAAGCTGGCGAGCCGCTATAGGGCGACGGAAAGCTGCGCGTTCATTCGATTCGCTGATTTCCGGCTTTCCATCACCAGCACAGTGGAGGCCTCGAACGGTCTACCATTATGGCGTCCATGACCTGGCAGTGCTGTGCCCTCATCATAACCTGGCGAAACATTGTTGTACTGCACAAGCTATAAGCCTCACGTCACACACACGCACTGTACATATCCGTGGCTATGAGCCAGAAATTGCCGGCTTTTAAAAGCGATGATGTTAACATGTGACTAATTCTGCGGCTTAGGTAACCACACGAAAATACTCCAGAAAGGCGTGAGGGCGACTCGTTCAAAAGCGATGAAAAAGTGCGAGCAAGTAACGATCGAACGCTTAAAGAAAAATCCGCAAGCTCTGGCTATGAAGACAGGCGTACGGACGTTGTACGTCGGCAATCGCACGAGCTAAAGCGCTCCGTTTCTGCTTCCTCCTTTGCGCAATATCCGCCATCTCGCTATAAAAGCGGCGCGACTATCCAGCCCAACGCCTGCAGCCTCCTCAAAGAAACGAACCGACCTGACCTTGGCCGTATACGATCCGAGAGCAGCTATAGCCGAACATTTTACTTTTTTGTTGTATACGCCCACACCTGTCGGCCTGCCATACGCGCTCGCGGGCTTACACACACTGTCGGATCCCTCGCACAATAGATCATTGAGGTCACTCAAGAAATACCCGCGTAATTTCGATGCGCGCCTTATCGCGCGCTGTGTGTGTGTGTGTGTGTGAGACGCCGATGCCGACACCCCCAGCCAACGGCCCGCTTTCGGGTATACCGTAAAATGGCGCACACAATGCGAGCCCTCGTTCCGGAACGTGGCGCGTCAAATTTGGGCTTCTCGTATATAGCATGCTCAGGCACGGAAGCTTTGAGGGGTGTATATGCATAAGCCGTTTCTTGGTCGTATGTATGAAAAGGTGAAGTGCTTTGTAATGTTTGCATGTATTAATACTCCATTTCACTAACTCCATGCAGCGCGGTGAAAGCTATGGGTCTCGTCAGCCAGGTGCGCTGACCATACCCACGGGAGGTTCAATAGAGTACATTGGGCAAACCGTCCCCCAACTTTCCATCGAGAACGCAGCCGGCTTACATTACTGGTTTGCTGACACAAGCCCAGGCTTCGGTGCTGCATCGCTCGTATTGTGGTTGCGACAGAGGGTACGCCGCAGAGGCTCTCAAACTGCGCCTCGTATATAACGTTCGGCCCGGTGTCATCCGTGCGGAATTTCGCGGTACCTCGTGGAATAGCGCTCGTTCGGGCGCTCGTTTTTCTTGCTGCAGCGGCAGGAGCATCCGCGAACGGGCCAAATGGTGCAAGTCGCCACACTGCAGCGCAAGTCTGGAGGAGCGATAAGGCAAGCGAGAGCGGCAGTGATGATTTCTCCCGGCACACGCGCCTGTAGAGGCCGGAATTGGCTTGTATAGCAAGCACTCTGTGTGTACGACGCGGTCGCCCTGACGCTACGTCTTCTAGGCTTGTTTTGCCGCGCGTAATGACTGCGGGCGCTTGCCGCAGTGGTCATTTTTAGCCTATCTCGCGCGCGCTTCGCGTAGGGACACGCCTTGCATGACCAGGCGCGACCGTGAAAGGCGAGAAGAAAGGCACTTCATCAGCGTCCTCCGCCGGCGCGCGAACGAGGGCGACGCGGCGGGTTTCCGCGTCGCCGCCGCCGCTCGCTGGTTGCCCGGCGGCTGGGCGCCGGAGCTCGGCTGGCGGCCCTCTCCCGGAGCGGCCGGCGTGTCGCTTCGACGACGCGAGAGCGGAGACGCAGCGTGCCCATCGGACGCTGCATTCATTCATTCATTTCTGAAAGCAAGGTGGACAAGCGGGCTGGTTGGTTGACGTTCATGTTCAGAAGTTTTTAAAGCGGGACGAAAATACGGAAGACTTTTTAAAGTGCCTTAAGAATGTTCACAAGATCAATTTCTGAAAGTGTCCATGAGCAGTCGAGGCCTTCATTATGGCGCGCAGAAAATAAAAAAGAATAGAGGGAAAAAATGGAATTCGTAGTGCAAGAAAGTGTAACACAATCTCAACTTAAACGTAAAGGCAGCTATCAGTCAAAGGGTGAACATTACATAAATCAAAGTCACGCCCATTGGATAACAAAAAAGGTGCGGCCTGCAGCGTCGGGCGGGCTGCAATGGGTGCGTATGTGACTGCCGTAGTTACATTCTCGGCCGCTTCTGGGCCGAACGCGGCGCTATGGACAGGATGCGTCGGACGACGGCGGCCCAAGTGCGTTCCTGACACATTTTTATGCCGATTCCAGACAAACAGTCCCGGCTGGTGGCGCCGCGGTGGAGGACAAAGCTTTCAATGTACACGACAGGCTGCACCTTCTCTTCTTCTTTTTTTCTTTTTCTTTTTTTTAATGCGGAGCATTTCTTGTACTTTTGACACTTTGACAGTATCTATCTAGCTACCTACGTCTTGGTGCTGTCATGGTCGTTTCGTTAACTTGGTATGTACCAAAAGTGGCATAGTATGACAAAAGTGTATGACGAACATAAATGATAGCTCAGGACATGCTTGTCGTGTAGGTCATGAAACAGCCGCCTACGTCTTGGTGCTCTCATGGTCGTTTCGTTAACTTGGTAGGCTCCCCGCACACTGCTTCGCATAACATTGGTTCCCACAGGGCGTGGGATCTGCCGGCTTTTTATCCAGCGGCCGTGCTTAAGTATGTCAACTTGAAAAGGCAAAGTACTTTGTTGAGTTTAAACGCGTGTCATTAGCTGCAGCTTGCGGATTTCCTTGAAAAGATAAACTGCACGTCGAGTCACTGCGCTGTCGGTGCTAGCCTACGGAGGAGGCGATGAGAAAGGAACACCAAAAACAAACACAATAATTAATTAATTAATTAATTAATTAATTAATCCTATAAAACAATCAATCAATCAATCAACTTTTCCATGAAAAAGCAATGAGGCCTCAATGCTGGTTCGCGAAGAAACAGAAACAAGAAAGGTAGACATGTGAAGCAAGAACCAAAATGAATTGCGATAAAAATTAATTAAAAAGTATTTTAATAAATATCTGCACAGTGAGCAATAGTACAGCAATAACACACAGTTGAGATACGGAGTACGTATACGGAAGGATAGACAAATTATAAGACTGGAGAGGCGTGCAGCTAAATATAAAGCTCAGGAGAAAGTGGGAAGCTCGTAACAGAAAGAAGACAACACCTTTAGGAACATATCAAGATGGAGAAAACGACGATTGTATAGACTTTGCAACGATCTATGGCTAAACCTTGCGTCACAACGTGTCGGTATAGCAGCGTTGTTGCTGCCGTGCACCTCTCTGGTTACCCACTATTCTTCAAAACGGTAATGCGTTAACGGACAAACTGGAACTCTTAACTGTTAATGGTACTCGCGTACATTGTCAGTTTCTTGCAGTCTCAACTATTCGTTGAGAAATGCATGACCAAGGTGCATTCTGTTACCAGCTTCGCCGCTGCCGACCGTGTGAACGTAAAGAGCTGATGCCCACGGCACGTGCTGTGCGTAAAGGACACGTCCTTTCACTGCGACGTCAGCGACATCCACGGCGTAGAGCGTGCGCTGCCTGATTAGCAGCTGGCGACGTGGGCCTCGCACCCGCCTACGTTTGAAGCTCGAGGTATCGGTTACATAATATGACAGTTGCATAATGTCGTGCCGGAATAGAACGTCCAAAATATCGCCGCAAGCTTCTTGCAGGAGCCAGGGTGAAAAAAGAGAATCGGGTAAGATTCACCGCTAGGCGAAAGAGAGCACCGGCTGATGCTTATTTTTGGAGGCGTTCACGTTTCCGTTGTCGCAGGTTCATCGCATGCTGAGTGGCAACACGTAGCGCTGTTTCTTTCGTATGTAAAGCGAACAAAGACGTCTCGAATCCTGCATGTCTCTAGCATTCATAAAGAGTGCATTTACCGTGAGCCCCGTGGTTTCCAGGGGGACAGCTTCTTTTCAGTTTAATATCGCCTGGTAACACTTATTCGCAACTTTCACGTACGGCGGCGCCGTCGTGCGGCGGCGGCCGGAAGCAATCGAAAGATTATACTCGCCGCTGGCTGCCGCCCGTTCGGGTAGCGTATTGGTGTTGAGTACGCTTTTCCTTCACTTTAGGTTGATGTTTTAACGCGTTCAAAGCTCCCGTGGGATCCTGAAGGACACTTAACATGTTCAGAATGAGCAAACATAGGAGTAACCGTATTTGCTGCGTTGCGCAATGGGTGCCGAGCGGTAGTTATGCGGTAGGTGATGTGAGCCTTCACTCATTCCCACCGGCTGCGTCCATGAGGAAGAAATTGATTATTAAGCTGCGGATTGGCAAAGCTGTCACAGAAGCTATGAAGGTTTGCAGTGCGCACTTCATGTCGGAGGACTTTTTTGGAATACGACAGATGAGTGACGATTCCGAGCACTTGAAATCGCGAATAGACGCACCTCCGTAAAGACGCAGGCATAGATATATTACGTGCAGGGAAAGAAATAATGCGCAATCTTAACTCAAATGTGTTGTAGGATGATTGATGCCTGCGTTCTTGCCACTCATGCCTTTGCGGCTACGTTGGAGCGCAAACATTCTCCCTGAAGCCTTGTACCTGCTTCAAAATTTCTTGTTCTTGTTCGTGCATTCGTGCTTTGCAACGCCGGCTTGACATTCCAGCATTTTCGAACAGAAAGATGAGTTTCTCATTTGTGCATCGAAGCAAAGTGAAACAGGCGTAGAGGGACCTGGAATTCGTACATCGTCTGCCACTTCGATGCGCAGCTGCAAAGTGTGCACAGGTGCGCATGACTGCACTCGTAAGGTAACAAATCTTAGTACAACAAACGTTAAACTACTGTGCAGTGTTCGCGTAGCGAACCCTGAGCTGATCTGCGCGTATATTATTTTATAAAGATAACTGGAAGAATGAAGCGAGCATTGCCGCGGACCGGTAAATATCGGCTATGTATCGCTTGATCTCTCTATAGGCAAGACGCGGTAGGACTCACGCAGGCTGTAAAACTACCGCAAGACTCTAGCTTAAACAGCACGCATGAAGCGCAGTAACTAAATTACAAGGGTGAACGGTTATCGTATATATAGCTCGCAAAAGCGGTCAGATATGTTTTTTTTTGTTTACTTCTCGTGTTCAACATCCAGCTTTGTGAACACAGCCAGGGATAACTAGACAAGAAATTTTCGCACATAAAACGCTGCTTTAGGGCTGCTTTTCCCGCCGTCGATGTAATGGACTTCGGTCACGCGACACCTGGAAGGTTTTTTTTTTCTCGACACGACGGCTTATTCAAGCGGTCTATAAGTAACAGCTTGCAGAGAGCACCGTATAAAAGTTCATGGTACCCGTTCAAAGAAGTCAGATTAATAGAATAACAAATAGAAAGCATGGTCACTTCTCTTAATAACATCGTCGCGGAGTTTGTATGCAAAGTCCTTCAACAGTCACGGACGTCGACGTGCATACTTTTATGCCGCAGTACACAAGATGACCAGCGTTTAGGACTTCCTCGCCTTCAAACAGGCTTCGAATCCTACGTTCTGCTCGCCCAATATGAGCCATTACGCAGGCTAACGACAGCGGGCGTGTAAATTGAAGAGACATTTCAACATGACGACGCGAAACAACATGTCACTGAGCAAGACGACTGCAGCACTGCACCGACTGCTCTAGTTCTTAATCTCTCGGACAGCCATGTTGGATTTAAGGTGGCGCCCCCTATAGGCCGTGAAAGTTGCGAATAGACGCGACGTCATGTGAACCGCACGTGCGTCTCTCTCTCTTTCCCTCTCGCACGCACGCGCACACGCACGCGCGCACTTTTCTTGGAGGCCACTGCTGAGGCAAAAAGAAATTAATTTCAAGAGCAAAATTGGCGATATGTCACCGGGTTTGTGCGCATTCTGATATAGTTGGTTGCAGACTTGATTCATTAAAGAGAGAGAGAAAGAGAGAGAGAGAGAGCGAAAACATTTATGGCATAGAAGTCACGATGAAAATTCGCAGGGGCCCTGCACGTGAGTGTCTTGCGAAACTTTGAATTGTTTGTCACTCTGAATAAGCGCATTGTGGTGTGCAGATGTTTTCCCTAGAAACAGCAGAGGTTTGCATGTCTTTCGTGCGGAGGGACACTGCGGTTGGTGGCCGGTATACATTAAGCCTTCTTGCCGGCGGCCAGCCGCAGCACCGTCCTCCCGATCGCCGCGGCGTCTCCTTTCTGTGTCCCCTCGTGGTCCGCTCAGGAGCGCGCATGTGTGCGCCGTTGGGCGTATGCGCTGCTGCTGGCCACTCCGAATGTGCCCTCGCGTCGAGAGCTGCACTTGCTTGAGCGCTTATTCAAAACGGAGCGCGCACGTCTTCCATCGGTGCTGTGCCTTACGAGGCCGGCCCGCCTCCGCCGCACACCCCTTGGTGAGCTGATAGACGGTGCCAGACACAATGGAAACGGGTCCGGAGACCCCTCCCTCCTGGGCTGCGGCCGATTGCCCGCGCAGTGACTCCGTGTTGCGTGCTCACTCGCGAGCTCGTTCGTCGGGCTCAACGGTGTACGGCGCGCTGAAAGCGCACACGCGTGTTTCGAGGATGAGCCGACTCATAAGTCCGGATTATAAAGGATGGAGCGAGACCGTTGTGCGAGCCAGGACCACGGCCGCTCAGGGCGGTCTTTTTTTTCATTTTTTTCCTTCTTTGAACTCCACCGAGAAGCCACGCAACAAGTCTCGGCTCGCAGCGAGTACATTGTCCGCGCGCATTAGCCGGCCGCTGTGAGAAACGATTATGTAGCACGTGCATTCGTGCGGAAAACGGGTTCAATACCGTTGGCGCGACTCGCGCTGTACTGCCTGGGCCAGCCTGTGCGGTGCAGCTCCGTTGCGAACGCCTGCCCTCCTCCTTATGGGATGCTCGGGCTCGAAGGGAAAGAAATCGCGAGGACGTCTCAAGTTTAACCTGCAGGTGATTACGCTCGGCTTTTTCGACTACATATTTCCTGCCGGTGAATGCGCCAGTTGCAGCCAAGGAAAGCGATTTTACTAAACAGTGTGGTTCCTCTAAATGTGGCATTAAATGTGCTGCACATAGTAATTCGCTAGCCATCACTGCAAAGTCAAGAATGTAGGTAGGCCAACATGCATTTAGTTCTAAATCCACAGTGCCTAGTGTGCACGGGTAGAGAGAGAGAGAGAGAGAGAGAGAGAGAGGATGCATAGAAGGGCAGGGAGGTTAACCAGAGGTAGTTACGGTTGGCTTCCTTGCACAGAGGGGAATAGATACAAAGGAAGTTCCACTAAAATCTGTAGTATGGCTTGAGCTCTATGATAACTGAAAATTTATATGTTTGTATTGAACTGTTCATTGGCATTAAAATATGTACAAGCTTCAACAAACCCAGGGTGAAAGACGGTCGTGAAAACTCTTCGCCTACGTTCTACTCTGTTACGTCGCGTGGCTAATTAGGAGGGTAATAGGAGAAGGTAAAAAAAAAAAGTACAGTGCTTGCTATTTTAGTTTCGCATCGAGAGTCAGGGAAAGCATTAGGCGGCGACAGCGTTTACTATTTTTCTTTATTATGGATCCTTGTTGCCTTCCCTCACGATGTGCTCGTTTTTCTTCATACGCATAGCATACATCTCCCAGACTTTAGAGGCGTAGCTGCGGTACGGAGAGGTATTCGCGAAGAAGGGGTGAACTATTATGAGGGCTATATACTTGGTGACCATTTTGAAGCTTTATGTAATTTTTAATAGGCGCCTGTTGCAGACACTATAATTATAGTTCTTGAGCTGGATTGTTCAGAGAGGCGGACATTATTTGCACAAAAAACCGAAAGGCGCATTCAGCTAGTTAAAAAAAACATTACTAAATAACTTCCTAATTGATTACTTTACGCCACATTTTGCAATCTACGAATTGCAGCCGGTGAGATTGTCAGATGTATTCATTTGGAAAGAACTTCTGGAATGACACCAGTTTGGAAATATCGGCCACCAAACTCGCCATAAAAATGCACTGTTGGTCAACTTAATTTTTTTAACAAAACGCCCTTTCATGCATTGAAACACGAAAGTAACTGGAACGCCCATGTATTTCGTCTCTTACTTTGGAAAATAATACTTCGAGGCTGGTATAATCCTGGCAATTAACTTCAAGTGGATGCGTCTTGCAAACCCACTGGCTACAGTTCGTAAATTGCAATATGTGCCGTAAAGTAAATAATAAAGAAGTTTATTGGTCAATTTTCGCTAATTAGCTGAATATGTGTTTCGATTTCGCGTGCTCGTAATGACCGCCTATTCGATAATGCAGTTCAACCACAAGAATTATGCTATCTGCCACAGGCGATTGTTAAAACTTCCATCAAACTTCAATATGATCACCCTGTACGAGATACACTAGAATAATTTGTAAGATTGTTGCACTTTGGGTCCTCCTAATGTACTGCTGAAGATGTATGCTTGTTTTCTATTGCGCTACTAAGTTCCACCAAATCCTGACGATGGAAATATTATTAGCGAAGGTGACCGACCACTGTCAAAGAACACTTACGGGAGAAAACCCTTGTGAATTCGGCCTCAGATTACCGCCAATACTTTGAAAGCTGTATATTGACGTACCGGCGCCGCAATCTAAACGCGAAAAAAAAAAGACAATATACTACTTCGGCTTTTGTTTCGTCCCTAGTATAGTCAACCGAATAAGCAGAACCGGGCTCCTTAACGAATAATTCACTAATCTAGACTATTTTAGAGGTTCTCATTAATTCTCGCTTTAGATCGGCCAAGAAAACAGGGGCCGAAATCACGAAACGTTCTGTTCTTAAGTGCAGTTTCCTGTTGGGCCACTGCACTTAACCACTGACGAAGCGAGGAAAGGAATCAAATTGGAATAGAATCGTTACGTTAACCCGGCTCATAATTCGCCACCATAGGTATGAACAAACAACAACCGAATGGTCGCTGCGCTTTTCTCTAGAAACAGAATAGCAATCACACTATAGCGACTCTTACGAAACAGTCATCAGAATACCCGCCGTACTTTTCACCATCGCGTTCCATGGTCGCCGCTGTCCGCTTCTGGAACCGGTTGCCTGCGTAAGCAACCAGCGCTCACGCCCCTGTTAACCTTGCCTTCGTGAGATCTAACCAGATAGTTCATTAAGAAAAGCAACTATGAACGGTATAGCGGTATCATTACATGCATAATTTAATGGCAGTTATCGGAATATCGCTTGGCTATGGCCGTACGCGTCGATGTTTTGTTCGTTTTATTCGCCTCCAAAGATTATAGGGGTTTTAATATTGCCACGTATTAACAGCCGTTGGCGCGTTTCCTGCCTTCGAATTGATTTATCTCGCTATAAAACTCGTCCTAATAAATAAATAACGGCATATCCGAGCCGGGATAGTCTCTGAAAGATCGGGCGCAGCCCGGAGAGCTTGCGGAATGTTTTCGTGCATGAGCGCCTCCCGCCGCCCCGACCATTCCTTAGATGGTCGGAAAGTATACACTGTGCGTGAAGCGTAGTACCTGTATAACGCCCGGTTCATGCAAGCCGCAACGCCTTATTACCGTAATGAATATACTTGCCCAGGCATTAGTGAACATCATGCACGTAATAATCGTATTCAAGTGCTCGTGAATGTGGAGAAAATGTGTGCGGGATGTTTAGCGCTGTGAGCCCATCCTTTCATTAGGTGTCTGGCTGGTATACTATAGCGGGCAATAAAGGCGCCTTGCGTCTATTTACTTGCAGTTATATTTCACGATCCTGCATGCAGAGGTGTAATGCAATCGCGCCTGCCTGCTTCTGTAGTCACTGTGTCAGCATGTATTCGATCTCGCAGCTCTTGGGATCCGAGCAAGGATCAAACAACAACAACAAAAAAAGAACAACGGCACGCATGAATACATGCAAACACGGGCACGAAAGGATAGGAGTGCACCCACGATCGAAAAATAAAACTTGAACATTTCGTTCGTATGAAATATTTGCCGTTCGATGGTGCCTTATTCGAGTTGTCGTTACGATCGGACACCGCCGTTCGCACGCAAGGACAGTTTCGCGAAGACGGCAGGCAGCCAATCACGGTCGCCGAAAAAGTGTATATGATTAAAATACGGGCCAATAGCCACAGATTGCTGCGAACGAAGCGGCTTCGCGGGTCTGCTCTCTTGTTCTCGTGTACCAATAAAAGGAGCTGTTTGCTATACAGGGCTCGACCAGTCTCGATCCTGCCATGGTACACTATATATTTATGTCTCCACGGGACGGACACTGAATTCACTTAGCTTTTCGTTCGTAAGGGGTGTTTTCCATTGGCCGGCCGCTTTTGACATCACAATTGGCTGGCACCTGTCCTTACGGACAATTCTGGCGCAAGACCCTTTTTTTTTGTTTCTTTCTTTCCTTTTATTTATTTATTTATTTATTTATTTATTTATTTATTTATTTATTTTTCACTCCGCGGTCCCAGGCAGTCTCCCAAGCGCTGAGCTCTTCCCTTCGTGCTCAGCTTCACCGATCTGCCGAGGGCCGATGTATTCAGCACGGCGCGGCCGGTGTGCCGGCTTTCACATGCGCGTGCTTCGACATTCGTTTCCACCCAGCAACACACGTTTCAGAGCCTGCATTCCTTCGCTCGAGTATTTTCAGTTTCTTCTTCGACGAGCTGCGCTTTCAGCGGTGGTTGTCCGTTCAAGTGGCCGCCGCCGTTGCACCGGTGATCGCTTGGAGAGCTGTGGCTTAGGGAAAGAAGGTGGAGCTGGCTCGGCTGGCGTGTTGTAAACAGAGGTCCCCAGACAGTGACACGAGCCGGGTGTCGCTGCTGCCGTGGGGCGCAGGAAGTTTGTGGAGCGACGGGGTTGCGTGGGGGAGGGTCGCAGCGGGGTGTTGACGGCGGCACGAGCGCTCAGAACGGCGCGCGCGCGCCACGATGATGACGGCGCCGAGCTTTGCACGGAGGCGCAAGAGGCGGACGGATCCCCCTCTCGGTGCTCCGCCAACGCGCGGCGCGCCGATCGAAGAGCGGGATTCGGGCCAGCGCTGGCTAGGAGCACCTGCTGCTGTTGCTACTACATGCTGGCGGAGTCGCGCCTTTCTATTTAGGAACTGCGGCGCGCCCAGCGCGCCACCGCTGTTCCGGTGGCCCCGCAGCCTGCAGCGTCGGCGGCAGTGT
Organism: Dermacentor albipictus; assembly: GCF_038994185.2. Taxonomy (NCBI): domain Eukaryota; kingdom Metazoa; phylum Arthropoda; class Arachnida; order Ixodida; family Ixodidae; genus Dermacentor; species Dermacentor albipictus. The sequence goes on along the minus strand of NC_091823.1, from coordinate 12,395,013 downwards.
CGACTATACGTTTCTTTCCCTTCGTTTCGGTGTTCTTACGCGGATCGGCCAAAATGAGCGCGCCGTTAGCCACCACCTTTCTCACTCGCCTGCTCGCGCCCAGAACACCTTTCTCTGCCAAGAACGCTGCGCTGCGGAGCTGGCCGTTGACGACAGCAGCGTTACCGCGGCTGCCAGGCAGCAACGGTGCTTGCGCTTTGCTCTGTATAGCGTGACACGAGCGTCAGCTGCGGTAACCAGTAGCGGTAAAGCGAAAGCAGTTCCTTGATGTCTCAGTCACACACACGCGCACACAAATACACGTGTTCGCTCATGCGAATGCGTGTATTTCCTTGCACTTTAGTGCGTTGACACACCACAGCACTCGCGATTTCTCTCTCGGCCGGGTCGCGTCACAGCCAAACTTTTTTTTGTAGGTCAGACGGATCCCTTTGTGGCGTCTGCTCTTGTCATCGGCCGACTCTTCTGCGGCCTTTGCCATGCCAGCCGCCTCCCTCCCTCCCTCGCTTTCGCGTCGCGCGCAGATGGTTTCCGCGCGATCTCGGCCCCGACTTGCAGCAGAGAAGTTGGCTTTGAGCGTTGTTTCCTTTCGCGGGATTCGGCCCGCTTTCGCTATGAAGAAGGATGAAAAAGAAGAGCACGATGCGAAGCACTGCCATTAGAAGTCGCTGTCCCTTCTTTGCCGTATCTGCAAGGAAACTGCAACAATTGATGATTTTTTATTAACCTGCCGTCAATTTGCAATCCAGGTGATGAAAGTGCTTAAAAATTCCAATTCGAAAATTAGGCATTGCTGTAAACGCTAACAACGTTCTCTGCTTTTGGGCATTTGTATTCGGTTTTAGTACCGCAGGAATGTATACACATGGCCATCCGCGTGTTCATTTAGAACACAAAGAGAATACCTGGTTAGTTTACTGATTGTTTGCGTAATATTTTACAACATTCCAATTTTATTCAGGATTGAAATTTATTCGCCTCAAAGTAGTTTGTCCACTTTAATTCATCGTACAATTTCAAGTGTTTCATCACATAGACTTTTTGCCTCAACTTTTCTCCCCTCGCCGCAGCCGGTTAACCGCGCGGGCTTCATGGCCAATCGCCCGCCTCAGTGGGTATGCGTTCCGTAATACAGGAGCGAAGCAAGCAAAAGTAGTGAATAGTAAACACGTAGTACGTCAGCCAACATTTGGTTCGCTGCGTTATATAAAAGAGAAGAGTGTGTGGATGCAGTTCGTCTGTATCGCGAAATGCTCGAGCGCCGGGCTTAACTTATGCGAGTCGAGAAGCGTTTCGAACACGTGATTAGTTATGATGTAACACAAAGAGATTGCGAAGATGAAAGATGGATATACCGTATTTGCACGAACATAACTTTTCGTTTCTTTTTCGCCCGCTCGCCGTGCTCTCCGTGCCTGCCGCCACTTCGCCTCGCGCAAGAGCGGTGAGGTACTGGGAGTTGCCACTGTGAGTTTGGCGCCGTCTTTCTTCTCCTTATTTAAAATGCTGTCAGCGTCGCATCAGTGTGATTACGGCGTAGTTATCGCAACCTTGAACAAGATGATAGGCGCTGTTGTGCGCGGGCGTGTCAAGCGGGCAGTCTTCGACGTCGCGCTCTGAACCAGCGCGCAATCTGTGAAAAAGCTTTGCCGCGTTCGATTTGTGTCGCGGGCATTTCTAAGGGCTGTTTGCGGTTATCACGGAAGACGGCGCCGTTCAAGCCGACAGTGACAAATACGGCAGCGCTCGTCCTTTCACTTTAGTTGGCGGCGGCAGTTCGCAGTAACGATGAACAAAAAGCACGGCGGACATCCGCTTCCTTGCGTCGTTTCTTTTCTTCCTTTTCTTTTTTTGCAGCATCGCTTCGTGCTAGAATCGTTATATATATATATATATATATATATATATATATATATATATATATATATATATATATATATATATATATATATATATATATATATATATATATTCTAAGATACCGAGAGTCCCGCGTGGGCATTATTTACGTCCAAATGCGGTAAGTTTCGCCGAGAAGCATATAGTCTTGGCTGCGTGCCATTGCTGAACTAGTTGGTTTCTTTTCCACAGTTCGTTTAAAGTTCACATATGTGATTTTTGAGTCATATGCAAAGCTGTTGATTCATCGTGACACTAGGAATAAATCCGTAAGCTTGCATCATGGTGGCAAGAAATTGGAGTTGCGTTAACACATCACCTTTGTCGCTTTTTTTGGCTATCCAGCTGATGGAGTGCGGCTGCTGTTAACTATAATAGCGTGTATCGTGTTAGTTTATTTCGATGAAAACTGCGATCTTCAAATATATATACATTTTTCATTATAGCACGCGGTTGTCCGGAGTCATGCAGTCTAAAGCGCGTCTGTACAACCGCACTGCTGTTCGCTACTTGGCCGTATAAGAGCATTCATTATGTATTACACTTATCATACATCAGAAGACTTCCCTAAAAGCAGCCAGAGGTATGTCAGACACCCATGAGCTTATATTCAAGTCGGCTGGTTCACGACAAAGGTTCGTACGCGAAATATTTTCTTCGACCGCACGTGGTGCTAGCTGCGCACACTTAAGTTCTTGTGACTAAAACATTAGCAGTACGCTTATGGAAAAAATGACAGTTGTTAAGACCTTCCTTTGTTTCACGGAAAATGGCAGATGATCCGTATAGGTGATGTTATTTTCGATCCATATGCATAGGCTCCGTCGTCTTGAGCTGCTACACGAACAATTTCTTAGTTTTGTGCTCAGTGACTTCGAATTAACGTGATCCTGTAACACCGAATGCATCCGTACAGCAATTTTCATGCATACAAATCGACTGTAAATACCGTGACTTTCGTGGTTAAAGATAGAAAACGGCAGCACTAACAGCCTAAGGTGGCGGCACGGAACGTTTAGACCGAGCTGGAAAAATTGCCGGAAGTCTCTGCGTTCGGGGACAAGCTAATTAATGTTGCTGTATAACCAATAGAAGTGCTTTCTGCAGTCGGCTCGCACCTGAAATCGCCGTCAATGTGAGTGGATGCTTGTTTGTTCGGCTCGTGTACGCGTGTAGTAAGCATGACTATAGAAGTTAGAGCTCGGCATCCATGTTTTCATCGCCATATTTTCGAGCATTTTCGGTCGAAGACGCTTATTTTCGCTCCGCTGTGGTGGTTTATGATGCTATGCGCGTTTGCGTGCAGGTCGTTCAGAAAGCGCCGCGGGGCTGGAGCGTTTTAAAGCCGGCATGAGCCCCGCCTGAACGCGTATTGTTGCGCGTACACTCCTCTGTTCTCTCGACAGTGTGACGCATGAGAGCAATCGTAAGAAAAACCTATAAAAGCCGCACATTCAAAACTTTGTGATATCTGATTGAAGGCACTGCCCTGGTTTGCGTTATACACTTTATTAAACAGTTTCTGATAGTGCGCTGAGACGCTGTGCGCGACGCTATAGGTGGCTTTGATTACTGTGCGACGACGTATTCATACACTGTACTGCATCTGCGGTTCATCTGTGCCTGCGGTTCACCTCGAGCTGCACGCGGGCCTCATGTGCTCCCTTTAGTTATTTTTGCGCTTTTTCTTTTGCGATACTTGTGGCCTTTCTATATTATCTTTCCTAATTTTTACGGTAAAAGAAATGGCCGTCATTATTGGAAGACGTCTAAGTCTGCATTGTATGTTTTCGTTTCTATAATAATAATAATAATAATAATAATAATAATAATAATAATAATAATAATAATGATTCCGGCAGAACTCAGCTCACGATGAATGCCGACACTAATGCAATTAGCATTGAAGCAATGTAGTGAACATTGCCACCGCAGAGACGCTTCATGTATGAGGCATGCATGCAGCCTGCCTACCCTCTGGACTTTCCCTCTGCACACGTTGCGCCATCTAGCGTCACCGCCCAGAAGTCCGTGCGTGGCACGTGTTTATATTCAGACAAGATTGTCTGAATGTATATGACGCGGGTGATTCCGCGCAGCACCCAAGGACCTAGTTGGCTCCAAAAAGGTTCATTGAAGGGCAGCACATACCCTGTGAGCCAGGTTGGTCCGACAACTGGCTTCGAACTGGGTTCCCTCAGCGCAGCAGCCCAATGCTGTACTCATTAGACCACGGACTAGCCAGTGACGTTAGTTGGCGGGAAAACGGTTAAATACCTGACCCTACAGATAGATGGGCAGAAAGATGATCCCCTAAACGTGCTTTAAATTCCGAAAGAGTGCTAATCGCATAATTAGTAATAATAATAATAATAATAATAATAATAATAATAATAATAATAATAATAATAATAATAATAACCGCAAGAATGGCAGAGGTCCGCTTCGCGTAATTCGTATTCGCGTAATAGACAACACTACGCGTAAAACATCATTGGTGCTAAACCTGGTGGCGGCATCGTGAAACTTGTACGCCAAGCCGGGAAGTACGACGACTTTTCACGTCTAGTTATAAGCCCTATATATAATCTGAAATACAAATGCTCGCCTAACGGGTTTCCCAAGGTTGTTTTAATAACTATAACTACAGCGCCGCATTTTCAGTTGCCACAAACAGACGTTAACAAAAACTTGCCCCAGATCAGTGAACGACAGCTTCTATACATCCACAAGCCTTGCGACTGGGTATTCTGATTTGTCACATACAAGTATTTGAGGGGGACAGATTCAGCGGAGCCGTCAAAGGAACGGGACAGATGGACCCAATTTGCCTAAATTGCGGCCAAAACCAATTGGTCACCCCAAGTCATGGGGATGCGAGATTTTTTGTCATCATTATTCAAAAAACTAGCACAACATAGCAGGGACAACGACAGAGAAGACGACAGGACGAGCGCTAATCCTTGATCTCTGCCTTGATCGCAGAGATTTTTTCACCACGCCGTGACCGTCGGCAAAACGCCCGTTCGCCCGTCCGTCAGTGCCAAGTGCGCGTCGCATCTATGCATTGCCACTTCACACGGCCTTTCATGAAAGACGGCCCTTCTTTCACTCGTGTGCGCGCTCGATCGCTGTAGGCATTCGTCCCGTTCGAGAATTGACGGACGTCTCCGCACAGTTCGCGGCGCGGGAGGCCGAACGCACGCACGCGCGCGCTGCAGAAGATTCCAACCCGCGGCGCGTCGAGCGTGACCGTATGTGCGCGAGTCGAATGCATCGCTCCCTTTTAACGAGCACTGGCCGCGTGCAACCTCGCAGAGTGCGTTGTGGGTCCTCGCCGTCCGCGCGTGTAGCAAGGTCGCCATTTATTCCTTTCTTTTATTTTCTTCATTTTTCTTTCTCTCTTTTACTTGTTCTTGTTTCTCCTTCTCGTTGTTGTTTCTTTTCATTTTTTCTGAGTCGTCGAATGTTGAGGCCACGGTACCGATGAAATTCGGTGTTTTGTGGATTTTGCGGATTCAGAGTCAGGTCATGTACAGGCGTTTTTATTTCATCTTTTTTTCTTTTTCGGGTACCGTATGGCGGCTACGCGGTGTTGCGTACGTTGCGTTCTCCGTCCTGGTCAACCGCGCGAAGGCCGGACGGGGACCGACACGGGCTCGTGAACCTAAAGTATGCGTTCTGAAAGAAGAGGGAGGAGGCATATTGGGTGGTTGCAGAAAAAAAAAAAAAACGATATGAAAGGGGGGGGGGGGGGGTGAGGCGGGTTCTTATTTGCGAGTTCCTGAGTTTTCAAAGGTGCATTATGCGATAGTTCGTGCGGATTTAACCCTTGAATTTCTTGCAATCCAAGCGGGATGTGTTCCACGCGCGTCTGAATCTTGCTGTCATCTACAGATAGCTAATACTATCTGCACTGAAACGCCGCTTGCGCGAATCCCCCCCTCCCCCCCCATTGAAAGTAAAGAAAGAAAACATTGCTGCGAAATTGGTGCGCATATTTGCTGTACTTTCAACTCTCACGCTACTGAAAACACATGTTACCCGCCAGCGCGTGTGCGGGGAGATTTGTATCAGAGGCCTAAATGGCGGCACAAAAAGTAGGGACTCGAGAGGTACGTCAAATGTTTAATAGTCGCGTTTCTGCTGCAAAATCGAGGAGCATAGGCTGGCAACCCTGTGCCATCGACGCCGTCGCCTCCGCGTATCCGCATGGAGTAATTCTGCACTTGAAGGCGCATATTTGTTGGAGCAGGGATATTCAGGCACCGCTTAGTTGCCTGTTTGTAGAGAACAGCGTCCGCAATCGCAATAAAACTCTTGTGCTAAAAACGTTTGCAAAGGAAAATTTCAGCCAATGCTGATACTGGACACACTATGAGCGAAGGTTGCCGGCCAATGGCAATGGGTCCTTATGAAAGAGCTTTGTGAATTTGGCCCCAGAGCCCGCCACCGGTACAAAAAGAAGAAGGTTTATTGCACTAAAAGGTATACAAAACGACTGACAGCATCTGGATCTATAGCCGATATGGCTAGTTGAGGATCCATTACAGAAAGGCTCAGTAAGTCAAGCTTCAATTAGCGAGTACAATAAGCATCAATTAGCGAGTACAATGGTAATATGAAAATTACAGTGTCAATGTGGAATGTATACAATATCAGCAGCAGTTTGCGAGTACAATGGAAATATGGTTACTGGTAGCTCCACGAAACAAGCAGTCTCTTGAGCGACGGTGCAATACTTGGCTGACATGGATAATCGAGCTAGGTATATTGTTCCAAATGTCTGCGCCAACGAAGGATATTGTTCAACGGCTGTAAACATTGTGGACTATGGGCAGTTTAAAATCTTTTTGTTCCACCTGTCGAGTGTTACACCTAAGCTTTAATAAAACTGATGAGTGACGGGGCACGTTCTTGTAAATTATTTTGTGCACTAGTGTTTCGCTTTTGTATTGCCGAACGATATTAAATGGTATTATGTTCAGATTTCTTAAACTTTCTGTGGATGATGCGTCCTTGGGGGCCGAAGCAACGCTTCGTACAGCTCTTTTTTTGCAGTATGCTAACCACAGAACAGTATATGAAGCACACGTGTAGCCGCCTAATTCTATGCAGTGTGTTTGGTGAGAATTAAATACGTTAGAGTATAATATGCGGAGTGTTCTCAAATTGAAATATTTTCGAGCCTTACATAACGTGAAGCATCCAAAGCTTAGATTTTTGCGCAGATGATCAGTCTGAGTTTCCCAATGGAATGATGAGTCGAGGGTCATGCCAAGGTAAATATGTGCGTTTAGCTTTTCAGTAGCAGTTCCCCCAATGTACAGCTCGCATGTTTTAGGTACCACTCTTCGGTTAGAGGCGAAAACAACGTACTTAGTTCGTATCTAGCACTAAGTTTAGTTTAAACCATTAAGGAGTTGCTTGTAGTTCTTTATTACCGAGTACTTAATTCTGCTTCCTGAAGAGAGCGGCGCGCTATAAGTGAGGCAGCGTCAGCTGCATGCAGAGCTGCTTGCGTGTGGGTCAAGGAGAGAGGTTACTCATTGATGAAGAGGGAAACCAAGATCGGTGCAAGTACTGAACCTTGTGGTATTCCCGTTTCAACGAGTTTCCTGTGTGATTTGTTGTCGAATATTTGTGCAAATAGAATCCGTGGAGTCAAATAGCTGCGAAACATATTGAAGCTATCCCTCTAAATACATAGCGTTCGTGCTTGTACAGCAAAATATTGTGGTCAACTGAATCGAAAGCTTTTTTTACATCTAGGATGATACATACATATGATAATTTCGTTATTGTTTAAAGCCGCTTTACTGTTTCAGCGACAACGTTCACTGCAGTAGCCTTGCGGTATCCTTTCTAAAGCCATGTTGATTCTGTTCTAGGATACTGTATTTTGTAATGAAGTCGATAATTTTTTTGGCTACCAGTTTCTCAGAAAGAGTGCTCACGCATGCTAACATTTTGTGGGGTGGTAATTTTCTATGTTGTCGGGACATTCGTCTTTGTGAAACAATTAATCAGTTGAGACTAATAAAGCATTGTTTGAGAACCCTGCAGGCAGTCATTTCAATATATTAGTTTGAATATTAGATGAGAAAATGAAGGTCGAAGTATCAGTATTTGAATTTCGCGCCGAAATCCCTCACGCCGCTGCGTCAGTGTGACGTGAGGGATTCGAAGTATGTTTTCGCATTTGGGCCGCGTTGACTGAATAAAGATTCTCGAAACTAGCCATGTTCAATATTTGGTTCCTTTAGAACACAGTGTAGTCAATCTGTACCGCTATATAATTAAGTAGGCGCTAGAAGATGCCTTCAAAGTCCATGACGTCACAGCGACCAGGTGCGGGAACTTCAAGAAGGCGTCGCCACCCCTCTTTCGTTCTTGCGCTTTTTCTGGTTTACCAAGCGTCTTAGCGTGGTAAGAGAGGTGTTTTTGGTGTCATAGAAAGGTAATTTACTGATGCAGAAGAAATCATTTTTCGCTTTAGTGTCCCTTTAAGCTTTTCAGGGTAAACACCTGCCGCGAATGACTGATTGAATATGGTTGGTTGTAAGTTTGGAGGTAATACAGATGGGGCAGCGTATAAGCCGAATCGTGCGAGTACTGTCCCGTGTGTGAGCGATTCGGTGGGACAGCAGCAGGAGCCACGGTCAATAAAGCCCGGGAGGGCTCGCTAAGAAAGGCTCGCTCTAAACGCCTGAAATACGTCGGCATTGCGCTAGGTGTGGTTGCCGCCGTTGTGGCGCTAAAATGTCGGATTGCGGGCGAGAGCAGCGCGCAGTCCCGCCGCTGTGGCGGAAGTAAGTTGCCGTAGACTGGGCGACGCTTTCTTCTCCTGTCTGTAAGGCGCGGTCACGGAAGGGTTCTCCCCGCGCCGACGCTGAAAACTGGTTTCCACGCTGCCCACGTCGACGCTGCCGCGGTGGCCGACACGGTTGCGCTGCGGGCAGCGAGCAGGGAAGCATCATCATCCCTTTTACCCGCTTCTCTCTCTCTCTCCCACCACTCTATACCGCGAACGAGGGCTCTTGGAGGAGGGAGCGGTCGCCGCAGGGCCCGGGAATTTTAATCCCTCGGCGTGGAAGCAGCGAGGAAGGAAGCCGGCGCCAAGCGTTTCCTGTTGAAAGGATTTCCAGGCACAGCTGACCTTTCACTAGCTCTGGTCGTAGCGCGTGGATCGCCGTGTGCGACCGTACCTGCCATGCCAGCGGGGTGTACGTGCGGCGCTCGAAACCAGCAATGCAGGAGGGCCTCGCTATGGTGGGATTGGAAAACACCGTGATGTAATACGCTTACATTTAACGCTACGTTTTCTTCTAAGCCTCGGATTTAATATCCACCGCAAGGACCGCGGACGTGTAATTGATCACGTGTTCGCAAGAGGTATGCAAAACTAAAAAAAATGCAGCTTTAGCATATGCACCATCCCGTATTCACTCTCATAAGAGTGAATCATCTGCGGAGCACCAGATTTGCCCTAAACGGCGGTAAACAGTAAACAGGCACAGTTAACATATACATACTTGTCAATCGTGTCGTATTGTGCCGTAATACTGAAACGCTATCTCGATCTCAGCCATCATACACGATCACTGCAACAATATTTTTTTCTTGATTCTTCTCAATGTATAATAGAGATTTTCATACCCATGTCGTGTACGGGCAACTACAATCTAAGAACGAAGATGTAGCTTAGCGGTTCTTTTGCAGCATTAGCCACATGTATACAGCAGTTCCGTTTCCCAGGGTTCTCGTTTTCTCCACTGAAGTACGCCCAGTCGGCTTGCCCAGACAACAACGAACGCAGCAGAGTGCGCGAACTCATAGAAGTGGGCAGTGTTCCATTACTCTGCGTAGGCGGCAAAGTAGACGGCTAAGCGGACTGCAGCCATCTTAAGTCTCGTTCCAATTCTTACGAAGACGTCAAAGTAGACAGCTTAGCCAACACGACATCGAAGTCAAGATCGATGCAGGCTACTTTGCTGTCCAAACAGGATGGTGGCTCAGTAGGACGTTTGGGAATTCGACAGATGCTCGACAGGAAGGTAGTCTGCGCACAAGAAAACGCAGTAAGGCTTTCCTGTGCCCTTAATGTAAATCACACCTTATTTTTAATAGGCTCGCAGGCGCAAGGAGTTGAAATGCAGAAATAATGTTGGCTTTTCTCAGCTTTTTCTTGTCACTGAGGTGGCGTCATGTCGAAGAGGCGTCTTTCATGCGCCTTCCAGACGGCCCGAAACGCGTTCCATTACATGGCCTCTAAGCTGTTTCATTAGCTGTCTATGTATAGACTGTTCCCGACGCTGGTCAGAATTGGAACGCAAACATGGAATTTCTTATGGGGCACATATGAAGTATGCGGGGATAGCCGATATTCTAGTTCACATTATGAGAAGAAAATGGGGCTGCGCAGATGATGTAATGCGTAGGGTAGCTCACCGGCGGACCATTAGTTACAAATTGGTGCCAAAGGAAGGGAAGCGCTGTCGAGGACAATATAAAATTAAGTGGAGTGATGAAATTAACAATTTTGCAGGCGCACATTGGAATCGGCTAGTGCAATACAAGGGTAAATAGAGATCGCTGGGAGAGAGGCCTTTGTCTTGCAGTGAATTTAATATAGGCTGCTACTGCTGATGATACCGTAGACTCCCGTTAAGAGGAGCCAGGCTAAGTCTAGTTTCCAGATATGAGAAACAATGTGTGGGTGTTTGGTTGCTTTACCATCGACCAAACGAAAAAAAAAGTCGCAGTTCCGCCCGAAAGGCGAAGCATTGATAGCGATTGCAAAGTATCAGACAACTGCACGTTGTAAAGGTTCTAGTTTTATCCGCCGTATAATTGCAATAAGCATTCGCTTACGAATTAAAAAGCATGGCGTCCCGCAGGCACGTACACAGGGGGGGGTCTCCCCTCCAAATTAAGCGGCAGACTTCCCCTACCCCTCCCGCTCACCCCACCGGTCCTGACACACATTCCTAAAGCGCCGCCAAATCAATCTTGAGACTTGACTGTTATTCGATGGTCAGCATTTTGCTGCCTTTCTCACTCCTTTCGGATGGCGGTAGTTATCGGCATCTCATAAGGTGTGAAGGCCAATTTTCTCACCGATTCGGTGCCCGCGCAATTAACTCGAGATGCGTAAAGTTGTCAGCAACCAGAGTCCCAAGGAGTTGAGAAATTAAGTGATCTACTAAGGGAGAGAGTCGAGACAACAGCCAAACAGGAAGTAAAAGCGAAAATTAACAAATTTGACCATTGTTTGCGAAAATATTTTTGGGTGAACAACTTTTTATTTAAAAATGAAGAAGAGAAAACACCGCCGGAAGTGGAGAATGATTCTGTGTGCTTTGAATGACGCTTCTACAGTTATCAGTCAAGCCGCCTGACGTAATCACTTCTCTGCTGTGCTTATGTGGGTGCTTTTCTAGCCTTTCGCGGTGGTCGCGGTATGTCTAGAACCACAGCATCCTGCGCTGCACGCGGTTCTACGGGACTAATGGCCATGCACCGTTACGCAACTTTCCAAATAACAATACGAGTCGGTTTTGCCACCTAACTTGGTAGTGGAGTAAAGGAGAGACCCAAAAGAACTATGATTGTTCCGCAAATACATATTTCTCTAAATTCTTCCAGAGCTAACGAAAAAAAAAACGCTACTGCATACGCTTCGTGCTTCCTCTAGCTTCAGCGCGTCTCCGAAACTTCATTACGCGACCTCTAACATTAAGCTCGCGAGAACACAGTGCATAAAAAGCCATCAGCCATATCGGCTCACCTTACATTTGCGCCTGCCGCAGATTACCGCCAAGATGGGGCGCGCGGAGCCGCTCTTAGCCCCGCTATGTGCAGCAGCGGCCGGGCTAGAACATGGAGACGCACGCTCACCTGCTCCCCTTGACCTACCCCTTACCCCTTCTCCTTGCGCGCACAACACTGGGCGATCGGAAAGTCGACGCACATCGGGTCAACGCCCCTCTCGGCTCACTTCTCACACTCACACGCTTTCCCTCGCACGTACAGTATACAGTGCACGGGGCGCCATAGGATCTCATCGTACGTGGTCTAGTGGCTGGGCAGGAGTGCTACTCCGGGTGAGCTGGATTGGGATGAAAGAAAGCCAGTGAGATAAAAGCAAAGCACACACCATAACACTAACGCTAACACAAATACACTAACGCAGAACTTGAGGAAGATGACTCTGTTACCTACACGAGAAACACGAACGAATTTCTGTGGACACAAACAATTACGCCAGTGATGGCGATAGCGCTTACATCTACAGCTGTGACGGCGTATAAATAATCATTGAGGAGAGCCTATCGGTGCACCTTATATATATATATATATATATATATATATATATATATATATATATATATATATATATATATATATATATATATATTAGGGACTTCAGTATGCTACATCCTGCTGATACCCGAATACAGCTATTTGACCTGTTGGACATAATCGATCTTCAAGCTTGTTTTTATAGTGTACTCGTATCTTACGAACGCGAACACATTTCTTTGAATTTAAATACCTATGGCGAGATGCCAAAAGCTGCATCTCCGCATCTCCATATATGTGGAAGAAGTGACCATCTTCTCATGTTTGCTACTGCATTTCATTTCCTAAACGCGAAGATGAATATGAAACTATGTGTAGTGCATTGCCATGTTGCTGCTGCACCCTATATTTTCACGCAATTTTAAGGAATTCGAGATACGCTTTAAGGTTGCGCTTTGCCGTCTCTGATAACACAGAGGTCTTGATCAATTCAGTTCCAAACTTTCGGAAAGCGGAGGACAAAAATATGAGTAAACCACTTCTGGACAGTTTCTTATGCACTGAATTTACATCCAGAATGTATATATTGAGTAATCGCTTCCGATTGAATTAAAAAAAAAAGATGGAAGACAAGTTGCAATATATTGTACAAATGGTCTTAGATGGATACGATACCAGACCTAAGGCTGCCGAATGTACTTATTAATTAATGATGAAGGAGCTTGGTTTCAACGGTCCTGAATTATATTTGGGTTACTTCTATGTTCCGTCCGCGGACTTCCAAAATCATGTTCTGAAAAAAAAAAGAAATAGTTTGGAAAAGCACGCGCCTATACGCATGAATGTTTGCAGAAACTGTGGTAATGTTAAGAAGGAACATTCAGTAACCGCTGTTCCGTCAGCGTCGACCTTCATATGTCGCGCGCAATAAACCAAGACACAAATGTTCCTGCTGCGGCCGCATAATCGACATTAGTAGATGCAGCAACTTCCACCGTGGAAATGTAACGCGCCACTCGTGCATTAATTACGCATGCACGCGCAGCCCCTCCGCTGCCTATGACGGCATTAGCGCGCTGGTTATGCCGCACCGGGCATCGATTATCTCGATCGGTTGGCTGCGTGCAGGCAAGCTTGTGCATTCGGCACGCGCTCGCGCAGATGAACTCCCCCTCTCCCGCTTTCCTCTCTCCTTCCTGTCCGAAGCAGTTCGCTGGAGGGGCCGCGAAAACTGAATCCGACAGTCGATCAGTGCAAAAACATATCGCGGCACCCGTCTAAGCGGCCAATTGGTGCGGGCCAGGAATCGCTTTTCTTGTCCTAAACGCTCGGGCGCCTTGAAAAAGACAAGTCAACTTGTCGAAACGTTGGCTCCCGCTTTTACCTTGTTCCCGTTTTGCTCATCGGGCGCCCTAGAGCATTTTTCTGATAGCGAAACGCCTTATTGAATATGCACGGCTCTTTGATAGACGCGAAACGTAATCAATAGTAGTGTTGCGAACGGTGTAGAACATAGCTTCCTGCGAAGTTTACTATAATAGGAACATTAGAGCTTGTGGCTGCGGGAGAGGCACGCATGGTGGTTCAGCCACCACGGGAATGATGGTTAGTGATTAGTGGATTTGCCCATCGTCCTTCAGTCTTCGAACGACTTTGTGGGTTTGGAAAGCGATCATTTCGCACAATATATACTGCGTTATAGGTACAACCATTCGCAATGATTACACACCCTGCGCAGAGTCTCATTGCCTTCGTGTATTCAGAAAATACATGCTTGCATGGACGTTTAGCCCGACAAATGCACGTAAAGCGTGATAAACAAAGCCATAAGGAATGGCTCAACCCACAAGCGCGAAAATTTGAGTCTGTTTGCCAAACCATCATTCCATGATCGCAGCGCCAAAGTCCCCTCTGTTAGAGACTGAGTGTGAGAGTGGGGCGAGGGTGGGGGGAGGATTATACTAAGTCTTTTACGTGCAAAATCCACGACCTGACTATATAGGGCACGACGTAGTGGGAGACTTGGGGTTAATTGTTACCACCTGTGGATACTTTAACGTGCGTCTACAACCAAGTATACGCAAGTGTTATTGCATTTCGCTCCGTCGAGATGCAGGCACCGTGGCTGGGATCGAATTGGCGACCTCGAGCCACTAAGCCTACTGAGCTACTGCGGCGGATCCTGAGAGAGGGCAGGAAACTTAGGATTGCACCTGGTTTGCTACCTTACATTGGGAAAAGGGAAACGACAACGCAAGGAACGGGAAAGGGAGAATGCCAGAAAGCGATGCGCGTGCACATGCGTACGACAACATTAACTGCGCATTCAAATGCTGGTTGCACATTAAGTCCACGCGTATTTAACTAGAACAATAGTGCTCTGCCGTATAGCTTCATGCGAGGACGACGCTCGAGAAGAGGCCGCTGATATCGTGGTTCTGTAGTTAGTGTGTCGTCCACTTGCATTGGGGTGGTGCGCAGGGAATCTGCTTGATCTTCGAACGGAAGGCACCGGCCGAGGATGTGTTAATTCGATAACGTCGTCGCAAGCCAGAAAACTCCGCGAGGCGCTGCTCATTGTGCGGGTATAACAAAACAGTGAGCCCCCAGCTAGAATTACTATTACAAGGGACATAGCATACAGTTGTCTCGTTATGAAAATAGACGAACCAGCTGGCAGTCGAAATCGTCACGAAGGGTCGAGGAAGCGGGCACGGTAGTTGGCAAGCTTAGCTCTATCCCACAGTAAGTGGTCGGAAGTCTCGGCGGTGCACCGCGTGTAAGCAAACCCGTGTGTAGTAAGGAAAAAAAAAAAAATTCGCCGACGATTACGATACTCCCTAATGCGAATTTTGAGCTTAACTGTTTAGGCGTTTTGAATTCGCGACATATTGTGGCAAAGAATTTGATTGTGAACGACAGGGTCCTCTCGGCGGCGATGCTGAGCCTCTGCTCGGGCAGCTCGTTCAGCAGCTGCGGCAGACGAAGCATTTCCACCGGTTACGTTGCTGATTGTTCAGAACGAACTGGCTGACACTATTTTGTATTATGATTATATTGTCACGAGGCAGTGATTGTAAAGAACGACACAGTGTTGAAGCTGTTAGTTACAAATGTAACTCTTTATTGAGGGAACTTGTGCCCAGGAAGTAACATTCAAGCACAACGATATCGGTGAGCGGAGTCGGCGATCGTCGAATATCTGATCTGCGGTTCAAGCGCGCCGGCTTTTATACATGATTCATCGAAGGTCCAGTGTAATCGCTGGTGTCCGCGTGGCTTCCAGAAAGTAATACACAATTTGCGTCGCGCATACAATTGAGAGTTTTAGGTGAGGGGACGAAAGCGGCTTGCGTACGCAAGAACTAGGGGCGACAGTACCGTGGCCCTTAGTTCTTGCGTACGCAAGCCGCTTGCCTCTAATCTAAAACTCTCTAGTAAGATTACAAGAAGCTTTGGTGACAACAGCCAATGGATAGAACTATCGATAACATTCGAGAAACTTCTGATTCACGCAGGCGCGTCGTGCGTCGAGGGATAACCTTTAACATTTGTTAGCCACTGAAAAGCAGTGAGCAAAGAAAGTTCAAGGATTGAACAGACGATGTGCGGCATTCTGGCACCATCTCGTAGCGATCGTCGCAGGACACTTCTTGCGCGGCACTACTCCTTTCTTCTCACGCTTTCGCCATATATCCTCCTATTCCGCTTTCTTCCTCGCGCTATCTTCGCTATCGCCACCTTTCATTCCCAGCTGCGCTCTTCTCTCTCACCCCTCTTTCATTTACCCGTCCCTCTTGTGCAGCGCGATTGAGGTGTCCTCAACTGAGAGACAGTTTCTGCGCTGCACTTTACCCCAATTTTTCCTTCCCAAACAAGAATCTCTCTCTCTCTCAGCTGCGCTCTGCGTTGCTCTTTCAGCCTTTCGATTTTGTTCTCGTTCGCTCGGTTACGCCGACGTTCGCCGCAGGAACGGGCGCCTAAGAGCTGCGCTCTAAAAAAACGCATACAACAAAATGACAGAAAAGGATAACTGAAAGCTTCGTTTCAAAACATTACTGAGCTGGAAGGGTGCGAGACAGGGAAGGAAGGAAGTATTTTAATGATTGGAAAATGTAGAGAGGTCGGCCGGATAATGGAGCATCTGGCCTGCTACTCTACGTAAGGGAGGGGGAAGAGGGGAAGAAAAGGGGTCACAATGATGGATGATAATGGGAGGAACGAGGTGAATGACACATTACACAACTGGTATCACAGGCGTGAGTCCAGGCCAGTGTCACCTAGGAAACGTGAAAGTGCACGCATTGTCTCTGTCGTCTGCCAACTCTGTGGCCACGCGCCTAGCAAGAGGTCCTCCGACAGTGGTCCATTGTGGAAATGTCTCAATGTATCTGCCAATGTCAGTCTTTCTCGCGCATACTCAGGGCACACCACGAGCACATGTTCTATAGTCTCTACAGCGCCACACACTGAACAGTCCGGGGAGTCTGTCCGTCCAATAATGTGCAAATATTTGCGCGTGAAGGCGACGCCTAATCGCAGTCTGTGTATCAGGCATGTATGAGGGCGTGGAATTCCACGCAGAATAGGAAATTTCCTATCGGGATCCAGGCTTTTAAGGCGGACGTGACGAGCGTCTGGCTGGGCCCAGTATGTTCTCGCCGCACTCCTCATTAATTCCGACAGGAGGCATGTGATGTCCGGTCTAGAGAATGGCACTACAGTTCGCATGCCATTGCTGAGGGCGCGCCTTGCTGCAGCATCGGCCATCTCATTACCGTTGAGCCCACAGTGTCCCGGGATCCATTGGAACACTATGCGGTGGTGTTTTTCTTGAGCGTATGAAAGTAGCTCGGTGATCTGCAGGGCCAGAACCTGATATGCGGTGTGGCGCAGGAAGCATCCCAAAATTTGCAGCGCGGGTTTTGAGTCCGTGAAAATGCACCACTCTTGAGGTCTTTCCCCGCAGATGTGGCGAATCGCTTCTCGAATAGCCACAAGCTCTGCAGCGGTTGATGTTGAATTATGGTCTAGTATGAAACCTCGAGTCATCTGTTGGGCTGGTATCACCACAGCTGCTGTCGATGCCTTAGGTGACACGGAGCCGTCTGTGTACACATGAACATATGTCTGGTATTCTGACCAGATGTACGCGAGAGCAAGTTGTTGTAGTCCACTGACGGGAACCAATGATTTCTTTAGTATGCCGGGGACATGTACGCATACGGAAGGTTGAACCATCACCCATGGTGGTTTGACGGGGTGGTATGGAAGGGCATAGCCTGATGTTATGTGGGGTAGATGGCAACGGAGTGCACTTGTGAAACTGCTGTCCGGTCGCTCATGTAGAACCGACGTCAATGGATGACAATGGTGTCGCGTCAGTAAGTGTAAATACACGCGAAGTGGTTCGTGGGACAGGTATATCGGTAATGGGCATACGTGGGCTTCCTCAATTGCGCCTTTGTTGGAGGCACGCCGTGGCAACCCGAGGCATATTTTGAGTGCCTGCGCTTGGACGCTCTCTAATGTCCGTAAGCAGGAAATGCTCAAGTTTGAGAGTATCGGAAGGCTGTATCGAATGTAGCCCACGAAAAGAGACTGATAGAGTCTTAGTAATGAGCCTTCCGTGGGGCCCCATTTCATGCCTGTTGCGAAGCGAAGAACATGGCAAAACAGATTAAGTTTTTGCTTCAACATATTAACATGCCTCGTCCATGACAAATCGCGGTCGATGATAATGCCCAAGAATCTGTGGTGGGAGACATAAGGTATTATGACACCATTAATGGAGATCGGGTAGCGGCAGACGGATTTGCGCGTGAATGCAACCACAGCACATTTTTCGGCAGCTAAGCGCAAACCCTGACGCCGTATGTATCGTGAAGTAGATGACACAGCCCGTTGTAATTTCAGAAAGTCTCTTTGACGAACGTGGTTCTCGCTTTGCGGTTCTTATCGTGCTAGCAATCGATTAGATGACGCGAAAGCAAAGCGGGCGCTTCGTGACTGCCCATTTATGTCTCCTGTCCCTGCAATCGTTTCTGGCGACGGCACTAAGATGCTGGTTCCTTTATAACGCCGCTCGATAACATTGGGATAGCGCACGCAGTGCCGCTGAATCGGAGCTGCTCCTTTTCCATATGTTTCCGTTATTATGAGCAGTATCTTGTTATTTGGTCTATACTCACTCGCACGCAAACTGGAATCGGAAAACGCACGCGGGTCTGGCTGCAGGAGTCTCGACACTGTCGGTATTAAACGGAAGGCTATATCGCGTCGGGGGAGTGGGATCGAGGTCTCTCTTTACACCAACTTGGCTTATCGTCTGTTTTGCCGGCAGGACGCCACCGCGTATAAGCGGCTTCCACTTATCCCTGAACGCGCTTATCAGACTTTCGCCGTCTCGTGCGCCCTGTTGTTGCTAATGAAGTGAAATTTGCGGATTTCTTTCACCTGGTGGAGACGAGAAACGATCTTCCTGTTTTTTTTTTTTTTGTAAAGGTGCTTTGTGGAACGAGGACGTGGCAAGTCAGTTTACACACCGCGTCTAGCTGGTGTGTACTTGATGAAATGGCAAAATAATGTAAAGAATAGTTGTACGTTACTCTGCTGTGTTAAATTGCAGGTGTACTCTGCGTGTGTTGTGTGCTTCTTTCTTTCCTTTTTATTAATGGAACGTGTGTCAGTGTTGTGGAGCATTTACATTTGCTTGAGCGCAGTTGTCTAGACTGATCTCCACGAGTCGCCGCCCTTCAGCTAGCTAGCTAGGTAGTCAGCCATTCAGCCAGACCCGCCGCGGTTGCTTGGCGGCTTTGGCGTCGCAAGATCAAATCCCAGCCGCGGTGGCGGCGTTTCACTGGGGGCGAAATGCAAGAGCGCCCGTGTACCGTGCATTGGATGGACGTTAAGGAATCTCGGGTGGTAAAAAATCATCCAGAGCCCCCCCGACTACGGCGTGCTTCATAATCGGATCGTGGTTTTGGCACGTAAAACCCCATAATTTAATTTATAACTTTAACTAAGCCAGCTGATCGGTCCGTCCCGCCTAGCCTGTTTCCGATCGCTGTATAGATTTCGTTTGTTCGTTTCAGTGACAAGCACCTGCACTTCACTCTAAGAACTGGTTTTAGCTTTTATCTTTACGTAATTCAGATGCAAAGTGCGAGTAGATAGCGTTGATTGCGGAGGGGATTGACCACGCAACGAAATCTCGGAACTTAGGCCGTTGAAGTGGCGGACTTCCTTCCGAGGTTTAGTTGAGGAGCCGTATAGGCACACGGATGACAACATGTCAATGTACATGTATATCGGATGACAATATGCGGCGCCACGTATGGTCTCTCACAGAGACGCGTGTGAACACTGGCCCTTCTTTTTTTTTTATCTCTCTCTACTTTCTGCATTTCGCTCCCCTTCCGATGTTCAGAAAGTGCTCGGATGGACGCGAAATAAGTAAATGTGGAGCTATCGCCTTGACCTCCGCAGCCTACGAGCTTCTGCTATGCTTGCAGAAGCAAAATGTCGACCAGGAGAAAAGCGCTCGTAATTTGTTATTTTTTGTCTTACACTTGCTTTCCTTTTCAGGTTTTAATTAGAAAAACCAGGCGTTTGCATCTTCGCGGAAAAAAAAGCAACAAGAAAAGGAAGTTGAGAGGAGGAGGAAGGGAAGGCCCAGGGAGAGAGCATCGCGTTCGTACCGGCTTGCCGCACACAACAGGTGTCCGTTATTGATCACCGCCGCCACAGTTTGCTTCACAGAAGCGGGCTCGCATCCACTCAACAACGACCAGGAATAAACAAGTAACGTCACGGGGCTTCGTTCTTGTTCCTTTCTTTTCGTGGCAGTACCAATGCGCGAACTGCTACGAGATCAAGGACGAACTGATTCAGGCTTGCGCGACTGCTGGGAATCGAAGGCCGGGCTTTCGCTGTCATGTACTTGTTTACTTACATTTTTTTGTTTATAAACTTGCTTATTAGTGTCTTTCACTACATAAACCACTGAAGCCTGTTTTTAAGATGTTGGCGAAAAATATAGATAGAACGTTGAAGTAGGTGCACATAAAAACAATTTTAGTTTCGCTATTTCTTAGCAGTTTCTTCTGCAAATATGCCCCTAAGTACAAAGTGTGATCGGACTGGCAGTGTTGGGGAAAAAAGAAAAAGAAACATGCAACTTTAAAAGAAAATTCCTTGGTGGAGGCAAAAATGCACCATGATGATAGTCGTGTTGGATGCCGAGACTATGTAGACCACGGAGAGCGATTTTAGACGACACTGCTTTATTTCTGTTGTAATCCGGGCGCCAAATTGACAGGTTTTAAATTTATTTATTACTTAGCTATTGAGTTAGTTAGTTAGTTAGTTGGTTAGTTAGTTAGCTTCCGGACGTCTTGTTACTTATGATCATAGTCGGCGCAGGTTCTTACTTGCTGCGTAGCGTGCAAAATACTTACTGAGGGATGCGTGTCTCTTCTTCACTGAGTTTTGGAAATAATATTTCAACGTAAGGAAACGCATGTGGTGGTACCGTAAATCTTTCTGTCCGACAAAATTTAGCAGCACGAGGTATTTTTGATGCAGTGCGACACAGACGAAGGAAAGGAATGGAAGACAGCAGCGCTGACTGACAACTGAAAATTTGGTGATGTGGTTTGATGATGTGAATTATCAAACCACAGTGCTGTTCAAAAATGAAAAACGAACAAGCCGAGAGATAGTCGAGGCATATTCCATGCACATAGATTCCGCCTCGTGTGTTAGCCAACGTCTATTTCACTGCATCAAAAAGGAACACAATTGTTGAATGGACTGATTTCCCAGCACCCTTGCATATATCCGGTGCGCACCAAGTGACCTAAGCGTTTATAATGATTTGTCAAGCAATAAGGTTTCAGTTGTCAGTCAGCGCTCGTGTCGTCCATTGCTTCCCCCTCGTCTGTGTCGCGCTGCACATATACGCAAGAATCTTGACCTATATACCAACTCGCCCAACTTGCTGATTGAATCACGGGGCAGCTGGTACCTTATCACTGTACGACCACGTGCGGTTCCGTGTGTTAATGCAGCATGGCGGACCTTGGCATGGCTAACACTCGGCGCGGCTAAATCTAAAAATTATGGGGTTTTACGTGCCAAAACCACTTTCTGATTATGAGGCACGCCGTAGTGAGGGACTCCGAAAATTTCGACCACCTGGGGTTCTTTAACGTGCACCTAAATATAAGTACACGGGTGTTTTCGCATTTCGCGCCCATCGAAACGTGGCCGCCGTGGCCCGGATTCGATCCCGCGACCTCGTGCTCAGCAGCCCAACACCATAGCCACTGAGCAACCACGTCGGGTACGGCCAAACCTCGCCAATGGCTTGAGTGCCGGCGCGCTGTCGTTTGCCACCAATCGCTACGAACCATGTACCTGAAAAATGTTATAGAACGCAATGGAACGAAATAATAAATTTCTAAAACTACTTTTTTTCGGTTCTGTTCCATTTTTAATATTCTTCACGCCGATAGGCCGCGGTAACATAGTGTGGCAACATAGGTGGCACGTCGCTCAACCCATTGACGAAGGGCTCCGAGATTCAGTTCTGAATGGAATTAGAGCGGGAGCTGGAACAAAACTGCAATAGAATCGTTGTGTAATTTGCACTGCGCACAATAAAGGCAGTGCGAGGTTCTTTTGACAGCTTTCTGACAAGCATCGCGTCTTTCCTTCTTTTCCCTCTCTTCTTTCTATTCCACTGTTCCTCTCTCCCAGCGTAGGGCAGCAAGCCAGATGCTTTTACGGTCAACATTCTAGGTCAGCTCCTCGCGACAAGGATTTCAAACAGTAGCCTGAAAGAGTATGCTTGGCGCCGTGTTTTTTAACGCGATGCTTTTCATTTTACATTTTTACTGCGCTTTTTCTCATTAGCTGTGCGCTTTCTTAATGGCTCGCACAAAGCCGCTCTCCTGCTTTTAGCGGTGTAGGCCTCTCTGCTTACTGATGATTTAAAAAAAAATTATAGTCGGGCGAAAAAATTCTTTAAAATATACTGCCCGGGCCCGTATTTTGTAACGTTCCTGCTACTACTACGTAACGTTTCTTCTACTTCTCCACGAGCCCAGTGGCCGATCCCAGAGATAACGGTCCCGCGGCGGCGCCCGATCCAGTGTCGAAGCGAAGAAAGAATGAAAAAAGTCGCAGTTTCACCCAAAAGGCCAAGCATCAATTGTGATAGCAAATTAGTAGACAGCTATACGAAGTAAGGATACTGGTTTTGTCGGCCATATAAACTTGGGAACATTCGCATACTAAGTGAATTAACAAGCATGGTGTCAGCGTGCACAAGCAAACATGAACTCATCGGACTCGATGAGCGCGGACGGGCTCGCTGTCAAAATGCTGGTGTGAGCAAACATGGAAGCAGCATCGTGCGAAGTCACCTTCGTGCGGTTTATCGCTTCAACGCAAAAGCGACGAGAACACAGCGCGCACGAAGGTATGAGCCGTCTGCAGATCTCTGCAAAGTACGCACCATGCAAAGTACGCACTTGTTGGCGGGAGTCGAAGCCGCCCCACCTACCTCCCGAGCTGCCTCCTCACGTTCCTCCATATATGGCGCGCTAGATTGAGCCTCGATCGTCGTTCCCCTTGCGTCCGGTCACGAAATGCGCAGTTGCTGCCGGAGCACAAATCCTCCCTGGCTTGCGACACAGCCTTTGGCGCGACGGAAGATGGCGCGTTTGTTCTCCGCTTTCTTCCTTCGCGCGCGCGAGATTGAGCCGCGTTCGTCGGCTCCCTCGCGTGCTTACATGTGACGGCACGCGGCGACGGTGCTAGCGCCCTTGGGCTATATACGGAACATCACGGCGACGGCAAAAATGCGCTTGGAGTGTCCATATAATTGCCATCGCAATAAAATGATCTTAATGAAATACTGCGCCTGGATGCATTTGTGCGAAAGATTCCAGGATCAGTTTTTTACAACGTTCCATGTCATTCTATGTCCCTTCCGCCTTTTGTCATTAGCACAGACGCCGGCATACCGCTATCGCCGAGATCTGTCATTCGTCGCGACCAATGATAAGAATAGAAAATGAAATGGATCGATGCAAAATGCGGTTTCAGGACGCATTGTTTCAAGGTATAGCTTTAAGTTGCTGTAGTAAATACGATTCACCAGCACCGTATTTCTTGGACGTAGTTTAAAGCTTGCTGCGCAGATTAACTTCGCGCTTCTTATTTGGGCGACTGCAACGTTGGCGCGGAGACGCGAGCACAGTGCTTACGCCCCCGAAGTTAGTGGAGAAGAACAACGCGAGCGATGCCAGCACCAGCGCCGCCTGAGGAGAGCGGCCGTACCTATTGCCGCATCCGAAGGTGTGGCCATTGGGTCAGAGCGGAGGGAGTCGCCTGTTCGCTTCTTAGGTGGCGGAGGCGGCTGCGCCGGAGGAGCCGGCCGGGTGCGCGTTCGTTAATGGCGCAAGCGGCTCAGCTCCCTTTGCCGGCTTATTTGGGATTTACAATTAATGGGCGAGCAGCAGCTTTGGCTGGCAGCCGTGCAGTGCGCGCCGTCTAGCTACGGGCTCATGCCTCCTGCCTCAACTTCCTTCTCCTTTCTTCCTCTCTCAGCGAGAAGCTGTTTCCGCTGACGCTCCTCCACTTTGCGTAGTCGGCCGCAGCCAGTCCACTTTGCGGAAACTTCCTGCGTAATCGCTACTGGGCTCGGTGCGCCGGCAGGCTCGGTTTTTGTCCCGTGCATGAGTTGCACCATGTCTCGATAATTTGGGTTGTTGTTCACTCTTCCTACTTGCCGAATTGTGCACTAAGCGTGCACCACCCAGTGTTGGCATTTACGCAGTAGTAAGGACCTTGTATGGCTCTAGCACCGGCGCGAGTCAGTGACATCTACTGAGGAGTCGATCTTAACTCAGTAGGGTGCTTCGCATGTGACGATTCGTAGTGAGCAATACTTAATTATAACTATACCACCATTCTCCTTACCCACTCTCACAGAAAGGTCTCGAACTGTCATTCAGTTCCATTATTCTTATCTGACGTGTAACTAGGGAGCTGGACACTGCGTGTCAACCTGCATTACAGCAGGCATTGCCCGTTGGAAATAAAACAAAGGTATCATTTTCTTTGCGTGGATCACTGCCGTGGTTTTGCCAGCAGGGCGTACTACATTCCAATTAAATCCAGTGTCAAGCAGTCAGTGCGTAGCATGCGGTTATTTGCAATAAATAAATAAATAAATAAATAAATAAATAAATAAATAAATAAATAAATAACGTTAACAAATCTGCGAAGTAAGTCCACTTACAAATTTTTACAGTAAATTGGCAGTTTCGCCGGATGGGCGAAGCATTGCCAGCGTTAGCAAGGTTTAGCGTTGCGTTCGAACTCCTCGGACACAACTATGCGCATTCCATGGGCATTCGTCAGCATACAGTGCTATTTTGCTCGGCCCGACGTGTACATGGCGTTCCTTTCAAAGCACTGCATACACGCTCACCAGGAAAGCTAGTGCACCTATAGTGTGCGTGCGCACAGCGCTCGCGCGTGAGCGTTGTTTGGAAAACGGAACGCTGTCTTGGATCCGCTATGCAGCGAGCCGATCGAGCTGAGTGTTGACGAGGTGATGGTGTCTTCGCCTTGTCCATGTCAGTGCACTGCTTCACCACGAATGTATGATGGTTAATCACTAACTAGCCCAACTTTCCACATTAATGTCCCCTTCGCTTCGTCGTTCTTGCAGCCAAAAGTAACTACGTATCTCTGCAGACGCTCTATGCGCGCGCGCGCGACGTATCGCTGTCTATACGGAACAGCACGACAACGGCGCCGTCTACTGCCATGGGGAAAGTTTGCCTCGAGCCTCCGTGTATTTGAAGAGGACGCGGTTCCGACCTTGCTAAGCTAATTAATGTACACCATCCGGCATGATTTATCAATTATATGCACACTCCAAGCGAATTTTCGCCGTCGGTGTCGCCGTGGGGCTCCGGATGCATAGAGTTGGATATATGTGTGCTATATATGCTTATCCATGCCGTATATGTGGGTTATATTGCTATATTATTCAATCACTAAAGTTGCTGATACCAGATATTACGTCATTGAATGAATAATTCCTGAGAATTTCGATAATGGCAGCTTACAAACGCCCGCCTTTTAACTTAAATCTTCTCAGATTAGCAAATAATAAAAATGCGGAACAATATCGGTACCCAAACCTGTTTACGGGCTGCGTAGGTGCGCTTGTGCGATCTCATTACTGGCCCTACACGGCGTCCTAAAGCATGTAAGAGTGCCACAAATTTTCGCGCACGCTCGTTTGTTGCCTTAGTGGGGCCCGCGTATAGTTAGAAAACCGTCCGAGAAGTTCAAGCGCTTCACTAAACCGTGCCACCCCACCGCTACCTTAACACACATCCTTATGGAGTGCCCGGCTTATCTTCCCCCGCCGGGCTCGGAGCTCTCCGCATGGGAGGAGGAATGGGATGCCACACAGCACGCGACGGACCCGCACCGGCAGAAGACCGCCACCACGCGGGCTGCAGATATGTGTTGCAGCGACTTGGACTAGCGGACCGCTAAGCGCAGGGGAGCCGTGCCTGGCCCGGGCTTGCAGCGCACACCAGTGGGCATTGTAAAGAACGGCGGGTTGCACAACAAGATTGTCACCTTGCCACCCGATTACGACAAGGGGTGCAAGACGCGCACCTCCCGCTCTCCGCCGCTGCAGCTGCGAGGCGTTCAAAGAAGCGACCTTTGCGCTGGAATCCGCCGCCTTCCTCCAGCCCGCTTCGACATTGTGACAAGACGAGTTTGGTGTGTGGACAATGATTCCAGAGTTCCTCAACGCGGCGCTGATCTGACACGCCTGAAGAAGCTACCGCGGGAACGTCTTATTTTTGCGCTCTCACGGTTCAGCATGTTGCGAAACAACGAGCGTCCCTCGAGCGGCGTCGATTTTCCGGAACGGCACCACCTTCAACGCCGTCGCTTGGGCTTCGGAACGTGTGTGCCTTTGTGTCTGAAAACTGGTCTTCAGAGCAGCTGCGAGTTGGTGGTGTGTAAACGAACAGCCGCCGCGTCGTAGGACCAGCGGATCGAGTGTATAAAAACTGTGGTTGTGCGATTGTTGGACACACTTCTCTTGAGCAGTCATGTTAGACTGGTTCACTTCTCTCATGCAGTCCTGTTGGACTAATACTATTTTTCTCAAACAGTCATGTTAGACTGAGTTAATTTTCTGTAAATAAACCCCTTTTTCCTCGTTCTCGATGAGAAGCAGTTCTTCACTTCATCAACGATCTCAGCGTAAATAAGTTGGACGACGGCATGGGCCAGCTACCTTCGAATTCATGCCGTACTCCAATCTTGGCAAAGGACCACGGACGAAGGGATTGAGCCCCCAATCCTGACAACTGGCTGACAGCGGTGAGATGGACTTTGCGACATGGTGCTGTATCTGTGGTGAGTGCTTGGTTTTTGCTTTGACTCTCTAGGCTTCATTTTGTGGTTGTTCTGTTTAGAACAGTAGGGAAGCTAGATTGTTGTGTGTTAGCTAGGTTGTGTTTTCCTAGCTAGATTTAGAGAGCAGAATCAAGGCAGTAAAGCAGCAGTCATGGAGTTAAGGACACTGCTGAGAGACGAGTTGTTGATTGTTGGTGAGGAACTGGGCCTAGATGTACGCAAGGAAATGCTCAAATCGGAATTATTGGAGCTAATTTCCAATCAGGCCAGTGAGCAAGATATTGAAATGGGATTGGAACTTCTCAAAAAGAGAGAGAAACGGGAAAAAGAAAGAGAAGAACGAGACAGAGAAAAACGAGAGAGAGAGGAACGCGATAAAGATCGCGAGATAACAAAAATGCAACTTGAACTTGAAAACAGACGTTTGGAGTTGTCTCAAGGAAGTGAAGGAGCTCTGGGTCGATCAAGTGAGGCAGAATCGTACCGCATGGACAGGCTATTAAAGCCATATGAGGTCGGGACCGACATAGGCTTGTTCCTAAGCAATTTTGAAAGGACTTGCGAAAAGATGAACTTCGGTCCGAGTACATGGCCACAGCGGTTGCTGTCTATGTTGCCGTGTGAGGCGGCGGAAGTAATCGCCAGATTGAGTGTGCAGGATGCATATGATTATGCGAAAGTTAAGGCTAGTCTCCTGAAGAAATACCGCCTTTCAGCCGAAGCTTTTCGGCAAAGGTTTAGGAGCACAGGCAAGAAAGATAGCGAGGGCTATCCGGAGTTTGCATATAGCTTAAAGGCCAACCTAGTCGAGTGGCTTAAAAGCGCGGAAGCGTACGACAGCAGAGACATGATCATTGAATGCATGTGTCTAGAGCAGTTTTACAAAACCATTCCCCAAGCTGTGAAACTGTGGGTGCAAGATAGAGGTAATGTAAACACTGTGGAAAGGGCGGCTGAATTAGCCGAAGAGTACGCAACCCGTAGAAAGTTGAACGCCGAGGAGGGAAACTGGGACGGTCGAAATGGACCGCGGAAGCCATTTCCGTTCAAAAAGGGTGCGCAAGCTAGACGATCGAAGCCTGTAGACATGGCGGAAAAGCCCGCAGAAAAGAGCGAGGAGAAACTTAACGGAGAAACCGCACAAGAACAGAAAAGAAAGTTCGGATCTTTTAGACCAATTCGCTGTTACAGATGCCACAAACTGGGACATATAGCTGTAAACTGCGAGAAGCCTAGCGTAGTTTTTTCCTACGTGGAGGAAAAGGATGAGAATATGGAACTTTTAAGTCCATATCTCCACGACCTGCAAGTTAATGGAAAACCATGCCGAGTGCTAAGAGACAGTGCCGCCACGCTGGACATTGTCCATCCGTCTTACGTGATGGTAGAGGACTTCACCGGAGAAGTAGCATGGATAAAACAGGTTGTAGAAGAACACAGCGTGTGTCTGCCCATGGCCAAAGTCAAAATCAGTGGACCATTCGGGGAGCTAGAGACTGAGGCTGCAGTTTCCAAATTTTTGTCACTGCAGTATCCCTACATCTTTTCGAATCGTTCGAATCAGTTACTGCGTGACAGAGGGCTCAAACTGGGAGAGGGCATAGTACAGGCATTGACCAGAGGCCAAGCTCGTAAGATCGCGGCGCTTTCGGCTGAAAATGCTCAAGCTCCTCCAGCTGAAGCAGAAAAGGGGATAGCTTCAATACCCGAATCCGAGCTAGGCCCGACGGACAAAAGAACAGTTGAGGAGAGCCTGCCAGTTGACCAGCTCAATGAGAGCGTAGCACTAGAGTGTCAGAGTTCTAGCCTGCAGGAAGAGCAAGCAGACGCGCTCACAAGCGAGACAGGGTCGTTGTTATCACCGGCCTCAAAGAACTTTGATCAACTCTTACGCGTGGATAGAGAGTCACTGGCAGCTGAGCAAAAGAATGATGAGAGCTTAGCTAAATTACGTGACACAGCTAAAGAAGGCATTGCTAGGCGCAACGTAACGATACATGAGAGAGGAGGATTGTTGTATCGGCATTACAGAGATCGAAAGGGTAAGATTTTAGATCAGTTAGTCATACCTACTAAGTATAGGGAGGACCTTTTGAGTCTTTGTCATGGAAATGGGTGGTCCGGCCACCTAGGCATAAACAAATCAAAGGAAAGATTGCTTATGGAATACTACTGGCCTGGCTGTTTCAAAGATGTAGAAAACTTTGTAAGATCATGCGACGCCTGCCAGCGTTCTGGTAAACCAGGAGAGACTTGGAAAGCCCCACTGAAGGTAGTGCCCTTAATAACAGAGCCTTTCAGACGACTTGTAATAGACACGGTAGGGCCTCTTCCAAAAACAAAATCAGGCTACAGGTACTTGTTTACCATGCTGTGTCCGGCTACCAAGTTTCCAGAAGCAATCCCTTTGAAAGAGCTCAGCTCCACTGAAGTAGTAGACGCGCTTTTGACAGTGTTTGCACGAGTTGGGTTTCCAGCCGAAATTCAGGCAGATCAAGGGTCAGTATTCACGAGCGCACTGACTTCCACATTCTTGCAAAAGTGCGGGGTAAAGTTAATACACAGTTCTGTCTATCACCCTCAGTCAAACAGTGTAGAGAGGTGGCATTCGGTGCTTAAGCGAGTTTTGCGTGCGCTCTGTTACGAGCACAAGGAGGACTGGGAGAGCTGTCTGCCGGCAACTTTGTTTGCTTTGCGAACGGTCCCACATGAGGCGACAGGGTTCTCACCAGCAGAACTAGTGTATGGGAGGACACTCCGGTCTCCACTGAGAATGTTAAAAGAGATGTGGGAGGAAAGAGGGGAGAGTCCAACCGTGGTTGACTACGTGCTGAATTTATTGGAACGGCTAAGCGCAACCCGAGAACTAGTCGGAAAGAACATGGAAATAGCTCAAAGGAACGCCAAATTCTATTACGACAAGAATGCGAGGCTTCGTACGTTTAAAGTTGACTTAACGATGAAAGCGGAAAAGTGTAGGTTTGGATGTTCGCAGGTTACTTATCTGGGCCATGTTGTCGGTCAGGACATGAGACGGCCGGCTGAGCTGAAAATAGCTACGATTGGAGATTTTTCTCAGCCGCGCACGAAAACGGACGTTCGTTCATTTTTGGGACTTGTGGGGTACTATCAACGGTACATTCCGAATTACTCACAATTGGCAAGTCCATTAACAGACGCCCTCCGAAAGGGAGCACCGAGTAACGTACACTGGGATAAGGACAAAGAGAACGCTTTTCAAAGTTTGAAAACGCTATTGGTTTCTCGCCCTGTGCTTCGCGCGCCAGACTACACAAAGGAATTCATAGTTCAATGCGACGCAAGCGACAGAGGTATGGGCGTGGTACTTAGTCAAGTCGGCGACGATAACGAGGAGCATCCTATCCTCTACGCCAGCCGTAAACTAAATGTAAGAGAGGAAGCCTACAGCGCTTCAGAGAAGGAATGCGCTTGTTTGGTTTGGGCCGCCCAGAAGTTGTCGTGTTATTTGTACGGAGCGAAGTTCATCTTCGAGACCGACCACTGTCCTCTGACGTGGCTCAATCAAATGTCACACAAAAACGGCCGCTTGCTCCGATGGAGCCTCACTCTCCAAGAGTACAACTTCTCCGTTAGATATAAGAAGGGAAAGTTGCATAGCAATGCGGATGGTTTGAGCAGGCTAATTTGAATTCTGCGTTTGAGGGTCCCGCCTAAATTTTAGGGTTACTAGTGTTAAATTTATTAAGCGAAGAAGATCCCCTCTCATTTAGCAGGATTCCCTCCATGATTGCTGAATTTGTCAGCAGGAATTTGCTTCAGAAATTGGCATAGTGAAATGCAGCATTTTTTTTTGTTTCTGCACTTATGTTGTTGTTGTTTTTTTTTTGAAGCCTAGCGAGTCTAAAGTGAGAGCCAATGCACGTCATCTCGGCGCAGAGCCGTGTTGTGGGGTTCATTTTGCAGTTGCCTGTCCTTGTTGGATGTTTTGGGGCGGTGACATCAATGCACAGGTGGTCGCTGCGAGCCAAGACATCAATCCCCCCCTGACCAGCAGCCGTTCTCTTCCTGCCTAGCGGTTGTCAGCGCTAGACAGTCGAGACTTTTGGGGCCCTGGAGGCGCTGTAAAGAACGGCGGGTTGCACAACAAGATTGTCACCTTGCCACCCGATTACGACAAGGGGTGCAAGACGCGCACCTCCCGCTCTCCGCCGCTGCAGCTGCGAGGCGTTCAAAGAAGCGACCTTTGCGCTGGAATCCGCCGCCTTCCTCCAGCCCGCTTCGACATTGTGACAAGACGAGTTTGGTGTGTGGACAATGATTCCAGAGTTCCTCAACGCGGCGCTGATCTGACACGCCTGAAGAAGCTACCGCGGGAACGTCTTATTTTTGCGCTCTCACGGTTCAGCATGTTGCGAAACAACGAGCGTCCCTCGAGCGGCGTCGATTTTCCGGAACGGCACCACCTTCAACGCCGTCGCTTGGGCTTCGGAACGTGTGTGCCTTTGTGTCTGAAAACTGGTCTTCAGAGCAGCTGCGAGTTGGTGGTGTGTAAACGAACAGCCGCCGCGTCGTAGGACCAGCGGATCGAGTGTATAAAAACTGTGGTTGTGCGATTGTTGGACACACTTCTCTTGAGCAGTCATGTTAGACTGGTTCACTTCTCTCATGCAGTCCTGTTGGACTAATACTATTTTTCTCAAACAGTCATGTTAGACTGAGTTAATTTTCTGTAAATAAACCCCTTTTTCCTCGTTCTCGATGAGAAGCAGTTCTTCACTTCATCAACGATCTCAGCGTAAATAAGTTGGACGACGGCATGGGCCAGCTACCTTCGAATTCATGCCGTACTCCAATCTTGGCAAAGGACCACGGACGAAGGGATTGAGCCCCCAATCCTGACAGCATTAAAGTTTCGTGTCTCTCTCTATCTCTTGCTATCGCACTCAGTGGTTCGTCCTCCAGGTGAAACTGCTAACTTTGAAGATTTCATTATGCATGCAATCATTGTTTCTTCATTAATTAACTCTGATTAGGTTTCCGGACCGTAGCCCACCGTAACTTCGTCAGTACATATTTCTCTGTTCCATTGCACGTTTAAGAAATACATGTGGCGGCAACCCTTCTCGCGCTTAACTAGCAGCGGTGTAAACGCTGGTGATTGCGGATAAAGTTGTCACAGCTTCCTTCTTTCTCAGTTAACGCATCTATGCGCCAAACGTTTTCAAACCGCGACGCGGAAAGGATTGAAGCCGTCGGGGAGGCTGGAGGCGGGTCTGCGGAGCTCTGGCAACATTTCAGACTCGCCTCTGACGTCATCGCCGAGAAAAGCGCGGAGGAGACCGAAGCTAGGGTGGCTAGAATGGGGAGGTGTGAAGACCGGCCTCCGGAAGCTGGCCCCAAAACGCGTTCCTGCCACGTGACGGCGCTGCCGGCCGGGGCGCCGTTTAGGGCGCCGTAGTTTCTCGGGGCGTCTGCATACCTCCGGGCGGGAAAATTATTTGGTAGCGCTTAGTTTTTGCGTTTGAATGCGTTAAAGTCTGACCATACTTTTTTCTATACATTGTAGATGCTGAGAGAATTTATTTGTTTCGCTGCTCGCATTCCACATGGAAACAGCGAGCACCGACCAACACCGACTACGCAGCCGACACAGCAACGGTTTTTGCGACCACCTCTTGCCGAGATTAGCGCGCTTCTGCCTTACCGAAAATATAGTTCATAGGAATTGCCGCGCAAGGCCAGCGCATTGGAATAACCTTGAATGTGTCGCCTGCCCATAAGTCACATATCTGGGATTGTAACATTACTTTAAATGGGGAAGTTCATGCAGTATATCAGCATTGTGGTGAGAAATTCTAGAAAGTACAAAGCGCTTGCGACTTAATACATGTTGATTGGAAATAACACAGTTATTGCATAACATCACATATTTACAAAACGCAGGGCTTAACCTTCTTCGCTTTGTTGTGGATGACACACTGATTTAGGCTTTTGAGGAAAAAGTGAATACGTATTATACAATAAACCCTAGACACCGGTACTGTTAGATCAGCGGAATGCCTCCTGCAGCCAATCTGTGGCACATTGGCTGCTAGAAGCAAGAAATTCCTGACTAAGCGTGCAGTCGCGTAGTGCTAGATGCACGAGTCAACCTGTCCTCGAGTGTCTGAATGAGGTTGTATAGACATGCTGAGTGATACAGAAGCCCCCCCCCCCTTCCCCCCAGAGACGCGGTCCCGTATGACAACAGTAGAAATCGGTCGAGAATACAAAGCTTGGACCATCTGCCGAAAACCCACACTAAAACCAGCCTCTTCCAGAACACAGAAAAGGTACCTATGGCTAATGATGTCTGATGTCGAAAGCCTTCTCCTGATCGAAGGAGCAAAGAATACCGGGAAGTTTCCTGGTATTTCCCTCCAGGAGAAGGTCCCTCACTGCTAAACCATGAAACTGGGTTAAGCGCCCCTGGACACTACATGCCCAGTATGGACCCAAAAAAGTGCTGAGCACTGGTGTATGGCGTACACAGGCACTTTGCTATAAGCTTATAATCGCAGTTCAGAAGCTTGATTGGACGCCATGCTCTCAGATCGGAGCTCCTCGACTCGTCCTTACAAAGGAGAGTGATTATCCCCTCTCGTTGAGACGCTGACAAAGTCCCTTCACCGAGTAGCCTGTTCACCAGTGATGTGAACGGCTTCACAAAAAGTATCTAAAATTTAACATAAAATTCGACTGTCAGACCATCGGATCCTGGACTGCGATTGCGCTTCATAGACTTCAAGGCCGAAAATAGCTCGTTCTCATCTTCTTCTGAGTCGCACGCTTGTCGCGGCTCAGCTGGTGAAGCAAACGGAAATACAGCTGGAGAGGCACACAAGGTCATGTAAAACTGCCTCGCTAGTGCAAGAGATCCATCTGGTGAGTTGACTATGCTACCATCACTTGGATCTATTAGGGAAAAAAGAGTTGTGTTTTTCCTTGAAAGACGCTTATGTAGGACGTTTCTGCTGCACCACGCTTCCATTTCCCACAGCTCTGCTCAGGCTGTGGCCCTCAAGCCGCCCAGCGTCACTGCAGGAGAATCCGAAGTTCCTTTCGGAGTGAGGCCAGAGCCGAAGCAACACCAGGCCCGCCGGACAGTGGCCTCGAGAGCAGGAGGATCGCGTCGGAGCTAGACGATTTTAATCTCCCCACGCTCCTCGTGCGCTCGAAGTTTGCCCAAGACCTGAAACACTCACGCACTCTGACCTTCACGTCATCTCATTCTGTGCCACTTAGATTTGCTGTGTTGTGAAGCGATCGAAATTTAGGAAACGCGAGAAAAATACAGCTGCGCTATACCGACTACGAGAGTTACTTTGCACTGCACCGTGGCCTACGAGACTGACAAGCTCACGGCGTGCCCGCGCTAAACCACCCTAGCGGCGCCCCCGACGGAAGCGCCAAATTTTACCCCAGTGGCAGGAACGCGTAGCGGGGCCTCCCTAGGCAATGGCGGCGGCGCCGCGGTCTTCACACCTCCCAATTCTAGCCACCCTACCGAAGCTGCATGTGGCGCGAAAACGTCTTCGCTATAACGTCTTTTCGAGCACAACGCGGACGTTCCACAGGTGCGCCAAACGGCAAAATCGATGGGCTCGCTATACAAAGTCGGCTTGATCGCCGGCTATTACCGACGAGAGACAATGCGCGAAACGCGCAGGCGTGGCGTGCCTTATATAGGGTGTCCCAGCTAACGTTAGCCTAGCTATACTATGAAAAAAAATTCATCTGTGATTACGATATTCCCTAATGAGAAATTTGAGCGCAGCTCTATACGTATTTTCATTTCGCGATATATATTGGCTGACGTGGACAATCTGTCTGATGCGTCAAGTTGCAAACTGGGCTAAGTGTGGCGCGACTGCCTGGCTTATCTGGAGATCGCGCTTTTATTCTCACGCTTGCACCGTACCATCCTCCTCCGCTTTTCGCCTCATGGCTATGCTGCACCCTCCTCCACCGCTTTGCTCCTTGCGCTCTCTTCGCTATCGCCCCGTCTTTCCTCACCCGCTGCGCTCCGCGTTCGCTTTGTCGCCCTTCGATATATATATATATATATATATATATATATATATATATATATATATATATATATATATATCTCAAATTATGGGTTTTACTGTGCCAAAACCAATTTCTGATTATGAGGCACGCCGTAGTGGAAGACTCCGAAAATTTCGACCACCTGGGGATCTTTAACGTGCACCTAAATCTAAGTGCACGGGTGTTTTCGCATTTCGCCTCCATCGAAATGCGGCCGCCATGGCCGGGATTCGATCCCGCGACCTCGTGCTCAGCAGCCCAACACCATAGTCACTGAGCAACCACGGCGGGTTCGCCTTTCGCTGTGCTCGTTCGTTGGGTTAGAAAGGATATGCCGAGGCTCGACGCAGGAACGGGCGCCTGAGTGGTGCTCTAAAA
The DNA here is from genome assembly GCF_038994185.2 of Dermacentor albipictus. Taxonomy (NCBI): domain Eukaryota; kingdom Metazoa; phylum Arthropoda; class Arachnida; order Ixodida; family Ixodidae; genus Dermacentor; species Dermacentor albipictus. Next base: position 12,359,886 of record NC_091823.1, on the reverse strand, counting down.
AAAAAAAGATTAAGAAAAACACGAGGCAGTATACGACCTTAAGACCTACGGTGCTCAGTCCGAACACTGTATAGGTGTGCGAAGCGAAGCTTTGCGAACCTCGCCGGGCTTCGCGACTGTGGGCGCTGCGGCGTGGATGTTCCCTTGCCGAATGGGCCGCTGGGTTCCTTGCAGCACCATCAGATGGCGCTCGCCTCCGCGGCAGCGGCGGCGCCGGTCGTACGCGAGGAACAACAAAAAACCACGAAGCTCGCCTTCGCGCATCCGCGGCTGCCCGGTAATGAGGCAGCCAACGCTTCTTCTGGATAGAATGGATTCGAATTGCGCTACGTACTTATGCGCATGCTGTCTGTGAAACCATGATACGTCCAAGGCGTCCGTGGTACTCGCTAGTAGTCAGCAACTCCGCTTAACAAAAGGATCGGTATAATTTGTGTGTATGCGCGCGTGTGCGCTTGCGTATACACATGGGTTTCGACTCTTTATGCACTCACACAAAGCTTTGCTATATATAGATTACAACTCGTTGGATCTGCTGCATTGTTTTATAACTGCACCTTGCACCGTTATTTTAAGTCTTCTTTTCTTTTCCTTTAACACAGGGTATACGCTAGATTGCTTGCGCCGACGTCCTTGCGGCAGCGATTTTAAAAGGACCTCTCCTATTGCGATGGAAAGCTGCTTCTTTACGTGGTATAATCCGATTTTGTATGTAAGCGCTGTGGATGCTGTTGAAAAGTTTCATGCGGGAGCTACTAAAGGACAGTTTGGAATTGAAATCGTTCAACCACCTTTTGAAACTTGGATGGTGCAGCTATTAGGGAACCTTAGCCCATAGAATTTCCCACAAGAATTACCAAAGGCAATTCTAGTGCCGCGGTCGTTCAGCTACTGTCGGAATTATGAGTATATAGTTCATGAATTTGTTCAATTTAATGTGTTTGTGGCTTCGCGCGTTCTTGTTGCTATATATATATATATATATATATATATATATATATATATATATATATATATATATATATATATATATATATATATATATATATAAATTTCCAAGCAATCATATTAATTTTCGTAAATGCAGCAAGACGATAAGTGTCAGCGCACAGGCATAATAATTGCGATAGTTGCATTCATACTACAATATTTTTTATTTTGTTAAAAATATTACTGTATGAATTCAACTATTCAACGTCACAAAGACATTTGAAGCCAGATCAACGAAGTTGAGGCAATTACATGTACCATCCATAATTACATGGAGAAAGAAAAACGACAAGAGGGAGTATACCGGAACGTGATTGAAGCCAAACCTGGGGGCCCAACACGTGATCTCACTTGAAAATGCGCGGTTGGTTTAGTGTTCCCGATCTGCAGACATAGCCACGGCAGGGCAGCTGAACATGCGCGCACCGAATAAAAACTACTGGCATAACTACTGGGAATCAGGCGCTGTGCCCGTAGGCACAGCGCCAGATTTCGCTCGAGTAATTTTTGCAGGAAACTCTGTGTCTTATCCATAGCCTCCGAGATTATACGACGCTAGCGGGTGCGCTGCCGAATCTCGGAGCCCAGGCTTTATCCAGCCCGTATATCAGAGCTTTAGCTAATTCGCGTAACGTAATACAATTCGTTATACGAAATACCGGAATGCCGCGTAGACGTAGATTTGACGATGATGATGGCTATTGTAGCCTGTGGAATTGGGTGAGCGTCATGTGGCGACGGTGAATTCAACCAAGGTGTACATAATTTATTGCAGTTACAAGCTATGCATGCGTTAATTGCTGGTGGAACACACTGAGCACACTTCTGGTGTATTTTTGGCGTCGCCATCGCGAGGTTGCGGCGCGACGATTTTGCGCCGTGGGGCGAAATAGTGCATGATATTTATTTACTCATACTGTCGATCCCATCAGGATCATAACAGGAAGGGCATACATAGTTATCTTGCAGTGTAACAATAATAATTAGCGCAATAATAAGGTTAGACATATTAAACATGCAGTTAGCAGAGGCAGACAATGTAGTAGGCATAAAAGTAACGTTATACACTGTAATAATGTTAATAAAAAAAGCAACAGGTAATCAAAGCCAGAAAATATACAAAGGTGAACAAAATGGTATGCATAAATTACACAATACATAGCATTAAATTTAAGAGTAACAAGGGGTAATGAGGTAGTCTGTCAAACATCAATGGTGGTAAGTAATAATTACAACAAGAAAGAAGTAAACAATTTGCATAAATGAACAATAGTACGCAGTAATGGCAAGTAATACAGTTATAAAAGTGAGGTATACACAAGAGGTAGTAATCCATAAGATACGGTTAAGGTGTCGTTAAAGAAATTGTGATTATGTACACAATCTAATGAAATAAAATGGCACAAAAATAGATGGTGACACAAGTACATCATAATTGTGAAGCACGCAATTCATTTTCGGCTAATGTCAAAAAAGTAGTTAACGATGGGCTGTCTGTAATATTAGGGTCCAGCTTGTTCCATTCACGTGTCATTAAAGGGAAAAACGAATGCTTATGGCTTTCCGTATGAAATGGGTGTTCGTTTAATGACAGTGAATGTTTATGTCGGGTGAGTCGTGTTTGTGCTAAAGATATGTATTTGGAACTGTCTATTTTCAATTCATTATGAATAAGTTGATACATAAATTTTAATCGTGCAAGCTTGGCTCGTTTTTGTAAGGTCAGTATACCGGCCTGTTTTAGCAATTCTGTGGGTGAGTCTGTTAACCTATGTTTGTTGTAAATATATCTGAGTGCCTTCCTTTGAATTGCTTCTAGTTTGCTAATGAGTTCTTTCGTGAAAGGAAACCAAACAACGTTAGCATACTCTAATACAGATCTGACATATGTATGTATATGTACAGATCTGACATACGTGCACCGTGGCGGATGCGTTTCAACCGGCAATCACTGTGAGTAGAAAGCTTTAATTGGGATTATTGCGTCGCTTAAGACGGCCACGCCGACGCTGGGTGATGCTGTGCACGCCGCGATTACGTCAGGAAAACGTTTGAATTTGAATTTATTTGCAGCAAACACCAACAAAGGCAATGATATTGCCTTTTTTGTGAGGTTGATTTTTCGAGGTGTATATGCGCGCTCCACGAACTCGGTCGTCTTGAGGCTGCTCAACTAGCGGCCTGCAGATGGAAGAATAAATTCAAGAGGAACATGTATATGGAACGTTAAAAAGATCCGAAAAAGGTCTGCTTGAAGGTTGCGTCCTTGCTAAATGTTTTGTTACATAATGGTATTCTGCATTTCACTTGATATTTTTCCTAAATGCTTCCTTTGCTTTCGATACAGGACTAAATCTCGTATCCTAATTCGAACTGATTCTCGGCCAATTCCCTGTAGTCAGTGTACGAAATTTTCATGCGAGCCAAGCGGAACCTATTTCTGATTCCGTGTGTGTGTGTGTGTGTGTGTGTGTGTGTGTGTGTGTGTGTGTGTGTGTGTGTGTGTGTGTGTGTGTGTGTGTGTGTGTGTGTGTGTGTGCGTGCGTGCGTGCGTGCGTGCGTGCGTGCGCGTGTTTTTTTTCCTCAGTTGCTGCGGCGTGCCCATGCCTGCGCATTTTCACCTCTTTACGACTCGGTGCTTGTGACGCGGTATACTGTAGTGTTTCTCAGAAGGCCGCACAGCAAGGCGAACGTCCTTCCTGAGGGAAAACACGTAGTTTCGCTTGACTTTCGCGTTCGCGGACGGTAACAGCTGCGGACGTGAATGCTCCCGAGCCGAGGAACATGGGCTGTGTGTGTATGGGAGAGACGAACGGGGGCTGCGCACTTGAGATGCTGGGAAATCATCGCGTGCGCGGCCACTGGCTCGCCCGCCTGCCGCCCACTCGGCGCTGCTTTGAAGCGCCGCATCCAGCTCGGCCGTTTGTCAGCCGGGCTTCTACTGTGTTCGTGTCTCGTGTGTGAAGGGGTGCGCCGTCTCCGTGAGGCCAAGAAACCGCAGTGCGCTCTTGGGGATGGCGCGCGCGCGCGTGGCGGCGGTAAAACGCTTTTAAGCTTTGACGTCGGCGTTCCTTGGAGGTCTACAGCCGCCGTCGTGTGCGTGTGTGTGTGTAATACGGCGCAGAATTGGATGTGGGTGTGTCGCGCATACATTGCTGCCTTTTTGATTTTTGGATTCGGACGGTGATCGCGTGTGACGGCTCCGTTTGGCGGGCCGCGCGGGGTCGCGCAGAATGTGTTAAAGCGTTTCGCGCTTAATAAGCGAGCCTGGTTAGCGTCCATTGCTGCCGCGCAGCGGTCGCTCGCTCTTAATGGCTTCATTAGAGCACTTGGCGCGGTTCGCTGCATTTGTGTGGCCTCGCGTGTGCGCGCCGTGTCATTAGAACGGTGCAACATTTTGGTCTACGAGAGCTGGCTTCGAATGTCGATCGTGTGGAGCACTGTTCAGGTTCGCGAGTGACCGCCTCTTGAAATGTGCATTCAATCTATGCACTGTATACGCTGTATATCTTTTGACTACTTCGGCCCTCTGTTTTTTTTCTTCTTTCTCTCTTGTTTTGCATAAACTGCACACATTCGACGTCGACAATCTGTATTTCGAGTTCCTATACATTCACAAAACCAGTTTGTGTATTGGCTGTTCCTGAACCTGGCCACTCGCGAAAGCCATTGATGCGCGGCCAGTGATGTATCTTCCGCCAATAACTTTTTTAACTTGGCCCTCACAATTGTTTACAGTATATAAGAGTGGCTTGTGGGATGAGTTGGTACATGGTGCTTTGTAGGGATGTGCCAGCAAACGGAAAGGATAATTATAAGAAAAATCGTGAGGAAAGACACAGAGAAAGAAACCAGCCCCTTTCCTCTTTCTTTCTGTGTCTTGCCTCACGATTTATTTTTATTTATCCTTTCAATTTCCTAGAACACACTTACAGAGAGTTTACAGTGTCAATTTACTAAAAAAGAGTCTATAGACATTTTTCTAGATAGTCGGTAAGCTTTCCAGATAAATCTATTGGCGAGCGCCTGCTCTCTCGCAGCAGTCGATCCAGCTGTTATATTGTCACGTGGTGGTGACGTTGAATAACACAGTAGCAATACTGTGAACGACAAATCTAACCTTTATTGGGCGAACCTGTGCCCACAAAACAGGCTACACTTATAGCACAACGATAGCGGCGAACGCGCTCGGCGATCGTCGAAAAACTGATCAGCGGGTCAAGCGCGTCGGCTTTTATAGATCAGTCGTCGAATGTTCCAGATTAACTGATGGCACCCGCGTGTCTTCCACAAAGTTCTACACCATTCGTGTCACGCGATGAAATCTGATAACACAAGGTTCGGCGACAACAGACACGCGGATAGAAACGTCGATAACTTTCCAGAAACGTCGGATACATGCAGGCGCGTCCCTCGCTCTGCGATTACAGTTGTTAAGCGGCGAAACGTGGTTGCCCGATAAAGATAAGTACACGTGTCAATATAATACAACATTGTATGATCATAACCTCATATAATGACGCCCCAATAGAGTATATAGTCTATAGAATATGTTTTCAGATGTGCAATATCTGTTTCTACTATGAGGCATAGTGTGTAGCCGGTTTCGGTACTACAGCTTCCACAACGCTGTACGGTATTAATAGACCTGAAGATGGAGCTCGACAAGCGGTGGGTGGGGCTATACACTGACCTGAACTTTCGCGCAATGGCCGAGTTGTTGCGTTATGACTTTCGTCCACCGGTTCAAGGTTTGTTTCGTAGAAAGGCTGCCGCTCGCAACTCGGCCGTCTCGTGCCTTCGAATTCAGACAGGAGGCAACTTGAGGCAACCGGATTCGATGACTAGTACAGACCCAGAGAACGCAGTGCTAACGCAAGCATGCGGTGCAGTTTCCACTACTTGTTACAGCCGTGAACCTCATTTTTACGGTGTCCTTGCGTCGTTTTCATTGTTTGTTAGAGTTGCTGTTTTCACGATCTTTCACTTGTTTTGACTGCAGTATTTTGGCGTTAGCCGACGCGTCTCGTGCTTCCTAATGTAGGCTATCCGCGGTATCAGTCGTGCCAAGTTTAAACAAACGTACGCGGGCTTAGTCTGGTTCGTCATTTTCTTCAGAGAACACGTCTGATTCAATGTCTGTTTTAATCGAGCTTAACCTGATACTCCTCTTCAGTGTCCCTTTAACATCGCTTTGTTGCACTAAGGGAACATTAAAAAACCCCAGGTCGTCAAAAATAATCCGTAGGCTCCCATTACAGCGTGCCTCATTATCATATCACGATTTTTGGTACGTGAGACCCCAGAATTTTATTTAAATTTTAATCGCTTTGTTGAGGAAAAACAGGGAGTGGCTGCGCTATGCTAGAGTGGCGCCGTCTTGTGAATTGATGGTCAACAAAAGTGCGCTGTCATCATGACTTCCGGCAGCTCTTATCTGTGCGCTGAACTGAAACAGCTAGACGTTACTCTCGCACACTGAATGTATAGGGTTTGAATGCACTTTTCCTATAGCCAGAATCAAAACATGCCAGCAGTAGTCAACGCTGATCCAGAACATTACGGTCCTACGTCGGTGACGTAGGACCATCGTTAGTCTGACGCTTGTGTTGGTCTGACGCGCAAGTACAGCAGTTGTCATATTACTCGCGTGCCACGTCATAGTCACTAACCAACGATATATACCAAAGTAGGTGGAAATGTTATTGAGATGTGCCACCGTTTCTGTATTACCTGCCCACTTAAAGGGTTGGGAAACGATGCAGTCTTACGACAAATGCTTGGCAGATTCGGCTGCAGTGACGGACACTCTTTGTCAAAAGTTCTGAAGCCACGGTTCAAGTGATGAGAATGGTCGCCCGGTGCTGCACAGTTGATCTCTCGGAAGTCAATAGACATATACATCGAGATGTTTTTTGGGCTTCGGAACTGGAAAATTTTTACAGGGTACATAACGTGTAAGATCGAGCTATTCGGCATTCCACGGCGGAACTTTCAGCGCACACCGCAAAAAACAATAACAGAAGGCGTGAGAGGGACCTCAGTGTACTTTATAGTCTAGTCACGGGCTTAGTGGCTTTACAACCTTAGGCAGACACTGTTAAATCAGTGCTATCCAATCTATTGGACGATGAGCGCACGCATGGGTGCCCAATAGGCGTCCTTGCCTTCGTCGCTCCCCTTGTCACTTTCATCAGTCCACCTCAGTTGCATAATAGGGAGTTACTCAGCTTTCAACGTTTTAGTGAAGAAATTCGAGAATATATGTATTGGAAATGAGCAAACGCGAAACGAGCGCTCATTATTTTGCGCCCTTAACTTCAGCTTGCATGACACTATATTCTGATTTGCTTGCCTTTCATAATTACCCGGGAGTTCTACAATAGACCAGGCACTGTAAGGCCGATTTGCGCCCTTTTAACACGTGCGGGGCACACCTGTGCAGCTCATTGAGTTGTAGCGCACATAACACTACCACTCTCTGGTATGCGCAGCGCGCCCGCGGCCCTATGCCTCTCAAAAGACGTAATTGTCCTTCAGACGTTGTTGTTTATTAGCTAAGCCAGCAACACGTTGCTGTCCCATGAGCGTCCTCCCAGGCGCCGTATGCGTTCGTGAAACAGTAGCCTCGAAACTTTCACGAAGGCTTTTTAAAGGTACACCAAAGAGGAACATTGAGTTATGCTGTATTTGAAAATTGTGCTTCGTAAGCCTGGAGAGATGCAAAAACGAAAGGCGTAGATGACGACGCCACTCTTTAGTTTCCGCAAGAGCTTGCCCTGACGTCTAAGGTCTGCGTACTTAATATACATATTCTTAATAGGTTATCGGCAATCTACATTGCATTTTAAGGAAACCGAACACCAACATAGCAATTATCTAGAGCATTCGCTGCGCCGAAATGGCCCAAGTACGAGAGAATACTTGGGAGAAGGGGAGACACCTGTGTGCAGTTAGCCATACATTTGGTTGACAGGATCAGGATCAGAACACGCGTATTTGTGCAGCGCATGTGGCGGGGTGGACTGATAAGGAAAAATGAGCTGCAGTACTGAATGTTCCCGGTCAAGCGCCCTTCTTTTTTTCTTTTCTTATTTGTGCTATCAGGCGGCGCTTAAAATAAATGTTCCTTATTAATTACCATGTCTTTCAATAAAAATACTGGTTGCGCTTTTGGGCTCGGGTTGTTCGCTCCTTTCTTTCTTGTCCGTGTGTTTGTCGCGCAACCAGCAGCATGATTACATTGAAATCCGTGAGGTCAAAATGACGTAGTGGTTATGAGTTTCGGGTGCGCAATTAAATAAGAAGAAAAAAAGAAAAGGGGTTCGGAGAGGGGAAGAAGAGGAAGCTTGGTATCTTATTGCTTCAGTAATAGTCATCCTTCTTCGGCCGAATGAAATAAGAATAGGGTCTTGGCAAAACAACTCACCAGTGTTAATTAATGCAGCGTTGCTCTTGACCAGTCACGTTAGCCCCGTGGCTATGGCGTCGCTTTGTCGAACTCGAGGTCACGGCTTCGAACGCGGACCTGGCGGCTGCATTTCGGAGGGGACGAAATGCAAAAACGCCCGCGTACTTAAATTTATGTCCCGCGTTGAAGAGCCCCACGTGGACAAAAGTAATACGGAGTCCCTCACTACGGCATGCCTCATAATCACATCGTGGTGTTGCCGCGTGAAACATCAGATTTTTCTTTCCTAGTGTTTCCCTTTAATGCTCGTTTAAGCCAACACTGTATGATGTTCTTCCGTGGCACATATGTGTAACAGGCATAGCGCCATCCCCGCTTGCTGTGTGTAGCTTACGGCCGTGGTTCCGCTCTAACAGTCGCCCAAGTTTTCAAGACGTCATCCGCCTTGGCGAAGCCTCTCATTCGCGTAGTTTCCGCGACGTCGATCGAATCCCGTGCGCCGCCCCTCCGTGCTGTACTGCGAGCCGCGGGAGTTCGCACACATAGGAAGCTGCGCGTTCTCGTTTCCCGCTCGCCGTGGCGGCGGGCATTCATTTCCTGGACCACGCGCTCGCCACCGGATGCCCGCGGCCGCAACCACCGCCGCCGTTATATAACAGGCGATCGCTTGACCCGACCCGGCGATCATGGGGGTCACGTGAACTCGCTGCTTCCGCGCCCGCCAGTGCCACAGGAGCGAAGACTAGTGGGACCGGGTCGCTCTGCGTCACCGGTCGCCCGAAGCCCTGTCCAGCCCCGAGGTTGACGAAATCGTATGCCGTCCCGGACCCCGAGAGGTGTCTAGATTACGCCCATAATTGCCGGGTCTCGACGGCCAGGTAAATTCGCCGTTATGGTTGCCGCCATTCGAAAGTAATTGGAAGGGCGATTACGCGCCTTAACGCGTAGCTGCGCTGAAATATGTGTGCTTCGGTTCGCACAGCTTGCTTGACGACGTTTCTTCGTGTGATAATTTTTTTATATCCCTCTCTTTTGCAGCTTTGGGTGGTGCCCGCTGCTGTTCGGTCGGTATGCGCCTGTCAGAATGCACGAGCCGGGCTAATTGCGTTAATTTATGCACTGTCAGTGAAGTGGTGTCCCTCCCGAAATGCGTAAGGATCTGTACGCGAAACCATCCTGCGTTCTGAGAATTGCGGCCGAGAGGTTATGCGTGATGTGCACGCATTTAGAGATCGTGTTGTGTGTGTTGTCTTGTTTCATTATCTGGGCATCACGAACTTCCTTCGCGTTTAAAAATTTGCCGGCGTGCTTTAGGCGTGTTCTTTAGCGCTAGGTATCAGAGAAAGGCCGTCCGTTTTGACGTATGTGTATATTCAGCATATAGAAGACTCCGGTCATTGTAACTCCTCGCATAGTAAAACTGCGCAGATTTAGAACACTGACGTCGGTATCTGTCGACCTACTCATATAGGTCCCTGTCGCGCGTTCGGTGTCAAAGGAATTCTTTGCCGCTTCTTTTTTTCATTTTTTTACCGATAAACACGTCTTTCAGGGAGTGCCAAATTAGGGTCCAGGACAATTGCGATATTAGTGAAGAGCAAGGCAAGACGAGGTCGTTGCAAAGAACAGAGGATACCTTGGCGATGCTCTTACAGGTCAAAAAAGCCCTCTTCAGATCTACTAAAAAGTCGATCATTTTTTATACCCGTGTTCTTGGCATTAGCTACAGTCGGACCACACCGCATGACAGCGTTTCATTGAAAATATATTTACTCTCAGCTGCTGTACATAATGTTTCCGGTTTTCACGCTTCGATGCCACAGAAAGACACATGCATGAGTATATACAAACCGGATTCATGGGAAATGTGTTTTTAATATTATTAAGCCCCGCTTACCACAAGTATCCCGACATGAAGAATCAATCCCCTACCTCGACCAGAATTCCCGTAGCTCGTTTGACATTATCATATTGGAACTTGTATACTACGGCAACGTTCGTCTTCATTTTGTCGATGTTTGTAAAATCAATCACGAAAAGAAGAAAACGAACTTGAGCAGCTTGTCGTCAACAGATACTATGGGTCCAAAGCGTTTGGGCACAAATTGTTTGCAATTTTTTTCTCTTTTCTATTTCTTCCACTTGTGGCGCCCCCGATGCGTTTGACGCCAGCCTCACAAGGCAAACACCTAAACTCAAGCTAGAACAAGGAATACACCAACGTTAAACAAATAAAGACAAAAGTAACAAACCGGGGGGGATTCCACCGGGAGGACGGAGAGCGCGCTTTTTTTCCTCGCTAGCGCGAGAGATGGCGGCACGAGTCTCGGCTGTTGATCCGGCCAGCCTCTCCGCATCCTCCTCCCGCGCGGTTCCCAGCCACCGAGCGCGATACCCGAGCCAACATGGCGGCCTCCCTGCTCTTCCGCAGCGCATCAGCAGTGCGCTGACGGCGATGTCGTTTCGCGAACTCCTTCGTGCGCTCTTCGGCGCTGCTGCCCGTCCTCCGGCGGGCCCCGGGCGACTCCCGAGCGACCCGATGCTCTTGTGACCGGCGAGCGTTTTCGCTCGCCAGCTGTTTCCGCACCTCTTTGACGTCAGACAACTGAGAGCGACCGGTGCGAGGGTGATCGTGTGCGTTCTTTTGCATTCTCCTTTATTTCTTTTTATATTGTGTGCCTACATGGCTCGTGCCCGTCTGGACTTGGCCTCGATCACTCCCTGCGTTCTTTCCTTCGAGCCCTAACTGTTGCTCATCGCGGGTCAGCGAATGTTTGCCGCCTGACGTCATCGGTTCAGCTCGTCTCTCAACAGATCCTAAAGTACGAGAGCCTCCTGCACACGTTCAGTTTTTTTTCGGGCTTCCCAAGAGCTCGAGCTCGCGCAAGATGAACATCCAGGCTACGCGACGAATAATCTTCCGCAAGATGCTGCGTGTTCTCTGCACGACGGCTTTAAGGACGAGGCGCCGCTTCAAGAAGGCTCGGCGCCTGGTAGCCGAAACCCTGACGACGCGCTCGTACCGTTAGTCGAAACGGCGCCAAGAATGGAGCCGGGAACGAAGCGAGGCGGCTCGAAACGTTGGGAAGCGGGCGCGTAGCGAGCGCCCCGCGTATATTTGTCCCGGGAGCAAGAGGCTCGCGCGCCGAGGGATGCTGGACGCTGCCCGGCTGCTGCTGGAGCGTGGCTTGCTTGCCCGACCATGGCCGCCAGCGACGACGACGTCTGCTGGGCTGCTCAGCCTGCTGCCGGCGAGACGAGCGTCTACTCTCGCGCCGACCACCACTGCGACTGTTGCCTGTGGGCCCTGGTGAGCTCGCGTCCGCGCTGACCGTCTCTGCACGCATTTAGAGCGCCGCGCGACAGAGTAAGCTCGCTCTACGTCTCTGAAAGCCGCTCGGGATTTTCTCACGGACACTGAGTGAGAGCACTGTATAGGTCGTTGATCTCATTGCCGGATTCGTAGGTTTCGCTCTGACATTGTGTGGCATTTTGCAGTGTTACGGCATTGGCCTCTGGCAGAAACGATGCCGCTCCCTTGTGGCTGTGTTTCAGTGCAGTATCTATGTGCTTCTCTTTGCCTCGCTCTTTGATTATCTGCCCGTCTCTTGCTGAAGTCTGTCTGCGCTGCGAACGCCGCTTAAACAAACCGTTACAAACTCGTCCAAGCTCTTTACCCTGTAGATAAGCATGAATTCTTAAAAGCGACGACAATAGGAGAGAAGCACCAAACTACCTGTTCGTGTGATAGGGTGACCTAGGGCATCGGGTGGACCGAGAGCAGTACGTGCTTCCTGCTATTCGATTTCACTTATACATTGGCGTTACGAGCGATGAAAATTGCTCGAAAGGAGAATGTCGAATTACATGAAAACTAGCCAAATGGTGGATGACATGACGCCACACTTAAGCTACGTATATACTACAATAGAGAAATATCATATAATATAAAATGACTAATCAAATGAAGAATAACTAAATGGCGGATGACGTGACGCCACATCTAAGCTACCTTTGTAGTATAATGTTATTACAGCAGCAATTCTGGGATTCAATCTTGCATCCGCTCACGGGACTGCCTGGGAACGCCGCTGCACGATGTAATTATGCTTTAAGCTCGGGAGTACCGCACGGCTTTCATTCTGCTGTATTGCTCAGGAGTAAGCTTTCCTCGCGCGCGCGGCTGCAATGTGGTTCACCGGCTGAGTTTATTTAATTGCCATACCCTCAGGGCATTCCAAGTAGTTACAGATGGGAATGAGTTACAGGGCATATGGTGGACATTACGTGAATAAAAAGAAAGTACATAGAAAGTAAGGAGTACATTGACGCACATAATGGTTTCATAGGAATGCAAGGAGCATCGTAGAAAAAGAACCTCTTAGTAAAATATGACTTGAGTTACGATACTAAATACGATATCAGCAGAGCAAATCGTTTGTTTTTTTGTTTGCGCGAATTTCCGCCTGGCAAGTACAAAAGCAGCGGCTTCAAATGCGCTGCTACGGCTCAAAAAAACATTCCACGACATCACTGGGCTCTTTAGAAAAGCGTGGCATGACGCTTTGCCTAGGCGCTTTCAGCGAAGCATGGCAATAAACGACAGCTGCGCAAGATTCTCAACAACGTAATCTCGCTAGTGCACCTACCCGTCAGCAGAGAGCGCCTGAGGTCCATATTTATTTTTGCAGCAGCGTTTGCGAAAGTTCTTGCTATTCACCTGCTAAATGACTAAAAAAAATTTTGGAGGTATGCGCTTGAGCTTCGCCTTTAAGAGTGTAACGCGATAGCATTCAAAGATCCCTGACTGCTTCTCACGCTTCCCGGCAGCTGCAGCTTACGTAACCGTAACGTTCACCGGGAATCGCTGGCGGCGAACTCTATGCACGAAGGCGAGCATTTTGTTAGAAACGCGGCTTCATGCGTGGGCCAATCCCGGATGTAGTGCAACGCCGCGCCCAAAAAAGTTACATCATTTACAGGTTTCTGTTGTTGTTTCGCCCTTCTAATATTTAAGTCTGAGAATATTAAACGTAAGACATGCGCTATCGGTGTTTTGTCTCAAGAAATTTCTTTGTGGGCCGTCATTCTCAAGATTCGTAGGAATAACTTTGTCAAGAGTGTAAGACAAGGTATAAGCAACTGTAGTGATAGAATTGTGTGGCAACATAACCCGCATATACCGCATGTCGAATAGCAAGGCGTGGCAATATACATGTACCTGAATATATACGACAATTTTAGCTCACGGACAACTCCGCCCAAACAGGGTTTTCTTGCGACACGGGGCCCTTAACGCTGTCGCGTTAACAAAGTACTGTTGAACATCGAGAACGCGTGGAAATGCTCGTAATACACGTTCAGAGTTGCCTGCCAGGTTTTTACATTCTTGCAATTATTCTTACGGTTCATGTGGCGACGCGTACGACAGTATGTCACTACTTGCACGCGCTTCACTGGAGTTAGATTTTGAAGTTATCTTCACGTCGGGTGGACTGCGTTGGCCAGTCGGCTTACTGGCCAATGAACTAGTACAATTAGCAAGTTAGAGCGCTAAATGTAAGTATGAAGGCCGTATGCTTTGAAAGCAAGTTTTGTGCTTGTTGCGACATTTCACGATTTATTCGACGTGGCTCGTTACTCCTATTTTATTCAACCGCTCTGCACACAGCTAGACTATTTGTGAGCTGATTACCCGGATTGAGATACTTACACATTTGGCTGGAATAAATGTCCGCATCTGCTTACAAATTCAGTATCCATGATTGTGCTCCTTAAAAAGATTAACATCGATCTATGTGTTCTATATGTTCTCAAACTGTCCGCAGCGCGCTTGATTATCTATATTTATTTAAATGCTAAATATGTCAGGCACGCATATGTCGATCCGCCGGAAAAGTACGTGTCGACATCGTCGTACGCCTGCCCACGCACGCTTTTCGCAAGACTCACGAATTTTTCCTTCGGATTGCCGCTTTCGCCGCCATCTCCGCTCCGCTGGAAGAGAAATCGGAGCGTTCCTTTCGTCTTTGTTGCCGTGGCAATCGAAGCAACTGCGACGATACGAAAGGCCGTTACAGAATATGGCTTTTAGTTGCGCGGCCTTTCGCAGCGATATCTCATTTTGTGTGTACTGGGCCAAATGTTGCTTAAACGACTGACGGGCGCACGGCTCGCGTTGCTTAATCTGTGTCGTCACCAGACGCTCTTTTTCTTTCCGCCTCTGCGGCTCGCGCTCATCGTGTTAACGGTGCCTCGGAGAGTATTGCGCGGCATGGCCTTACTCGAGCGCGGTAGCTTCGCGGAGTTCTGCTGGTGCTGCGACCGAAGATTGGCTGACGGTTTGATTGCGCAGCCTGCGGCAGAGACGCATTGCGATAGGAGCCTCGTACGAATAAAACGTCCGTGTCCGCCGCGATGTCTTGGTGTCTGTGGTGCGGCGCAATGCAAGAGCGTAAGAATGAATAACAATGTTGTGGTGACGCATCAAAGAAACCTTAGAAGGTTGAAATCAACCTTGACCTCCTCGCCCCCCCCCCCCACACGCACGCACGCACGCACGCACGCATGCATGCACGCACGCACATTTTATAGACGTCAGCTCTAACCATGGACGAAGGAAAGCATAGGAGAGGCCCCGGCAATCACGGAGGGATTGGCGAAAGTGTGGCGGAAGTCACGTGCTGCTTTTCGCAAAGGACCACTGAGACTGGTACCCCAAACGTCAACGTGGCCATAGCAACCACGCTCCTGACTGCTGCTCTAGGCCTGTTAAAAGTGGGGTTGGCTTTTTCGGCCCGTGTCATTGTCGCAGCAGATTCTGTTCGCAAGACAACCTGACTTTGGAGCGTGGTGTGTAACCTCGAAAGTTGTGTTTAGGATCTATGAGTGTGCGTGCTTGCCAGTAACAAAGACACTCAAGTAATCACTGTGCGTAGGCTCTGTTCTAACCCGCGTCGGCACGCATACTGCAAGTTCAAAGCTCCCGCCTATCTGCTCCGGCGAGCTGATTGGAGGCGCAACGGAAAATGGCACACCAGCATGGCTGTATTTACGGCTTCAAAAACGTGACGTCAAGGCTTGTTTTATATCGTTCCTTTCCTCCATGGCTCTGGCAGGATGCATCTTCATTGGATGCATCTTCAATTCTCGAACGTATGCTCGCGTTCACCAGTGATTACTCTGTAATGTACTTTGGCGATATTCCGCGGTTTTACCCTGGCAGAAATTGAAACGCTAGAAACTTGTCCGTTAGCCGCGACCAAATATTGCAGCAGCATCTCGATGGCCAGAAACTTCGCTCCGCTTTCTTTTCTTCTTCTGGCTCTCGTTCGCGTTTTTCGTGCACTCTCCCGCATTTCGTTTGCAGTGACCCTAGATGTTATCTTGTTTCCCCTGAGCCGGCGGGTGGGACGAAGACCGAGGCCCTTTACCGCTCTTCTCAGGATTCTCCGAAGCGCTCCTCGTAGGGCGCTGCTGTGTCTTGAGTGCTTAAACGCAGTAACGAGGTTACGTAAATTGGATTACAGAACTTTCTCCTAAGCAACACGACGGTGTTCGCCTTTTAAGTGACTCGTGTTCATCCCGAGAACTCGCGTCTTTACTTTGTCAACTCCGCGCTCTTTCCGTTTTTCTTTTTTCTTAGTTTTTTTTCCCCAACAACCGAAGGCGTCGTGATTCGGTTCTGAAGCAGTTGGGAAAAGAAAAAATTTCAACCTTTCTTTTTACGCGTTCCATTGTTATCCATTTTGTCGGCTCGTCTCTCGTTTCGTTGTCTATCTGTTTGCGCGTGTAGACATGCAATTTTGCGTTTCCGTCTTGTGCAGCGTTGCACTCGCCAGCGTTTGAATGAGCAAGCCCATGTTCTAGCGTTATAAAATCCGGCTTCAGAATCCGTATATCGGGCGTTTTCTGCGATATCGCATTCTTTTTTTCTCTTGAACTATTCACTCCAGTGCGCGTGACGAGGGGACCAGCGTTCATCGAATTTAAAGTCGCGCGTCGTTTTTGTATTTCCCCATGGCAGCGACTTGCTCCTGCTTTATCACAAAAACAGCTAGGAATAATGAGAGCTCACTTATTCAACGTTTGTGTCATCGTGAGCCACGGTAGGGATTACTGAATGGAACAGCCGCTCACAGCAAGGACTTCGCCGGAGACTTGATTCGTTTTGTTAAGTTAATATATATTTTATTTAGTTATTTTTTGTGGTGACTTCTTTCTTTTAGTCACTGAAAGGGCTTTTGTCGACGTTCACGTGTCCATTAAGTGACAAAACATGTTGAATATAGGCCACCGACGAACTAAAGGACGCTGCATTTATCACCTATCGTCTCTTTTCTTTCTCTGTAGGAGATCTCAGACGATTGCTTAACCGGTCAGCAGAGCTCAGCGATAGTGTCGGCTCGTCACCATGCACGCCAGTCACTGCCGCCAGCAACATGAATTTATACGCTCTCGAATTATGGAGGGATCAAATGTTGGGACGACTACACAATGTCACAAGAGAATTCGGAATTCGCTTTGTCTGAATGTACAGATTCTAGTGTTACCATTATCGTTATCCGTGACCTTATTCAAGTAAAGGCTACCTAAGCTAATTCAACTTACTCTATCCTAAACTAAAACTATCCTAAAAGTTTTTTAGGCGTGATGGGTAACGAAGCCAAATCCGACTACCGGTCGTTCTACTTGTGTGCTTTTACAACAGAGGGGAGAAGAACATCGAGAAAATAAAGCCGGTGCAGTGTAGGCCTAACAGGCGTAATGTCTGTAGAACAAAAAAACGAGAAGGGAATGCGAAGCAGTCCGCAGGAACAGAAGAAAAACTCGGTAAAACGTCTACGAACGCTGAGTAGCCGCTAATTCGGAATGATCGCGCCATTTTCTGACTAATGACTTCGTTTACGCGTGGGCTATGTGCGGTTGGTTGCATGTAGTCTTGCTGTAAAATATTTCGTTGTGAGATATGCTTGTGAAGTACCTGGAAAGTTTTGCCGCATTGTCGTCGCATCATCGCTAACGCCAGTCGCGTATGCAGTCGAGGAGCAACAATACCGCGGCACAGCCTCGACTTCGTGAGCCTGCGGGAGCAGAGCAGCTGACGTGAAGGCCGTCATCATAATGCATCATTTGATGATTGTCCCGGTGTCTGGAGGGCCGTGTACTTTCCATTTCGGTAAAGGTCCGCGGAAGCTGATAACGTGCCGTTTCGAATAACCTTTTATTTCACCTTGTCCTTCCTCGAATTCACGTTGCAGCATTTCGTTTTCTATACAGGATGGTTTTGAAAGGAAGCGTAACAGGTGAACCACAGAAGGGCGAGCGTGCTCTCCAGGACTGGTCAATTTTTTGCACCACGTGAAGAAAGCGCCTCTCGATATTTGTAGCGGATCTCAATGAAGATAAAAAAATGGTTCAAAGAAAAAAAAAGTGTTGCTTGTTGCTCAGTGACTCTATTTCCTCCCAAAGATGTTACTCTGCGGCGATCGATCATCTCGCAGGAAATGTCGCTTACGAAAAGAAATCTCTGTCTTCCAAAGAAGCTCGTGGCTAACCAGTGCTCGTTTGCTGTTTCCTGTTTACGTCGGGCCTATCAAACTCCCCTTCTTTAGTCTCTTAGTCGCTTTGTTTTCTAGTGCAGCAATTAGGTTAGAGAGGAAATTTTCGCAATCCGTCGCTGAAACAGCCCGAGGGTCGTTTTAACGCCAAACGATTCCGTAAGCAAAATTATTCAGGTATTCTTGACACGATTGGGTGTATGGCGGCGCACTTTCTTTTGTGGAAACCTGCTTGTGAAGGTTTCTTTTTGCTTCTGCACAAACTTACTCGTAATCTGTTCTCTTTCGGCGGAAAGTATCCTATAGAATATTCCGAATCTCTAATTTTAACGGAAAAAGTGATGTATAGACAAAAGCGCTCGCTCGCTCGCTCGCTCAGTCACTCACCCACTCGATCGAACATCGATAGAACACGCACACACAAACACTACTTGAACAACAGAAATCGCACAAACACACACACACACGACTTCAACAAAAGTAATCACCCCACCCCCACACACACACTACTTAAACAACAGAAATCGCACACACACACGCACACACACTACTTAAAGTAAAGAAATCGTACACACACGCACACACACACTACTTAAAGAAAAAAATCGTACACACACGCACACACACTACTTAAACAAAAGAAATCGCACACACACACACACGCGCACGCACGCACGCACGCACGCACACACACACACACACACACGCACGCACGCACACGCACACACAACACGTCCACACGCACAGGAAGAAGGAATCGCTAGTTTGTGCGCAGAAGCAAGATACCGTTTGGATAAAGGGAATTTGAGCCGAAAGAAAGACACAGTGAGAGAGAAAACCAAACAGGACAAACACATACACAAACGAAAGCCGCCTACTAAACGTATGAGGGGCGACCGAAGAGGAGAGACGTGCCCTGATGCTAGCATTTCGTTATTCCGCTCGTGAGCGCGTGGGAAAACGGTATGGAGGCCACCACGCGGCGTGGCGTTGTGGAGGCTAGGGGGGTAAGGGGGGGGGGCAGTGGTGGAGGAAGGACGTCTTTCGGAATGCCAAGCATCCTGACACGCGCCGGGCAGGCACGATCGGATAACCGCGGTACGGACACGACGCGATGGCGCGAGGGCCTCGCAAACGCAATAAGAGCTGCCGGGCTGCGCGAGCGAAGGAAAACGAGCGGGCACGGAGCGCGCCGAGACACCGAGTCGCCGCCGCGCAGCACGTCGCACATAAACCACGACAGAGGAAAAACGCAGGGTCGCCGAGGAAAGAAAAGGGGGGCAGGCAACTTGTCGCGGCACAAGGACGGCCGCCGAGGAAAGAGACAAACGCGGAGGATGAAACATGAGCGAATCAGATGCGGCAGTCCCCGGCACGACGAGCAGGCAGCGAGTGCGCAGCGGAGGAGGAGGAAGAGGATGGAGAAGAAGGAGAGGACGCGAGATGATGAGCCTCACGATGAACGAGGGTCGGGCGCGGGGGGGCGATGGAGTTTGCGACAGGCGGCGAAGAAAAGCGAAGCGGCGGAAAAACGAAAGCAAAGCGGCGGCCGAGATGACCCGATCAGCGGAGGACGTTATGGTGGCGAGTGGGTGAGGAAGCGCTACTGTGTGGACACCAGACACTCGCGTCCTTCCTTCCTTCCACGCGAAAGAGCGCGACAGCGAGTGGAGCGCGCGCGCACAATCGCATAGAGGCGGCCGGCTGGCGCGACGGCCGTCCGATTTCGAATCCCGTCTGAGAATGAACGTTTGGTTCACTACGCACTAGATTTCGACGCTCGCATCGACGTGCCGAACGCCAGGTTGGGTTCGGTGAATTCATTGTCGTCACTACCGTCATCAGCCGCGTTAAGTCAACTGCGACACAAAAAGCCTGTTCCAAGGATTACATTAGCCTGAACGCGCTTTCATCAACATTACCTTAACAATCAACCTCACTAAAACGCATGCTTCCCTCAGTGCCGTATGTTACATGCAGATTTGCACCGAGGAAAAAAGACAAAAAAAATCCTTGACGTGCGCGTGCCACGCACCATGAATAAGGGACGCGTTGAAAATGTACTGGCTTGTCCTCAGTTCTCCGAAGACTTTGACTGTCCCTGCGACGGAGCCTGCTCCATTTTAACGAAGGCGCCACCCTTTTCGAGCCTAATTAGGTACACTGCTGCACAAAACCATATTTCAAACATGCGGATAACACGAGGTTGAGTTTAATGTGTATATCACCATCGCCACAATCAGCCTAGTCAAGCGCACCGGTTCTGGTCAGCGTCAACGGAGCTAAGGCTGCCAGTTTTCCAGTTTGCCAGTCTTGTCGTTCCACCTAAGTTTTTGCCGCCCTGAGTTGCGCTTGGCAGTCGAACGGTGGTTAATGCAGAGCTATGGAAATGAGAAACACAAATAGAACGTTGATATCAGGGCATCATTGTGGAATATGCAGCACACATGGGTCGATTACATCCCACTTGAAATCAAGGGGTAGAACTATGTAGTTGGGCCGGGTGGACATGGTTAAAAAATAATCCAGTAATTCACACTGCATGCGAAGCATACTTCTGTGTAATGTCATGTTTCTCGCGTCGCTTTGTGAAGGACGAAGCAGAATGACCGGATTCGCTGTATTTTTATTTGTAAAGTGCTTGTAATTGGCTGTCGTGATTGACTGCTCGCTCTTCTCACATATCCTTACATTGAACAAGCGCGTTTGTGAATTCCTTCCAGAAGTTTATTCGTTTTGTTAGCGAAAATATTTTCAATGCAAAACTTGTCATAACTTGCATTGTAGCCGCACTTGCGTTGGCATATGGAGCGAGACTTCATCAGTTGAGGCAGCACTAGGGATGTCCGAGTTAGATGGCTTGCTTGCTTGCTTGATGGTTTACCATGGACATTGCACAAGCGTTAAGAGAGCTCAGACGAGGCAGGATTTATGACGCGTGAGCTTTTACAGAGAAGCATATTCATGGTATCCACTGACTTCTTTTGTAGTTTGTTGGCAGGCTAGTTGGTAGCAAAAGATGGAGGGGAAAGTGCACTAATGATCTTTTTTTTGTTTTTTTTTGTGCAGCGTACCATTCAGTGTGCTTGTGGATCTGTTCTGATCTGATCTGATACCATCTGTTCCACATTATTAGCACAAATCATCTTGTCTCTTCTGAGACAAGAGCTTATCGTCGCATGCCGCGCGGTTTTGGATGGCTGATATCGGAGTTCATTCCCGACGTCGTCCGGCAAAGTGTATCAGGGTTGATACACGTGTGGGCACTCTATGAAGTCGCAGCGCCAAGCAGACGCGGATCTCCGAGGCGCTTTCCTTCTCTCCGCAAGGAGAGGACATCGCGGGGTCCGCAGAGCGCGTATATCATTGCCACTCCAGTGAATAGCGGGGGGAGGGGGGAGGGGCTCATACAGCGCCCGCTCCACCGAGGGCATCCCCGACGCGCACATGTAAGTGCCATAGAGATAAAAAAAAAAAGAACGATGGAGGAAGCCACGTGTTCGTTCGTGTGTTGCTCCAGAGCGTGAAAAAAAAAAAAAAAAGAGCGAGCAGGAGCAGCGGGAGCGAAGAGATGCAGGATGATCTTCCCGGTTGCCATGACGACCTGCGGAGGGTGTGAGGCGCTCGTGCCTTCCTCCTCTTTCATCTCTTTCTCTGGCGAGGGAGCCTCTTCGCCTTTCTCCTGCGCCTCCCTCCCCTGTGCTCAACGGAGGAGGGAGATCTGCTGCAGTGCGGACGCTCCCGTTTGAGTGAGCCGGCGCTGGCCGATTGCGCGGGTGCCGCCGCTGCTCTTCGAGATGAGGGAGCCCACGCGGACGGTGCTGTCTTCTTCCCGTGTGTCTGCTCAGTGGTCGTCGCCACTCTGCGTTGTTGCCAGGCTTGTTTGAAACGACGCGAAATGCGCGCGACAGCGTCGGCCCGACGTCGTCGTGACAACGAGAGGGTGTCTTCGGAGTGCGCCTTTGACAATCGAGAAAAAGGCGCATCGCCGGCGTTTTGAAGCGAGCCGGGCCGTCGATCGCCTGTGTTGTGTGTGCGCGAGAGAGCGGAACATACCCGGAGAAAACGATGACAGGTCCTGACGGTGGCAGTGGAGGCGACGGGAGCAGCTTTGTGTATAGGCGCGCTCCAAATCGTGCGTCGATTTCTCCGGGAGAAGAAGGCGCTCCGTGCCCTTGAGCGCTGGCGCGCTTCGGGAGCGCCTCCTTTGTTGTGACACGCCCCCGCGCCGCGCTGTTTGTTGTATGCCGTTGCGTGCGGTGCGGCCTCCTCCTGTTCGGCTTTCTTGTCCTGTTGCCGGCGGAAGTCGTTTGCTGGGTGCTTCGTCGTAAGTTAGCTGGACGCGCATCAACTGCCGGAACGACGTTGAGCGTCGCTTGTTTCGTTCCTTTACCACCGTTGTCGCGGACGAGTGGTTTTCCGTCGTGTCTGGGTATTAATCGCATATCTGTCCAACGGATGGTTACGTTAGTGTTGATACTTAATGATGTACGTGTCACTGAATTATGCTGCATACGATTTAAGTAAGAGGTGGACATGTGTCGCCTGTTCATTTCGTCGAAGTGCGTGTTTATGATGGGCCGGTAGTTTTCCAACAAAGCTGTACTTCGCGACAGACCTCTACGGGAACCAGGAATTATGCAGTCTCAAGCTCTCAGCGCAAAAAGAGAGAAGCGCCAACGTGTCTGGTTGCTTGTCCTCTAACCGCATTGTTTCCCACGTTAGCGGTCTCTAAGCATTTCTAGCTTTATACCTCGCTTCCACCGCATTTCATGCAGCCGACAGCTTCTATTTTTAAGCTTGCAATGATATCGTGACTAACATCCTGCACAGTTGTCAACGTTGTATACCTAACCACCACCATCGACGGACCCTAAACCTTCTTATAGTCCAATCTTCTTGAGCTCTGTTCGGCTAATATATGTCAGTCCATAATATGCACTACACACGTTATCTCTCTCCGGATCTGGTCCTGGATGGTTTTTCTCGCTGTTCTTGGTCTTGCCCGTCAATGATCCCGTCCGAATTCTGTTCCATCGTGAGTCATTTTGCACACTCTGGTCACTTGTATACGGGTAATATTTTAAGTGAAGTTGCTCCTGGCATGACCAACTCCTGACTTCCGGTCTCTCTCGCTTTCTTCATCGCGTCTCGGTCGTTGGAGCGTATACAGACCGCAGATCACCCGTTTTCTCCCGCGGGCGTCCCGGAGAGGAAGGCAGTCCTGGAGCAGCGCTCCATGTCGGCGGCTGCCGCGGCAGCGCCCTCGGTGGGCCGGCGCCGCCTGTCGGCCCAGCAACGGCGCGCCGAATCCGAACCCGCCACCTGGGGCAAGGGTTCTCACTGCTCGCGCCAGAGCCTGCCATCGTGCATGGTACCAGCGCCCACGGGACGCCGTCCTTCGGCTGGCTTCGCCTGGTTCACCGGCCGCTTCGGAAAGCGCGCCCAGAGTGACCCCTGGATCTCGGACCGTATTCGCCGATACTTCCTTACCCGAACCTTCAACGTCGGCCCCGGCAACGCACTCCTGTTGAGCTTGGTACGAGCATCTCTCATAAGGGAAAGTTTGCTACGCGCAAACGCCAATTTCCCTATCGAAACGCGCGTGTAAAAGGAGCACTGGCACATAGCTTCAAAGTTGTTGAAACTTTACAACACACTGCTCACGTGCAAAAGCATGGCGCTAGTATTAAGGTGGAGCAACATTTATGAGATACTTTAATTCAACACTTAAGTCTGTCTCTAAATGCGGAACCTTTAATTTGACACTGAAGTCTTTCTCCAAATGCGGAACTGGCGTATCTTGACGTCATGGCAGGGAGTACAATTTGCTGTTGTCGTGTGGCAATCTGAGTGGTTATGGTGACGTCATCCGCATTAAATAAAGAAGACTGTTGTATGCGATTCTTTAGCTGCGCTCGCATGTGTGTAGCAGCAGCGATCGCATCGACAGAGAGCGCAAATGTATCATGACGTCACGATGACTCATTCGTGCACCCACTGCGTACCGAACGTAGAAAATGTATTATAGTAAATTATTTAACTCGATCTGACCGTTTGCCGGTATATTTTTCTATAGTCTATAGATGACTTGAACCATAATTTAACGCAAGAGAGAGAGAGAGAGAGAGAGAGAGAGAGAGAGAGAGAGAGAGAGGTCAAGTCGCAAATGTCGTGTCGGTAGTCCTCTAAAAGCAAGAATTCCTGTCTTTAGACAACTACCCAACCGATTCGAATTAAGTTTTTATCATATAAAAAAAAAGATTAATTCTGCTGACTGTTGAAAGTAGAGTCCGCATTTTGGGTCCCATATGTTGCGCAAAAGTTGTAGAAAACCAGCTAACACAATGTTTGGAACTTCATAACACGCGGCACCAAAAACTGATATCTCACTTCTGTAAGCTTTACACCTTCTAAAGCTTCCAATGATGACGAATATGATTGATTAGTTTAGAGCTTACGGGAAATTGCTACATCGTGTACGTGAGTATTGCAACAGTCTCACTACCATAGATCACTGCTGCAACACAACAACATGCGGCAACATAAATCACTGCTGTACTTCAGAGCGGTGTACGTTTTGGTCGGCCTTTAATTAGTGATGTCGGCAGTATCGTGGTATTTTTATGGTTTGCGCCAATTTTTGACATTTTTTTCTAAGCCAGAAGGCTCCTCCAAGCCAGTCGGTAGATTTTAACTTTCTCATCTCAATGCAGCAGACATCATCGAAAACGCATCAGTGGAAGCCCAGCAAAACGACTTCTCAGTTTCCATGTATTAAAATGGCGGCTCCAGAGGTGCAACTTTCTCTTCACATCATCTTTCAGCGAAGGGAAGTTTTTTTTCGCTTGTGCCGGATAATAAAGTGAAAGACCTAGTGGAAATACATGCCGTAATAATTCGCACATAATACGAGCTCACTCCCATTTGCAAGCAGGTGCGGATCCAAGTTAGCTTCCAGAAGAACAAAGGGGGGGGGGTGCTTTGGAAGAAGGGGAAAGGGCAGCATCCCCTTCATATCCGGCAGTGTTTGCAATAAGATTATACGATCCATATTATGTTGCAAAATTAATTAGGGTCATGATGTTTGGTCATATATGACTTCAGCGCCAAGCAGTAACTTTTGTGTGCGGTATAGTGTAACCGAAATTAATTTTGGTTCTCTCCTCTCCGCATTCCCCAAATTTCCCCGTGTATGTAGTATGCGGTGTGTGTAATATGCGAGATTTTGCTGTGTATTCTGTAAGTTCACTTTCCGTGTGCCGCACTGCGGGTTGACAATTGGACAATCGAAACATTTATCTGTGTATTGGAACAGAAAGAAACAAAAAGGTATCGAGCACTTAAAAATGAGCCACATATTTCGTGAGAGGCGAAATGCGTATGTACAGTAATCAGATAGAGAACTGGGCGAGTTGGTTTTAATGCATAATTGTAAATGGGGCGAGGAACAGGATGATAGAGAGGATCAAACACACAAATGCGCTGTGCGTCCGGTGCTGTCCTTGTCTTTCTTTTTTTCCTGTCTTTTTTACGGGAAATGTCTTTAAATGTGGTTGAGGGGGTCGCTTATTGAAACCGATGTAATGAAAACGTGTTCATTCATTCATTCATTCATACCTCAAGGATCCCAGAGGGATTTAACATGAGGGGTGGGCCAAAAATAAAGGCAGCGCTTCTCAGTCAACATGTGACTCTTTATGGCTGTTCTAAACTGGGTTTAGTCCGTTAACATGGCCATGTGGGCTGGAAGGTCGTTCCAGTCTTGTAACGTGTGTAGAGAGAGAAAAAAAAAAGACCTCTAGAAGGTCTTCGTACAAGTGCGTTCGTGATACACACGGCGTTGGATGGCAGTGGCGAGATGTCTGGTGGGTTGGTCTGGTGGGTGGGATGAATGCATTGCTTGTGGCAACAGGTAGGAAAAACGAGAGGCAAGGAAGGAAGGCCAATGTTATTTACTGATGTTGTTCGAGTAATTAGAGATAGTGAATCTGGAGGCACGGTTCTGGATGGATTCAAACATATTTGTAGGCTTAGCTTCACGAGGTCAGAAATGACATAGCATACTCAACTTTAGGTCTTACAACTGTTTCATAAGCAATTATTTTTGTGGTGGCAGGTGCCATGGCGAGGTTACGACGAAGATAACCCAAGACTCGATTAGCAGAAGTAGTAATGTTGATAACATGTTGTGACCGTGTTAGGTCACAGGAAATTTGAATACTGAAGTATTTAATTATGTTAGCAGCGGCTATAGGTTAATTATATAGTGTATAAATGGAGGGTCATTGCGTCGGTGAAAAGACATTTCGAAAGTCTTGTTAATATTGATGGAGATTAGCTAGTTGGCACACCAGTCTTGTATTTTGATAAGACCCCTCTACAAAACGGTAGACTGCGACGGGTTAGCTACGGGGTGGTATGGAACACAGTCGTCAGCAAGAAGGTCGTTAATACACATCGAAAAGAGGAGGGCGCATTGTACAGTACCTTGGGGAATGCCAGAGTGTACACTAGAGAGGAGAAACCTGCAATAGTTAGCAACAACAAACTGCCGGCGATCAGTTCAAAGCTCACGAATCCAGTTGAACACAGTAAGATATAAGGTAAGGCATGGTAGATTGACCTTTTTAAAATCTAGAAACAGGGCATCAACGAGAATGTTATGATGAAGTTGCGAGTGAATTTCATGAAGGAAGATAGCAAGTTAGGTTTCACAAGAATTACCAGGACGAAATACGTGCTGATTGCTATAAAAAAAGTTGTTAGAAGAGAGGAAACGTGCTACTTCAGAATACAACACATGCTCCATTATTTTGCAGCACACTCTGGTGACCGATGTGGGGCGATAATTGTTTGGTGATGACCAGTTACCTTTCCTGGATACACGAACGACGTTCCCAATCCGCCAATCTGCTGGAACTGATCCCGTATTGAGTGATTGCTGAAACATGAGTGATAAAATAAAACTTGTTTCTTGCTTGGTGTTATTGAGTACTTTAGCATGTATACCGTCAGTTCCAACCGTTGACGAATTTTTTTAGTTTATCAATGACGTTAGCAATACCAATTGGGCAAAAATTGATATGGCTCATGAGGGGATGCGCAGAGGACGGGGAAAGAACCCCGCTAGTTGTAACATAGTTAGGCGAGTAACCTTTCCAATGTATGAATAAGTGTAACTTGTGTATTTGGTTACGCCATATCTGTACGCTATAGTGCCCATACACCGTCTGCAGCGCGCACGAGATGTTTCACGTACCCAACTGCGGCTACGTCCCTGATAGAGCATATCCAATTTTTGTTAGTCTTCCTTGCGCCATTTACGCGCAATTTACGTCCAATTTACGCTCATACACTTGTTGCGAATAGAATCATTTCCTCAGGTTCTTCATAGTTGCCGGGTTATTTTGCATTTTCTCGCATTTTAAGAGAAACATCGCTCGCTGTGTTTTCGTAACCACTTTCTGGTCGCCGGTCGAGAAGAAACTGTGCTGAGACCACTTGAAAGAAAAAGATTGATTGATTGATTGATTGATTGATTGATTGATTGATTGATTGATTGATTGATTGATTGATTGATTCCGCATCCTTCACGCCACTGGTTCTCGCGACATGCGTGGAAACCGTGTTTCTGGTGCAGGTAGTTTACAAAACTCCCTGCCCTAATGATGTTGATGAATACTTATACGACGTGGATGCCATTAAGCCGCGACGACTTCCGCCGCTAATGGCTGGAATGGTGCAGTCTGCGAAAATCTCAGACGGCGACGGGGACTTCGCGCCGTAGGAATGGCACGCCGATGCTGAAATTGCAGCCCAGGCGCCCGGGTGCGTTGTTTATGCTATTAGCGTGTTTTGAAGCGAAGCTTTCTTTGCGAACCCTTGCGAACTTTGCTGACCGTGGCTGCTGTTGCTGCAGTCTGGCCGAATAGCTGACATGCAGGGCAACGCTCATATAACTAATCAACTTATGGAGCCCCACCTCTACTACCCTTACAGATGTGCTTGTTGCAGGCTCTGTTCTTTACGTAATTATGCAGCCAATCAACAAACCGTACCTAAATATCCTCACTGCTATATGTACGCCATCAAGCGCATAATTTCTTTATTAAAGCAAAGCTTTCTGTTTCTTCTTTCCCTGGTGTGTGGCGCGCCTGCTTGGTTGGTTTCCCGAAGAGTAAACTGGGCCGATCGCGCGGCGACAGTGCAATTGGGTGGTCGCGTGTGGAAGTCTCCGTGTCTCGCCGCCTTGTTTGGCAGACAGGTAATTGCTGTGCTGCATAACGCTGTGCAGAATATGGTCAGTTCCATAGTATTTAAGGAAAAGCTTACAGAAAGTTTCGCCTCACATAAATTCCATTATGTGCGTTGTGTCTGCAGGCTTGACCTTTTTTTGAACTCTCACCGGGTGTCTGTGATCTTTATGCGTGTGTAAACAAAAATATCGAGGCCCTCCTTATGCACAAACGATTGTTTTGGCTTATCGAACTTACCATCCGTGAGCTAATGCCTGTAACTATCTGTCTGATTCATTCGTAGTGCGGCAGTTCTTAGTATACTTCCTCAGGCATCCCTCGTTTCCGCGCAGAGCCACAACCGATGGTGAACGTCCACTGTAGAAGTTGGAGCAGAACACTTTTGACCGTTTGACAACGGGGCGTTCAGGCGTTGGACGTTACGGCCCAGGTGACGGCAAGTGCAAGGGCATCCGCAGCCTGTAGTCTCCGAGGAGAGACTTCCTCCTCCGCCCGAGAAAGATTACACGGAAAGGAGGAGGCACACGGGGAGCGATTAAGATACGTGCGTTCCGACAGATAAGCGCTATAAATAGACCTCAGCAATGGAAAGAAAGGACTGTATTAAACGAATGCATGATACCGTGTTCACCAGCGGCCGTCGACGCCAAAAAGCAGCGAGCGAGATATTAAGTTTCGAAAGAAAGAAAAAAGAAGAATGAAAAGGAAAGGTGCGGTTAGCTTACCGGCAGTGGGGTAGTGGCGCACTTTAGGAGGAAAAAGAGCAGGGAAGAATGGGACGAGGGTATAACAACACAAGAAAGCTTTCCTTGACTCCCACAATTATTATTATTATTATTATTATTATTATTATTATTATTATTATTATTATTATTATTATTATTATTATTATTATTATTATTATTATTATCAGAACTTACTGTTTGAAACTGATGGTGGTACATGCCACCATGGTCGTTCTTCTTGCTTTTCGACCGCGCATATTAATCGCTAATGTACCCTCATGCACTAATTTAAAATCGAATGTTCGCTTCTTTGGTCCGATTGCAATATCGAGAGCAACGAAGATGAAAATGAAGAAAACTAAGATTATTTTTTATATCTTTTTCTGGAATTTTCCGAATGAATAGATGCACTACAACTGTATATAAGCATTTTATTATCACGCTGTCATTTTTGTTTTCTATTTTATTCATTGATGGAAGCAACGCGGTTCCCTCCTGTTCCAGACTTCAGCGATATCTTTGTCGCTAAAGAGCCACTCATCGTGCTTCCTGAAGCTCTTCTAGCGCAGGGCGAGGGAACCCGGGTCTCCGAGCAAACAGAAGAATTCCCTAGAGCTGCGGAAGACGTCTGCCTCTTGGCAGTATGGGCCGGCAGCACTTTGTTTTGTTTTGCGGCAATAATATTCCTAGCTTGAGGCTTGCCTACCGGCGTCCTTCTTTCTTTCTTTCTTTCTTTCTTTCTTTCTTTCTTTCTTTCTTTCTTTCTTTCTTTCTTTCTTTCTTTCTTTCTTTCTTTCTTTCTTTCTTTCTTTCTTTCTTTCTTTCTTTTCAGTCGAGGAAGAAAACCAGTTTCTGTCGCTGTGACAGCAGTTCTTGTATTTTTGGACTTATTGCTGTTGTCGCGACAAAAGCTATTGTCGTGCGGCAGTAGAAATTTTCGCAGTACTAGCTTACGTCCGTGAAAAATTGTTTGTTTCGTAGCGACAGCAATCTTGCCGTAAGTTCGCCGTTTGATCGTGACACCAAAGCTGCCAGTTTTGTCGTGACGGCAGCAAAGAAAATTTTATCATCGCGATGGGCATCAGGGTTTCCCCTTGGATTTTTTGTTGTATATGAGGCGTCGTCTGTTTCTATATTTAATTGCATGAATGCTGCCCGGGAGCGTTTTCGCTTTATTTTGTCTTTATCATTTCTTCTTACTATTATTTTTCATTTCTGTCTGGTGGAATGCTTGTCATTTCGCGATTTTTTTTTCCAGATGCAGCGGAGTAATGTCGAAGCAGACAAGGAGTTTTGACGCACAGTACGGACCAAACTTGGAAGAGCGAACTGATCATTCAAGCGAAATTAACTTCCGCAGTTTGTGTGCGTTCTTGCTGTTCATATTGTGGCCAGGATGAGGGACATCAAAGACAAGCTCTAGATCACTTTAGTCTGGTAAAGCTTGTTTAAAGCTTGTTTACTAAGGTCTGGTAAAGCTTTAAGCTGGTAAGCTTGTTTCAAAACTCTATTTTCGTTGACATTGCGGTAATAGGTTGCTTATTAGAAGAGAGAATAGAGGCCAAAGTCCATTTCTTTAATCTTGCGCCGAGACCCAAGCGCCGGTACGCGAGTGTGACGTAACGGATTTCAAAGTTTTGCATTTCGGTCAATGTGGCTTCGTAAATGTTCTTCGAAATTGTCTTCAAAAAAAGCCTTTGGCTCTTTTAGAATGCACTGTAGTGAATCTTTGCCGATAAGAATTAAAACTGGCCCAAGCAGATGCCATCAAAATCCACGATGTCATGGCGAGATGGTGCGGGAGCTTCAAGACAGTGTCGCCACCTGTCTCTCATTTCTGCGCCATTTATAACTTATTATGCCTCAGCTTTTTATTCTTTATGCCTTGTGGCAAACCCTACCGAAAAAAAAAGAAAAATGAAACCCTCTTCTCTCTCACGGTAAGAGTGGCTTTTTGGGTATTGTAGAAGAGTGATTTACTATAAGCTCAGGTTATGTATCTGATTTGTGTCCTTTTACGCTTTTCGTTGCCATCTGGAAATAAGATTCCCATTTCCTGTCATTAATCTCATATGTTAGCTGCAATCAGCGCTCGAACGCTAATTAGGCGTTGCCAGTTCTGTCGTGCATCTTCAAAGCGAGGGTAATCCGTGCATACGTGTCGGGTAGGGCGTGTGTCGGCATCTTTTTTTCTTTTTTGCTGAATGCTTTTCAAAACGTTGAGCATTAGATGAGATAGGCTATCGGCCACGCACTTTATTTATTTATTTATTTATTTATTTATTTATTTATTTATTTATTTATTTATTTATTTATTTGTAGATACTGAAGCCAAACATTTGGCTATAGCAGGAGTAGGAAAAGAACAATGAATTTCACAGATACATTACAACTATTAAATAGCAGTAAGAAATTAGTCTAAAGAGCATTCACATACATTCCCGGGCAAAGCATTCCAGCACTGACTGGTACGAGGGAAAAACTGTACAAAAACAAGTCTGAATGAGAACTGTACGGGACATTATTTAGAGCATGATATTGACGACTATTTGAGGGGGCCGAAAATGAAATATAATACCGAAAAGAACAATGTGGTGAGTTCACATAGTTGTGCAAGAACTTCAAGCAGTCAACGTGGCGACGTTTCTGGAGTGTGATGACGTTCAGGTTAGAAAGGTTGGAAGAGGGTGAAAAATGTCAATATGACGACAGTTAAATCTAACCGCTTTTTTCTGTACTGTTTCTAACGATTGGACGGCTTTTTTTATGATGGGGATTCCATGTGACAGAGGCGTACTCCATTATTGGACGTATTAGGGTTATTATGTAGGTTAACAGTCTCGTGTGTTTTGGTGCGGATCGGAGCGTGCGCCGCAAATACCCGAGATGTCGAAGAGTCTTTTTGCATGTTAGTTCAATGTGCGAAGACTGAGACATATCGTGCTAAAAAAGAACTACCTAATAATTATATTGGTTAACTCTGTTTAAGGTTTGGTTGTTAAAGAAGTATGTAAAATACGATATAGGACGACGCCTTGAAAGTTGCAAAAATTAGTTTTACGATGTATCGTTCAAATTGCATATTCTAAAGCGAATAGCCTTTTCTGTTTTTTGCCCGTTTTGTGTTGTTTTCGTGGTCGGACTTTCACTGCCGATGCAAACGACATGTGCCCTGCCGCAACCGACCCTACAGTGCTTGAAATGTTGGCGTTACGGGCACAGCATCAAAGGCTGCATGTCAATTGCTCGATGCCGACCGATATTGCGGAGAAAAATCATGACAGCACAGACTAAATCTCAGGAAGAAAAATGTTGTCTGTGTAGTGAAGCTCATGGCTGCAGACTATTCCATTTGTTCTGAGAAAGGACGAGAATTAAGAATACTCGAAGTGGTGGAACGCAGGCGGTGCTCACGTAGGGAAGCAGTGGCTGAGGTTCAAGGAAGAGCCCAGGGCTATGCAAGCGTAACAGCTCCTGAGACTGTGGCGTAGATATTTCTGTATCGAAGGCCATAGCAGACGCAGTAAAGAAAGCTACGGAAAAGGCTGTGGAACGTCTTGCGATAACTATTTTGGGTCCTTGGCACAAATGCTGTCTAGTCAGCTGGCACAGTTCAATAGTGCTGCCTCTAACCAGGGTCATGCATCCCAAGTTACCGATATTCTGAATCTAGGTCAAAAGATCCGTTAGCTGATTCTAATTGTGCAAGACCTTCTAGTCATGTAGAAGATGAAACCACAATCACTAATGGACGATTATGAAGAGATCCAGGATGTAGAAATGGAACTTAAGAGTCTCAAACGCACCAGATCTCCTCCCCTTAAAATTTCCCCTAAGTCAAAAGCTAAAAAGTGTGTAGAAGAGAACCTCTCCAAGCAGGACTTTTTGAAAGAGAATATTTTGGATCAGGCAGTTTCCGCTGCCATTCTCTCTTCAATATAGGCTCTCTAAATATATTAGTGAAATTGGCGTTCTATTATTTCTGCTACTACAGATTTATCATATACTTCTCAATTTTCCCTAGGCGTAATTGTCTTACAAGAAACTTGGGTTTCTAATGGTAAAAATTGTTTCCTAAAGAATTACCGATTATTTCGTTTGGATCGACCTGTCAGAGGTGGTGGCGTTGCTTGCTTGATTTCAACAAAATTTAGTCACAAAGCCACAATTTCTTATCTGTGTATGTCTGCTGAATGCGAAATTTTAGCATTAGACATAATACTCCTAGGTTGCTCGCTTTTTACCTTAGTTAATTAAAATTTCCCAGCTGGAGTACAGGATACTCTATCTCTAGACAGCGCTTTAGCTTCCCGCAGAAAAGCCATAGTACTCACTGGTGACTTTAATTCTCACCATGTGTCTTGGGGTTTTAAAACTGATTTAGGTAGAAAACGACTGTGGGACTGGACTCTTAATAATAAGCTATACAGTTTAAATTAAAAAATTGCTACGTTTGTTCGCGGCCAGTCTCAATAGGCCATAGACCTGACTTTTTGCAGCTTGTCTCTAACTGTATCCTCCTGGAATACTATAGACTGCGCTAGAAACAGCGATCACCATCCTATTGTTGTTGAGATTGAGTCTCCTGTGATTTCCTTCAGAAGAAAAATGCCACATTTGTAAACTACTCCAAATTTCAAAATGATTTGAAGTGTACAATGATTTGCCTTACGGATACGCAAGAGAATATTAGGGCTGTGAGCCTCTATGCAGTTTTAAAACGTTCCTTGAAGAATGGAGCTTTAAATTTAACCTCTGGCACAGGTAAATCTTTCAGACCACGGTGTAAGTAAGAATGCACGCTCGCTCACCGAAAACGAAAATCTGCCTGGAAGAAACTTCTTTGTAATTAATGTTCAAACAATTGGAGGGATTACCAATTTATTGCTGCATCTTTCAAGCGTGTGATAGTTAACGCCAAAGATGAGTATAATATGAATAAATTCATTTCTCTGTTTAAATCTAAAAACAAGAAATCCGTATTTAGATTTTTATGCTATCGAAAGGAGTTCCTATTCCAGCAAATAATTACTCTTTTGTCCTTTTGCTGCGTGAAGCGTCCGAATGATTGAACAATATTAAAAAAGGACTAGAAAACAGATTCACTTCAATAGTTCCACCGTGCCTACTGAAACCATTACTGCTAGATGAATTTAGGGAAGTCACTTTACAAGAACTTGCAAATGTTGTTCACTCTCTGCCTTCTTCAGCGCCAGGTCCAGATGGATTTACCACAGCCGCGATAAATTTCTGCATGAATTATCCCCGCAAGAAATTTTGAATTAGGTAAATTACTCTGTAAAATATGCCTGGGTACCTTCAGAATGGAAGATTGTTAAGGTAATTCCGAGACTTAAAAAACAAGGAGGTGGGTATGATTTAGATATTAGACTAATTTAGCTCACATCGAACTTGGTTAAACTAATAGAAAGAATTTTGAATGGACGAATTACAACCTACATTTCTGGAAACTCACTACTTAGCCCCAGTCAAATCGGCCTTAGAGCTGGGTTGTGCATATGGCGTGCGCACATAAACTTAAAGAGTCGCATACAACTAGCTCGTCGTCGAAGAGAATATTCAGCATTAGTGACCCTAGATCTAGCTAAAGCTTATGATTCTGTGGCGCATGTACTGATAAAGCAATTAGAGAATTACAGGTTTCCGAAATACATCACGGCATGGGTTTCATAATCTTTAAGAGAAAAATAATTCTACTGTTTTCAATGCGGCTGTTCATCTTCTAGGTATAAGCAGAAACGTGGGGTACCACGAGGGTCGGTGTTATCTCCCGTTTTATTTAATATATCTTTAAGCTCCATCGCTTTGCTCCAGGGCATTCGGTTATACGTTTATGCCGATGACATAGTTATTTTCTTTTTTTGCATCGAATGATGATCTACATTTACTTTATCAGTCGTTGCAAAATTACCTATGCTCTCTTGAAACTTGGATAAAGAGCAAACATGTGTCTCTTAACGTCACTAAAAGTGCACTTCTTCTCTTTCCTTTAGATGTTCCCGTTAACATTTCACTCATGTATCGCCAAGAGTTCATTCCCCATGTGGATTGTCTTAAATACCTGGGATCGCGTATGATGGGACACTAAACTGGAAAAGCCACATTGAAAAAGTCGCATCTAAGGCAACTCGTGCAGTGGAGTGGTTGCGTACGATCAGTAATCGACGATATGCGTTGCGAAGACATACATTAATCATAATATATAAAATGTATGTCTGGCCCATCGTGGAATTTTGGTGTCTTGTTTTCCGGCAGCCCAGCTTATAAAATGCGGCCTCTGGTTTTATTAGAAAGGGAAGCTCAGCGACTGGGCCTTGGACTCGCTAAGTTTGTTGCAAACACCGTTCTGTATATGGGAGCGCGCATACCATGTTTGAAAAGTAGCTTCAGGAACCTCACAGTCCAAACGTACTTAAATATGTATGATTCTCCTAAAAGAAAATCAATGTGTTTTCATTAATGAACCTAGTTCATTTTTTTACAATCATGGGCCGCGACTACGCACACCTCAGATTGTATTTGCACAGGCACAGCTAAAACCATTGAATGTACAAATTCAACGTATTGAACCAATAGGTCGATCCAAGATAAGTCTCCAGATAGTATTTGACGATATTTTCCCCTCAAATGCTTAACTAATTCCATATTAATATTTAAATGACCAATTACTAGATTACCTTTCTCAGCTGGAAACAAGCAATATAATAGCCACTGATGATTCACTGTCTGAAGAGAAGGCTGGCGTAAGCATTTTCTCTCCTGCTCTTTGTTGGTCCTTTTCTATACGCCTTCCAGATTACACGCCTATTTTCATAGCAGAATTATTGGCTATTGTTCTAGCGCTGCGCAAACTTCCCGCTAATCAATGGTCAGCTGTCGTAGTTACAGATTCTCTATGCGTATGTGCGTCACTTTCCACGGCGACCAATGCAGCTATCTTAAGTATGTTTCAAAATTTAGTTCCTACAACGTTACAAAAAATTAATTTTCTGTGGGTTCCTGGCCACCGTGGTTTATACTAAAATGAAATGGCAGATGTATTAGCCGGAACGTCTTTAAATGGTCCTTTGATTCCTGTTTTACGGGATACAGCTTACATACCTGCATCGAGATACAGAAAATTTTGTTTGCAAAATGATATAAGTAAATAATCGCTGATACCATTTCCAGACTATAAGCGTATCGGTTCTTGCTGGAATAAACAGTGGTGTCCTTCTCGGTAATTGGAAGTTACATACACCATGAGTACGCTGTCGCATCCCGCAATTGAATTTTTATTTACTTAGAGCTTCTCTGACGATGTCCCTTTTATGCCACAATTGTAAGGAAATTGAATCAATAGACCGCTGCTTTTTATCATGTAGACGATAGTCACACCAGAGAAAGATATTACTCGAAGCTCCCCTCTGCAAAATTGCATTAGGGTTAAGTATACCAGTATTACTATAATTTGGGTCCTCGACACTAGGCTATAATCACAGAAACGTCTGTTCCGCAGTATTTGATTATTTAGCTGAAACAAAACGGTTGCCCTGCTAATTACTGTATCTTTATTCTTGATATCAAATCTGCATTCATGTATCCTAAATTGGTTTAAGTTCCTTATTAACATTAATTTCTCCTTGATTGTACCCTCTTTTAATATTCACCTTTAAGTTAGCCTGACTGCTCGTTCGCATACTAGTCTAGTTATTGCGTCATCTCCTTTTTTTGTATTTCTTTTACTTCGCGTTTATCGTCTTCAAATAGGAATTTCCTTTAGCTACCTCCTGCCGCCCGATTCTTGGCCTATCCCACTTAGTGGGTGCGAGCCATGAGAGGATCATCATCATCATCATCATCATCATCGTCGTCGTCGTCGTCGTCATCATCATTATCATCATCATCATAAGCATCATCATAATAAGCATCATCATCATCATCCCCTCTTAAGGCTGAGGCTACCAGTCCTCGGCGAAGTAAAGCGAACAGTGCGTACATTCATTGAAACCAGCCACACAACACACAGAACAGCATACGTTTCAATCCCCGGCTGAGAGGATGCAACGAGCCGAAGAAGCCGAGCCGCGCAAGCAGCAATGCGACGATGCAAGACGGCGCATGACCAAGTGGGCAGCATGGCTTTCGCCTTCACGTGTTACAGGAGTGGGTGTAACATGCTGCCGAACTTTTATTTGTTCGAAAAGCTGAGTAACAAAAATTACGAAGTTTAGGTCACTAAAAACGTACTTTGACAAAGGTGTCGTGTTTCTCTTAGTAATTTTCGAGAAGAAAGGGGGTTAACCGAGGGGCCCGATTTTCATTAATCATATCATGAGAGGCCAACAAACGAAGACACCAAGGACAGAATAAGGGAAATTACTTGTACTTACTAATTGAATTAAAGAAATGATAAATTAATGGCAATGAAAGTGGATGAAAGAAAACTTGCCGCAGGTGGGGAACGATCCCACGTGTTCGCATTACGCGTGCGATGCTCTTAGTAATTTTGTAATTTAGCCATTAGTAATCTATTGGTAATTTATTAAAATTTACTAATTTCTTCTTAGCAATATTGTGTGATCGCATATTGACCCGCGTTTTCTAACTTGCTTTACTGGCATTTGTCTACTATATGCCCTTTCTTTCTTTCTTTCTTTCTTTCTTTCTTTCTTTCTTTCTTTCTTTCTTTCTTTCTTTCTTTCTTTCTTTCTTTCGTGATAAATTTCGGCATGTTTTGCGAAGACGCGACATTCAGTGTTTTCTTTATTTCTTGTTGATCGAGCCCCACCACGCGGTGGTGACAGAATTCATTATTTTTCTCGAACGACGCCGTCAGTGATATTGACAACGCGTTATTTCGTAAACGGAGACCTTGACGCGCAGAATACGCGCATCTAAGCCTCTTTCTGCATTCGTATCAAACGCCGGCACATGCGACGATCGCGAACGTCTGTTCACAGATGTGTCAAATAGACCGCGCTCTTATATAAAAACGGCGAGTCGGAGGAGTTGCCATGTGACGATATTGAAAAATGTATGGACGACAGTGACCGAAGAGAGTGAGAGAGAGAGATGGAGAACAAAAAATTGGATACTGGTTTGCGCTTACATTGTCAACTGCGGGCCATAGTCACACGCGTAAAATATTGATGCTGTATAAAACTTTACGTAACTGCTAGACAGATTCCCACAGTCAGGTCAACGTGTTTTGCTGCTTTGGTTCGATTTATTGTTGTGTCAGTTGGCTTCGAATGGGCTTGCAAAAGACATGGCGAGGTATTTCCGTACTAGCCTCCGCATAGCACGGAACTGAAGAGAATATATATATATATATATATATATATATATATATATATATATATATATATATATATATATATATATATATATATATATATATATATATATGGATATAGTCCTGCCGACCATTCTTGAAATCCCGCTTGCCTTCCTCACGCGTTAACGTAGGAATAATTTCTGTGTTATTTCATTGTTTGCTTGGCTATTAGTAGCGTCTCCCGCACAGGAAGAAACAAACTGGAAAGAGATGAGAGGAAAATAGAAGTGATACATGGACTGAAGCGCTGCACATGTGTTATTTCATCCTGTCTCTTGTCACTTGTGAGCGCTGCATTCCATATAGGACTGAAATCAAACCTCGTCATGACGAAACGGATATAACGAAGTGGGCGAATCCCCATAAATATTCATACAATTTTAATCAAATGTACGCCCTTTGGGGTGTATATCTGCCACACAACAATAATCGTCATCTGCCTTGCTTGCGTTTCCTTTCTTGAAGATGCCGCGCCCGCTACTTCCCTGTGGCGAATGATATGTCATGCTGATAACGCGCATGCCGTTCGTTACTGGGAAGTGGTGGGCTCGCCGCGTCAAAGAAAGGAAACGTGGGCAAGACAGATGACGATTAATGTTTTGTGGCAAAAGGGTGTAATTCTGCGTAACAATGTAGTGCAGTACATGCAATGGTGGATATAACGAAGCAGTAAATATAACGAAGTCATTCTGCCTCCCCCGTCACCTTAATTTAACGAGCTTCTTACAGTGCGTCTTATTAGGTTGAGGAGAACGTTCTTGTCAAAAAATACAGAAAGGAACGAAGAAAGAAAGTGCAGTAGGGCGCGGCACAACCTTTGAAAGTTGCATGGGTCGTGTCATGAAGAAAGTTTATTTTTTTAATTTTTGCACAATTGCGTCCAAGTAATGGAGGTTGACGCGCAAAATCAACATTTATTTTTCACAATAATAATGACCTTTTTCCTTTCTTTTCCTTTTCCTTCGCCTCCGTCAGAACTCTGCCTTTTCGCTATTGAATTGACATGAAATGTTTTGTTATATGTTGGTGGTCTTTACTGTCAAGTTCGCTAGCGGAAAGGTGAACTCTTTTCAAGTTGCTTTCACAACAAACTCTTTTAGTATCCTGCTGTTAGCATCCAGCATCCTTGTTTGAATGGGTGTAATTTCCATTGAACAACAACAACAGCGATGGCGATGACGGCGACCGAAAGAGCTTGATCAGGAAGAAGGGCTACCTTCCGATAAGTCATGGTTCACCATGAGATAATGACTGAGAAAAACTGAAAAGGAAAAAAACAGTTTTCATAGAATGGTTTAGTAGCCTCACAGCCTGCGCGAACGCGGTTTCTCCCGTTCAGCGCCTGTCTGTCACTTCAGCTCTAAACCTACCTCACTGATACGGGAGATTGCCCGAGTAGTCTTATTTTATACTTTTGTAACGTTCTTCCTGAACGTATTTAACCTAAATGAACGCCTCCAAATGTTATCTTATTCATCTGACCTTGCTTCTACACGGAAGGCGTGCGATCTTGCACAGATGCGCTGAACGCGCTGCTGGATGTTATTATTTTTGAGGTTATCGATTTCATCCCACCGTCACGTCATCAAGAAACACTGTTTTACTTTTCTTCTGCTCTTTGCTGTGTTCGTGGCCGTTACTAAATACACTTGCGTGCATGCGACAGAAAAACGATCGATAATATAGCACGCGCGGGAACGCGAGCACTAACGTGCATAGGAGAGAGAGAGAGAGAGAGAGAGAGAGAGAGGATGCATAGGATTAACCAGGTAAACGCGCAGGTGAAGTTCGAACATAACGAATCGGGGGGCCCTTGCGAGCAAGGGCGGGCATTTTCGGAAGAGGGGGGAGGGGGTTGTTCGGCTGGAAGATAATCCGGCAGCTTCGCGGAAAAACGATCTGCCTTTTTCCCGCGAAAATAAATTACTGGAAGCGCGACAGAACTCGGCGACCTCCTTGGGGACTCGAAACGTGATGAGACCATCAAAAGGAAAAAAGTTCATCCTTAAACGCGGTGATATTGGGTAACTGCGCCAGCCGGAACGGCTATGCA
Organism: Dermacentor albipictus; assembly: GCF_038994185.2. NCBI lineage: Eukaryota > Metazoa > Arthropoda > Arachnida > Ixodida > Ixodidae > Dermacentor > Dermacentor albipictus. Next base: position 12,319,548 of record NC_091823.1, on the reverse strand, counting down.
TGTAGAAAATGAGGGGTGTGTGAAAAGGGGAGTGGTACGTCACTGTGTTCCTGCAACTGGTACTAGGACGAGTGGGTTTAGCATAGTGTAGATCCACGTGTTCACATCGCCGATATGCTATCTAAGATGCTTCGTAGACTGCGAGGCGCGCAGAGGAGGTCAGGCAAGAGTCCGCGGCACGAAATAGTGCGGACTTTAGGTAGTGCTTAAGGATGAACTAACTTCGTTTGCAAAGTGGGCGTGGCTCTGGAGAGCCGAGAAACATATTAGGTACCCGCTTGCTCATCATTATTCGACGCTTTCAGTGGTAATACTTGACAATTAGGCAGCAATTTCTTTTAACATGCCTTTAGGTATTTTTTGGTAAAGCTTACGCCCAGCATTCTTGCAATGTTCATTGCTTCATTTTTGTGACTGCCACTGAAAGTGGCGGCACCGCTGACGCATCTTCGTGACTTCGTGACACGCTGTTCAGTTTGCCTATGTCGCGCATGTGTGGTTGCCGAGTCATATGCGCAACGCAGTCTAATATTCAACTAATCGCAATGCATTGCAAGAACATTACGGCAAGTGCGGACGTAGTATCCATAAGAAAGCGTCCAGAAATAGAGAATGAATCAACTTATTCATTCATTTTGCTCGGAAAAGGGAGGTCTGAAGGTGGTTGGTGGGGGAGGAGGGAGATACGAAGGAGAGGTAGAGACACCCACTAAATCGCGCGAGCCAGGCCGCTAGCGACGCCGAATGGGGCTAACGTTATTAGGTGATCGGGGTTTTAGATATCAGACAGTTTTAGTTTAGCCAGAGTCCTTCCATGGAAGGACCATGGCTCTGAATGTTTTTGGGATTTTGTTGTTTACGTGCGCTATGATAACGTACGTTATTTGACGAGTTGGCGTTCGTAATGTTTACGGACGCAAAGAAATAGCGTTTTCGAACATGGCGGCACTCATGGCTCCTGCTTCAGCGTGAATTCTCGTGATGGCTACACTCTCACTCGCGTTCATCAGCATAACTATTGAAATGAGCTTTCACTTTGTCTAAGCTCACCTTAAACGTTAGTTATGAGCGCATATTGCGTCCAATTTCTGAGATCGTTCGGCGATTCTGGCCCCCGTAGGCCCAATGAGACGCGTCCGCATAGCAACAACATGATGGTTGCTGATGGATTGTTTTGGTTTGGATACGTTTGGCACGAGGCGCCAGACGGCGCCATGTTTTATAACGTCTTTCTTACGTTCGCGTTCCCGTAGGATAAACTAAATGTCCTGAAAAGACGCGCACCGTAACGTCCCGCAAAGGCAATTACGTTTAACGTACGTGAGGCGACAAACGCTATTCTGAAACAGTCTAATGTCGTTCTTTAAGGCTTCAATATGGCGATGTAGAAAAATATTGTTGCCATCTCGATAATGATTGAAAGGGGGACAGTGTAAAATGAGATGCTGTAAGTTGGCTTCGCATACGGAATTGCAAAATATGCGTAATCGAGGGGCACAGGTGTCAATGCCTATCCTTCCGGTCAGCCAACGTCTGCCAGTTGGGAATTATGTCAGGCACAGTGGCTGTGCTGGCAAATACTTTGTCTATGAATATTTCCTGGCATTGTCTGAGAGGGAGGACCTTAAAGATGTGAGAAGGAGTGACGTGTTTGAGTCCCTTCCTGTGAATGTACTCGAGGAAGCGGCGTACTCGTGCCTTTCCGAAGTGAAAGTTCGGCGGTAATGCTGCATAAAGGCGGTCACCGAGATCGGGTGACCTGCGTAGGAGATGTTGGAGATGGTTAGGTTTGCGGATGCGGTGTCGGGAGAGAGAGGTGGGTGGGTGCATTGGAGTCTTAAAATCCCTAGCTGCTTTGCATTAGTGCGCTATAGAGTCGGCTGGCGATACGGGCTTTTTCATAACCCATCAGTTTTGCGCCAATGCTGCCTTCCAGTGCATTCGATAACTTTATACTCGCTTCTGACTGTCTTTGATTTACCTTTGACGCTTTCGATGTGTCAGATATTCGCCTTGTTATTTCCGACAACCTTCAGAGCGGCCTTCGTGCTCGCTCCATCTAGCACGTCTTCGATCCGCCGTGTGTTCCACTCACTGTTCCGCCACTAGACTCTGGGATCATCATCATCATCTGCGCGCGGCTTGCAGTGCGCGCACAGCATGCCGATACACGAATTTATAGACCTTCTTAGTGCGTGCAAGTATTCAACGTCCCGATTCTGGAGATGCCTGTAAAACGCAGGAACTCGCAGAAGCGGGCTTCTCCGCATAAAGTGTATTGATGCAGTGAAACCACACTTAACGAGCGCTTCCTTTGTTTTTTATCCCCTTCTTTCTTTCTTCTTTTCTTTTAAGCTGTGCACGCATGTAGGAACATATTTTGGTGGTTGTTTAAATGAGCCAATTGTAGGCGCCTGTAGCATTTTACTGCTCCTGTTGCCTCTGCCCTCTGCCCGGCTGCGCAGGCAACTATTCTATGAGCTTTCTGTTGTTAGCGCAAACACCTGCCAATTTCTGTATTCATGTCTCCAAAATTACTTAGAACATAAACGTGTCACCTTCTCTTACAGCTCGCAAAACGTGACGATCGAAGCTGCAGCCCTTTTAGTTGTCTGCCCGTCCGCCTTCTATATAATCCAGCATGGAGGCGCTCATGATTGGCTGTTGTCCTGGCCTTCCTTGACATTGTCACATTGATACCGTGATTTTGACACTGCGAGCATTGACAGCGTGATTTGATGTAGTCATTCTGTAATGGTAATGGTTACTCCTTTTCGCATAGCAGAAATAATATATATATATATATATATATATATATATATATATATATATATATATATATATATATATATATATATATATATATATATATATATATATATATAAAATTTGTGCCTGCCGTTTATCCAACAGCCACTTGGCGCTGGCGTCTGCATCGCGCAGCTTCCAAATTGGGTCGCTCGTTAGCTGTTCCTCTCCTCCGCTTCATCTCGTTCTCTGCTCAACATTTGGCTCGCGGTTGTCGTCGAGCTCGAACAATGGAGCACTTTATCCGTTACCTTGGTGTACAGTAATCGTTTTGTTTCTTTTTTCTTTTCTTTTATTTTTCCGCTGTCATTAGGCTGTGGCATGGCGACTTGATTTGAATGTTTTTAGAAGTGTAGCCAGGGTGTCTACCAACCGGGAAAACCAGGAAAACCAGCAATTCTCATGGATTTTGAACAATCTGAATATGCTCAAGGAAAACTCGGAGAATTTGTGCTTCCGCCAAGGAAAATTAGCTGTAATTTTATCGAAAGGGAACGAAAGCCGGGGTAATGCTGGCTCGTGTAACAGAGTATAAACGTAACGAATCGTCTTTAACGCCGTGTCGACGGCTGGAGGAGCTGCCATTTTAAGTCAGCGACCGACTTTCCAGACGCCCGATAATTCGGATGGCTTCGCGGCACCACTACGTACCGTATAGAGTGAATATATGAGAACGTGTGAAATTTCGCACGCAAGAACCGTTCGCTGTCAGATTTTTCGGACATTTTGCCGTGACCACAGTCCCTAAACGGCATTAATCAAAGCCACCACCGCCGCCACGAACCGGCGCTCTCGCACGCAGACCCTCTGCCAACCGTAGCCACCACCGCGGCAACGCTCGACCTAGCTGCGTCGAGAATCGCTATTAAGCTTCTTGCCTTTCGGTGCCGCATTTTTAATTGAAAGGATTCGCCGTTGTCAGCAATGGCACCGATTCCGCCTTTAATTCTAGCGATTGGCTTCGAAGCTCGGAATGCACGGCGCGTTGCACAATGCCGGTTCCCGAAAGTCAGCTTCGCCTCAATGCAGAAATGTTACGCCATGAAGCATGCGCGAAAGTATTGCGGTGAAGCGTAACAAACGTGGGAAGGGGCAATTGTCATGGGGCACAGTATGTATTGCTTAATTGTACACGCGTGCTCCCGCCATCTCCTGTCACAGTACGAGCACTGATATGCCTAATGACTGTATTGGCAGTCATTCAGGGCTTTTTCGGATGTGTCTGTGGCGATTTGAGCCCTTAAAGTCAGTAAAAGACGCTTTCATTTTTTTGTCGGCCTCCCTTTTTCCAAATGCCCGATTTTTCGAACGTTCTCGCGGCCCATAGGGAGTTCGAAAACTCGGACGTTGGCTGTAAAACTTACGAAGAGGATGCTTGAAATGGTTCGTGCGGCAAATGCGCCGATAACAGAAAGACGACGATAACAGAAAGGGCCTACGCATTGAGGAATAGACAAGAAAGGAAGTGTGCCGCTGCTTCTTTGAAGGAGCTTGATGTCAAAAAACAAAGTGTCAGATAACGCCGAAAGGCAGGTGTCCCCTATCGAAACCAAAATAAACTCTTTATATCAGTGAAACGTAACACTGAAGCGTTGTGCGAGGCCTGAGAGTATGTCAGGACAGTAGAGGTTGACTTACCAGCTGTTGAGAAAGAATCTCACTTGTGACAAAGTTCGGGCTTCTTACGAATGAGCTTATTATCATTTGATAGAAATAGCTCATATTCGAAAATATTTGCTTCTGTATGCATCTCCTTCTTATTGGCATTTTAGAATGTTCAACTCGATTTGCAATGGGTTTTACCATATTCTTCTCGAAGATAATTTATTCGCTTTCCATTTTGCTAACCCCTCCCTTCTGCTTTCTTTTTGAATAAAATAAATACTACTCCTTATTATTTAAACTGGATTAAGTCGCTATATTATATTTTAGCATCCTTACTAGAGAGGGCAGTCCAGCAAGCCCGTGAGGCGGCGTTGAGGTAGGGCCTTGACGTTCCCCCGTGGGAGACCTGAGCCCGAGTCGCGTTAAATCTTGCTCGACGTACAAGAAAGTTGTATCCATCCATCCATCCATTACTAGAGAGTGATAGCATCGGGCGACATGGTGTCAGCCTGTCATGACATAAAACAAAGCTCTGTTTCACTCAGGGAATTTCGCAGAGGCATTCAGGGAAAACCTGGAAAACTCAGGGAATTTGAAGATGTCAACTTGGTAGACCTCTGGTAACAGCTAGGGCAGCACCTACGGAACCGGGAGAATACCAAAACACTGTATTGTTGAGCCGACTGACCTTTCCTTTTTTTTTCGAAATTCACAGCTATAGTTTCTTATATGCGCGGAAGGCGAGCACGTGTCATCACCTTTTTGACATTTTATGTTTCACATTGCCAGAATGTTGTAAGAGCGCTTTGAACGAACAGAAGAGGAACCTAGGGGCCCGATTTTTGTTTGTCACAACCGGGGAGTCTCTCACTATAGTACCTAGAGAGTAATCTCTCGTTGCTGCATTGTTTGATGCATAGAAATGCCGGTATGTGGTGACTTCCAGTTGGCGTCCTTCTCGCAGAGCCAGGATACCTTGAAAACGCGCCTGGCTAGCACTATTCCGTCTGTCACAATGATTCATTTCCTACTAAAACAGCATGTAAGGAGCAGTTTTAGCTTTATTTTTACACAAAAAGCACGTTTTGCTTAAGTATGAGGGCTTGTAATTGGAGGTACAGTTAGATGGCACGTAAAAAGTATCAGCGGGCCGCTAAAGTTTGAGGACAGGCGACAAGATTCGCGCTCGCTTCGGGACACTTTGTCGTCTGTTTATGCATTTATTCGCTTGATTATGCAATGTATGGCCGTAAACTTGATTGAAAAATGTTAGATGAGTGACTGAAAACCTTTTATGAAAATGTTATTTTAAGAACGCATTATCTGTGTAGCCGTATCCACGTTTTAGACGAAGCCTGCTACAACACCAGCCAACACAAGTTTCGCACACCCATATGTCGTCATTCCCATGACGGCACAACGCTCGTTAGAGAGCTCCCATAGACGGTGGCGCCAGATTACCCTCCAGGTACGTAGTCGGGAACCATATGGTTACAACCACATGAAGCGAACAGATAATGAGGATATGAAAGTATAGGGGAAGTTATCTTTTATTTTAATAGGAATGTAGAAAGCAAAAAGTAAAGGGAAACTGAATGTCGACGAAAAAATTACCGACGATTACGTTACTTCCTAATGCGAAATTTGAGCGCAGCAAATAAGCTGTTTCACCTTTTCGATAGATTGAGGCAAAGAAATCGAGCAACACATGTATGCGCTATCACAGAATTTTACCGACGAAATTTTACCGACGACGGCGGCGATGAGCCTCCGCTTCGGCGGCGCGAACGGCAGGGTCTTCTCGGCGGCGGCGCTTAGCCTCTGCTTCGGCGACGCGTACTCCTGGATCATCTCGACGGCGGCGACGGTAAGCTTCTGCTTCGGCGGCACACACCTCTGGATTCTGACGGCGACGGCGCTGGGCCTCTGCTCTGGCAGCTCGTTTAGCAGCAGCAGCAGCAGCAGCAGCATGGCTCATGGCTCAGAAAGAACTGGCAGATAATTTCGCAGTGGCGAATGGCAGCGGCAATTTCGGCTCGGGCGGTGCACATATACAGATCCGCCGCCACCGATCTGGCTCTCTGATTGCCACCGCACAGGGCGAACGGCAGCGGCAATTTCGGCTCGGGCGGTGCACATATACAGATCCGCCGCCACCGATCTGGCTCTCTGATTGCCACCGCACAGGGGTTGCATTGGAGGAGGAGCGAAGAAAGGAATTAAGTTCGAGCCGGCGCTTTGACAACCGGAAACTCGCAGGAAGAGGGGGGAGGGGGGCGGCGTGTACACCCAGCGGCAAACGATGGGGGCAGAAGCGCGCGCAGCAAGCGGACAACACGATAAAGGGAGGAGGGAAGAGATAGCAGCGACTGACTGATGCCGCTGACGCCGATAGTGAGTCTACGCCAGCTGCGGAGTTGGTTTCAGGGACAACGCCGCCGATGCCGACACAAACAATATGATACCCTCGCTTCCGCAGCGCTAAGAACCAGGTCTATTCGTCGACGTGCCGGGGCCTACGTGAAATAACCGGCGCGTCGGCAACTGAAGAGCCCCCTATCCGCCACACAAGAACAGGGGGGGGGGACCCTTTCCTCCTCTTTCTGCATGGCGGCGACGGTGTTCTATGCAGTCACGTTATCTTGACTCTCTAGCGGCGTCAGCGGCATCCAGCGGTATCAGTCGGTCGCTGCTAGCGCTGGGGGGATGAAAGGGGGGCGGAGCTGGTTACGAGGCCGACGACAACGCCGACGACGACGCGAAACCCAGGAACGGACGCCAAAGAGCTGCGCTCTAAAAAAACAAAAAAAACTTGCCGTCGGGGAGAGCCGAACCCCAATCCTCCGCACCGTGCCCTCTACTGCCATCGTTTGTGCCATAAACTGTGACGCATACGCGTCTCTGTCGCTGCAGAACGATGTTGGCGGTGTTCCACGTGGCGGCGCGTAATCGTGCTTGGGTTCTGCACTCGCTCGTTTCGCTCTCTTCGCCGGTTGTCGTTCAGGCTTCTGTCGTTAGGCGGCGACCACATGTGACGCATTTTCAGGCGTATTTTCTGCGCGGACGCGTCGGTTTTGCGTTACGCACGAGTGCCGCGTATGAGCTGTCAAAACGTGTTTCACGTGGTTGCCGGCTAAAGGTATTAACCTTGACGTGCTGAGGCGCAAAATACACGCAAAGACACCGGGGCAACGCAACGCCACAAATTATGTGCTTGAAACATGTCCCGTGTATAGTTGCCGTTTCTGAATGACTACCATGGGCTAATAGAAACTATTTGGGCTCTGCAGAAGGCATGAGACAAAATGTTTATTTTATGTTTGCATTTGTGTAGCGATTTAATCTTATACGCTGCTGTTTTGGTCTGTAGTAGCTTTGGAAAAGCGTTAGGTGCATGTTTGTTAAACAAATAAAAATAAAATATTGAACATTGCAGTTGAAGTCGTCAAAGATGTCAAGGATTCCGAACTAACATACTTTTATGTAAGATTACAGGTCAAGTGTCGCGTGCAGGGGAGTGCAACTTTTTCGTGTCGTGTGATCCGATAAGGAGTCCGCCTTATTCTTCTTGCGCTTTGGTCGTTTATGCGTTGTGGACAACAGCACAGTGGAACTTTGTGCATGCACGTTTTCGAGTCCGTTCGTCATGACACAGTCCCTAATGACAGACACGAGAAACTATAAACTTTAAAGATTCGGCGAGAAAACAAAAAGGAAGAAAGGAGCGGACGTGTGAGACGAGGGAAACAGGACGGGTCTGTCCTGGTTTGTACGCGAATCTCTTGCGCCACAGGCTTGATTCAACGCGTCGTGACGTTCTCGCCTTTCTTTCTGCGCAGTCTCATGTGTCCGCTCTTTGCGCCGAATCCTTCAAGATAAACTCATGTAAACTAGGCCAAGAATATAAGACCTACGTAAGGATGAACTAAAATGATTCGCACACTTCCTTACCTCTCTTTTCCTCTCTTTTTCCTTTCTTTTTTCATGCTACATTGTATGACGGAGTCTTCAAGCGGCTTTGGCCAGACTCTACCAGCCGTTCCAAATTTCTGTGAAAGTTATTTAGAGGACGCGGCGTGCGATCGAATGAGGAGAGAGTGAGAGAAACATTTTCGTTGAACCCAAATTCCGGGTCCTCGAAGCCTTACACGACAAAGCATGGTGACGCCTTCGACGAAGTTGGCCTCTGTTTTTCAGGGTCGAGTCCTCGCTGCGATTTGCAGTGACATGGCTGTGCACGTCCAGCTTGACTAGCCCTCAACAAGGCATTTGCCTCTTGCCGAAAGTGAGGAGGGCTTGTCAGTGTTTTAGTAGCGTTTGCGTTTTCGCTACGTGCCTAAAAGTGTATGTACCTTACGTGGGCTAGCACCACGCGAAAATCTCGTGCCACGGGTTTGGTCGAGCATGTCGTGACGTTGTCGCCTTTCTTTCTGTGCAGGACACACGAACTCATGTCGTCGGGGAGCTCTACGACACGGAGAAGTCTTACGTGGAGAGCCTCCAGATTCTGGTCAATGTAAGTATCGTCACCCTCCCATAAGAATGTCAGCCTGCCTAACGTGACATCTGCACATAATGCACGACGCTTGGTTGATGATGTCACTTCCTTCATCGTCAGATCAACGTGTACGATATGAGTGATTCAAAGACGGTTTGTGCATGATCGCGGAAAAAGTACATGGCCTGCCTTCTCGGGCCTTCTGGGAGTTGGTGGTATCGCTCTAATGATCGGCCGTCTACTTGGTCGCGGGTGTGGCGGACCGTGTCACCTTCATCATCAGCAGTTGTTCCTTTCTTCCAACGGTCTCTTCTCCTTCATTAGAAGATAGCGTTATCTGTTGTATGGATAAGTAGAGAGAGAGAGAGAGCAAAGATAGGAAAGGCAGGGAGGTCAACCAGATGAGCGTCCGGTTTGCTACCCTACACTGGGGAACGAAAAAGGGGAACAGAAAGAGGAAAGCGGGATGGAGGAAACACCGTGTGTGCACGCCGCAATGCGCCTGGAAATCAGTCAAGTTCAAGCAAGTGCTCCGCTGGTACGTTAGGCTGCCGTCATTCTGCTGTCTGAGGCTAATCTTGGTGCTTCCCAATAGCTGGTGATGCACGCTGAAGTCGCCAGTGAAGACCAAGGAGCCGGTGGGCGTCAGCAGTACGTTGCAGTGCGTGGCAGTATATTGTTAAGCTAAACCCCAGCCTTTTTGACTTCAGTGCGAATAGAATTATGTCGGTGAGCCGTGATGCTTACTCAAGAGTTGCAAGTACTGAATAGAGAGCATCCAGCACTTGCATTGCACTTTGCGTTGACGGAGTGTGCAGGTTATTCAAGAGCATTCGAAAAGTATTCATCAGAAACCGGAGCATCGTAACCACTTGCCAGTCTTCTTCGGGCAGTTTGGCAGAAACCCGCGCTGTGCACTCTACAGCCGTGCGCAGCTGTATCACTTGACGTGGCTCCGGCTCTGGCTGTGGCATCGGCTATGGCATCGGCTGTGGCATCGGCTGCGGTATCGGCTACGGCTTCGGCTGTGACTTCCGCCGTTGTTCTGGCTTTGGCTGTTGCTTTAGTAGTGCGGACCAAGTTATATCGTTCTCCACCGTGACCTTGTCAGATTTAGATTGAATTATGCCAGGTATAGGGGGCAGCGGAGGAGGTGTTGTCGAATGAGGCGTACTCTTCACAGAGGCATCAGCGTTCTTCGAAGTCCGACGGCGTCGGGAACGTCGCTTTCTAACGGCTGCAACAGCTTCCCGACGAGACGAATGGTCTCTCGCCATCTGCTTCAAAGTCGCATTTTCCTTCTTCATTTTGGGGCAGTCCTTCGAGGAAGCGTCGTGGGACCCAAGGCAATTGGTGCATTTGAGAACCGTAGCTGAACAAGAGTCTGCAGCGTGAGCAAACTCTCGTGTTCTCGCACACGGCGCTCACGTGTCACAGCCGCATACAACTGCGGCATTGCAGTGGCCTCGGGATGAATGGTCGCACAGGGTGTCTAAAGTGGCCCACCTTGACGTGCGAAGGGATAGTCTCGCCCTTGAAAATAATTTTCACTCAGCAGGATGTGCCAGGCGATCCGAAGTCGAAGTCGGAACGCCGTAGTCGTCATTCCCGGCAGAGGCACGGGGACGTCAATTTGCATCCGCGCCACGAACCATGCCGGCTCTCCAAAGGCCATTCGCAACTACACAAGAGGACTGATAACGCCTCATGCGCAGAAGATACTCTCTGGCACTCCTCCCTCAAGGCAACGCAGCGTCCAGATCATCTGGGCCCCTGGTTACTCGGGTCTGGCTGGAAACGAAGCCGCCCACGATGCCGCCCGAGCTCTCACACACCGGGCGCATCATCCTTCTCCTAAGTCATCCGATCCTGACCAGCCCTCTGTTCTGCATCGCTGTCACGCGCGGGACCGAATGATCACGTTCAGAGAAATCCTCCTCCACTACCGCAGAGAGCGGTTACCTACTCCCCAGCACACAAAACGCTGAATAAATCTCAATCCACCACTTGGCGACTACTTCAGACACGAACTTTCCCGAACCCCGTGCTATACAACCGCATTTGCCCCGATGCATACTCCCCACTCTGCAAAGCGTGCGAAGCGCGCGCTGACCTCGATCACATTATCTGGCAATGTCCCAAAGCCTCACCCACCAACACCTACCGCACTAACACTACACGCATCATAACTACGGCTGAGCAGTAGGCGACTTTGCTGCGTAGCTTGGACCCAGAGGAGCAACTCTGGGCCGTCCGGATGACCGAAGACGCCGCAAGAAAGCAAGGACTGGCCGCCGTGGTGTAATGAAGGGGGGGGGGAGGGATTGGGGGTTAGTCTCCCGACCCCCGCCACCCCTGTACCCCATCAGGGACAAAGTAAAGTTTTATATCCCTCCAAAGATGTACGCAGAAATAAAAATAAAACAGCTGAGCTAGAGAAATAGCGTCCTAGTTCGCAAACACTTCGTCGTATGGATAAGTAAATAACTACAGAGACAGGCTGCTGGATGTGTTGCAGAAAAATAGGTTTTATAGGGAAAGATGAACTAAATATAAGCAGTGGGTAACCATTATGGAGGACGAGAGGTTAACATAAAGTAAGCAACCATTCACGTAACTTTTTTTACGGTCATTTGAGTAGCCCGTCGTAGCGCTGGCGCGGAGTTGCCGCGCATGTACAGGGACACCTCCAAGACTTGTGAGAATACATAAGGTCGGAATGCAAAAAACGCTCGTTTAACTATATAGGCTTATGTGGAATTTTAAGAACCACAGGCAGTCATACGTCGACCAATCAATAGATCACTCAGTGTATTCTTCAATCCGCTTACCAGTCGACAAATCAATCACTTTGGCGAAGCGCATGACCCTGGCGTTCTCCGTGCCGACAAATCCGATTTAAGGCAGTCGTTAATCATCGCGACTTGTTTGCCGAGTGCATCAGTAGGATGAGTGCGCGACTGTTCCACGATCTTCGCAGAAGTACATGCGTCCGCTGAAGAGCCCGGACACTGCGGGCACGGTGGACAGCAGCCTGGTGGACGAGATCTTCTACATGATCCCCGAGATCCTGAGCCACCACGAAGCATTCCTCGAGGTGCTCCGCCAGAGGCTCTCCTGCTGGGACACCCGCCAGAAAGTGGGCGACGTCTTTGTCGAAGCGGTAAGCTATGGGTGCTCCTTCTCTTCCCAACATTGCAAATGAGATCGCGCACCGTACATGACCAGATTTATTGCAAGTTATATATATGAAAGCACCCCCCTCCCCCTGTTCCTTTCTTCCATCCGTTACCATGTCAGCCGGAGTAGCATGCCAAGCCTCTCGCTGGGCCAACCTGTTCAGATACCATTAAACTTTTCCTCTCTACATTATGCAGCAACTCTGTACACGGCTATATATGTACATGGCTAGTAGCGGGGGAGGAGGAGCGCATGACTGGAGTATATAGAGTAGCTCTATACATGGCTATCTTTGAGCGCCCTCTTACAAGCACTCGTTTTGGATGTGTGGTTTCGTACCGCAGACAAGTTGCAATCGCTTTGGCAGACGAGATTGCGACGCTGCCATCGATGACGTTGCGTGCCGGGCTTGACACGTTTTTCTGTGCGTGAAGATTTCTACATCGCGTCCTCTTTCGTTACTTGGCAAATATAACTTCGGATCCTTATTGCAGATAATCTGTCACCCGCGCGGATATGCGCACCTTATGCTCATTCTCAGTGGTGCAATCGACTTCCCGGCACCCGGTGCGGCTGCTCAGCATATCGCCCTCCCTCTCTCTTGCAGCTCCCTCCTATTTCTGAACGCCCACTTTAATGCGAAAACATTACATGACCCACGAGGCAGAAAAAGCGGTTTTTGTCCACAACGATGTATATATAAAAAAAATCATCACCAGTGACGTCATCCGCGTCTTGTATAACATCAATACTAATATAGAATTATAGTTTGAACAAGTTAGAGTAAGGTGACTTAAGCTGCAGTAAATTGACCGAAGGTGAATTTAAGTGGATTAAGGTTAGTACAAATTAGAGCGAAGTAGACTATGTCGGATTAAAGGGACGCTAAAGACAAATACTAAGTCGGCGTGCACTGTTTAAATGAAATTCCAGAAACCTTACAACGCTTTTTTCGTGCCAAAAAAGACATAGTTTACGAGGAAATTGTATCTGAAGGGTCCGAATACCCTTTTCGACATTCAAATCTCCCGCCAATCAACCGGGGGTGTGGGACGTCGCATACGCTATCAACACCCTTTGCGGCCGTCGGTGATTAAACCACCGCCCGACAGACGGAGGTACTGAGCCAAGACAGAGCGGTGGATTTGTCGCTGCAGTTGCTTTTCGGTCAAGTGGCGTAGGCCATTCGGGCATCCTGCAACATCACATAGAAGTTGAATTCTCTGCTATCTGCTACTTGCAGTTTGTGCGAGCTTCGCGGGCCAGCAAATCCAGCGCAGCACTGCGCGATAACGAAACTATTGAAACGCGGAAGCGTGGGCGGTGCGGAGTCGAGCGAAAACGAAACGTTTCGACCGCCCGCGTTGTTGTCACGGCTAATTTCAATCAGTTCTCTTTTCTAAAGAGGAAATGGAGCTGAACAAGTAGCATTTTATTTCGTTTTATAATGTAATGCAAGGATGTTTTCTGCAACGATTGGTTCACTACTTGTGACAGAATTTGACTGAGGAGTGCTTTGGAGTCTCTAATCATGTCCTGCATTTACCTCAATTTCTCGATTGTTAAGGCTCTGTTCGCGATAATATTAACGCCTCATAGATTCTGGAGCACTAGTCAGTCACTTTAGCTTGACTTAATATTCGCATTTAGTGTCCCTCTAAGGTTGGCACGAATTAGAACAAGGCGATTAAGGTAGGTACAAATTAGAGCAAGGTGGATTAAGGTAGAGCTGTGAAAGACACGTGACAATGTATGACGTCACCTATCATAGACGTAACCAACTAACTAGAGAAGTCATTGCGCTTTCGCATTTAAATCACGTAAGAATACTTAAGTGACTGTCAGTTTTTGCACAGCGAATGTGAAACAAATATTTAAAAGGCTAACGCTCCTGTATTTGCCTGCAATTCAGCATTTATTTCTTTGAAGATAAAAAAAAAGTCATTGCGGTGCCAGTTTGACATCTCGCTTTCTGTAAGCGTTCTAGAAAGGTTTACCGCATTCCGCTGCGAGCACCAGAGAAACAAAGGTCCTAGTGGCGCCCGCAGCCCAACCGCCGCTCAGCTACTCAGAGGCTGTTACTGGATTCTACTACAGTTGCTACTGGATTTCTTTATGTTTATGCATCTTTCTGCGAATTATTGGCTCTGCGACGCTCGCTGATTCAGGTTTTTGCATGGTGGCTGAATGGTATGATGCCATTCGTCTTAGTCTAGACCAGCTAATCCGGAAAAGTCTCCTTCATTCTTTTTTTTCTGCCTATTTCCATCGCCCACTTTTCATAGCACGCACTTTTCATTTGCTATGTGCAGAAAGCGCCTTTTATTGTAGCTTTGTCGCTTAACTGCACGCAGTGGAACAACTGTATAGCCGCCTGCTAAGATTCCCTCCAGCGCGTGCTGCACAAGATTTAGACACTCACTTCTGCATCATAATTTATAACCGGCCAAACGCTCGTTTATATGCACTCAAACGAAAAGGGGTGTACGGTACGAAGAGTCGAAAGCATAATGGACGACGTCGCGAAGTTTTCGGTCCTTGAGAATACCGCGAGGACGCACTTTTATACGATCGCCATTTTGCAAAAAACAAAGAAAGAAAGGAAGTAAGGAAGAAAGATAGGCAAGCAGCGAATAGCGTTTTTACGGCGCACGCCAGCGCGCCATCGCGGCAGCGTTGCACAATTGGTTGGCTTCGCTGTCCGGCGCCGGCGTGGTGCCGGTCAGCCGGCTCTCCCGGCGCCACTTTAACTCTCATCCGGCGAAACCTCGCTTCTTTAGCGGCAACAACTTTTGTGACATGTATGCGGAGTGAGTAGCGTAATATCGTATTATCGTTTTTGTTCGATGTATTGTGAACATTTAGTCCGTTTATGACCGCGCCTGCAAAATACCCAACGTGTCATAGACATGTGTCACTGTAAAGCTGGAAGCAAAAGAGCAGGTCTACTTTGGCGATGCGCCATAAAGCGATGTCGGTAGTTGTACTGCTGCCTCGCAACTAATTTTTGTGGGTTGTGCGTCGCTTTATCGAAAGTAACTTCAGTGCTGTATTAAGTTGACCTAAAAAATATTTTGCTGTTAATTTAATGTATTTCTTTCTGAAGGTACTTATTGTGTTGTCACTGCTTCATTTTTTGCTTCTCCAGTTAAAAGAATAATAATAATAGTAATACTAAAAACATCTTCACATAGGAAGAAGACATGGACCTTGAAAAAGTTATGATGTCTAACAGTTTGCGTTCTCACTTTCCTTCTTTTGCAGTTCACTAAACAGCCTGTGATAGACACGTACACTGCATTTATCAACAACTGGAAGTCAGCAAAGGAGGCCATCAAGATGGCAACTCAGGCAAAGCCTGCCTTTGCCAAGTTTCTTGAGGTTGGTCAGTCACACATTATTGAATTGTAGCTTATTGGCAGTCAGCACTCGGGATGTTCTTGAAAGATGTCAAGCTGCCTTTGCATATTTTTGATGCCATTGGTACATGTTCTACTGCTCCGCAGAACACATCGAGGGAGCACAAAGGAAAATTAGCCCTGGATGCCCTTCTTATCATGCCAGTGCAGAGGATACCTCGTTATGAACTTCTAATAAAGGTGACCATTCTCTTGCTTTGCTTAATGTAGGTGTCTATGAGGATAGCACATTATTGCATTATCATGGGTGGCAAATGCAAATACATTCTGACAGTGCAGCCAAATATTTGGTGTTCAATACAGTCTGAAAAAAATTCAACAAAAAAGTTTTACTGTAGAGTATTGTGCTGCACAAATATTTTGCTTTAGTACGGTCATTAGTAATGGATGACGAAATCCTTACATTAAGAGTCTGTCACATCTAATATAGCAGCACCTGCTAATTGAATCAAATGTTGGTCATATCAGACTGCTACTGACATTTATATTCACATGGCGTGGCTTGAGGTGTACACTATGTCCAATTTGTGTTTACATGTGAAATGTTAGCAGCTGTGTAGCTGTGTTGACATAGTAACCAGCTCTTGCATTCCAGAAAGTATGTGATGGCTATCTGATGTTGCTTGTTTCGTACATGGTATGATGTGGAAGTGTAGAGAGTAACATCAACATACATTTTCTTGGTTCAGTGTACATACGTAATGCATATTGAATGTTCACATAAAATACGCAGACTATTTTGACATTCTTCACAGTGAGACCTCTAGGCATCGCCATTCAAGGTTTATTTGTACTCCTGCTGTTCGTATTGACTGTTTTAAGTATAGCTTCTTTCCAACAGCTATCAGCAAAGGGAATTCTCTTTCTGAAGATGCCGTCTGATCATCATCGACTGAGTCATTCATAAAACACATCACTTACATCCTGATTTGTAACTGCTAATAGAATATTTTTGCCTATATGGGACTTGGTGCATTTGTTTATTAATAATTTGTTTAATGTTATTTGGTGCTGTTAATTTGTCCCTTGACCTGTTAGATATAAATGCAAAAAATATCTGTAATGATTGTTTTCCATAATGTTAACTGTTCTAAATTTCTATTTGTTCCACTACTGTAAATAACCAATGTGCACGAGCTGGCAGTATCTCTAAATAAATAATTAATGATGACAACAAGGGATAACTTCTTTCCATCATGTGCATGTGCATATTAGTATAGGTGACATGTAGAGACACATCTCTGTCTAGCATGAGGTCAAGATTTGTGCAGGATTCGAAAGATAGCTGTGTACAAAGGTTCCCAAGGCACTCACAGTGTGCTCAGCATTGATTTTTGTTGCCAAATTGATGCTTTATTATTGAGTATGTGCTTATTACTTACTATGCAGACTCACCGTGTGCTGACCACATGCATTAGTTGGAGTTCAGTGAAGGTGGTTTTGCTTAAGTAGAAAGTGTACAAGATTGCCAGTGGACCTCTCTCTCTCTGCAAGTGCTTTCAAACCCAGAAATTTCATTTCATTTCATTTACATTTCAGCAATTGTAGTGCTGAAATGTAAACAAGAGGTTGAGCAGTTGAGGATAATATCTAACAGAAGTATTAATGTGTGCTCATCTTGCGATGCTCCAAGTACTTTTCAAAACCACAAAAGGACATACCAGACAAGAACAACAGAGCATAATTAATGTGAGTTTCTTGTTTGGCGTTGTTACGACTTTGCACCGCTGTCACCACTATTACGTACTTTGAGGTGGTCCCGTAGCGGTCATCACCCGTTTCGTGACAGAGCGTTGGTAGCGAAGACTCCGACTCAGGCGTCAGTGAGAATAACGAAAGGGACTTTATACATTATATACAGGTCATTATACAGGACAAGATCGGATCGGCACTGGGGCCGAGAGCTCACAGCAAACGCGACTGTTCCCGCACGGCGACGTCCGGCGAAAACGCGTGACACATCTCACTCCAGTCGAGAGCGGCACTCTGCTCCCTGGGGTCGGCGGATCCGGTTTTCCAGGCGGCCGCGTCGCGGCTTTATAATCCCCGCGAAACCGTTGTCACTCAAACGGCCCAATACAAAGCCAGCACTCGACGGTCGTCCGAGAAGTCCAACCAGCGACCGCGCTGGCCACCCGGTTCAAAGTTCGCGCGCGCGGTGACCTCCAGGCAAAAGGAGGTGCGGTGCCGGGCTGTCTGGCACTTGGTTGCACGTTTGGACATGTTGCTCGCCGATGCTTCTCCGCAGGACACCGCTGCCTGACGGCTCAGCATCTTGACTTGTCAAGGGAGAATTAGGGCGCTGTGCCTTTCGGCGCAGCCCCGGGTTTGTCCAAAGGGCGCTCGCGGGATAAATTCTGCGTCTTGCAGATTCGGAATCCGGTCTTGTGGTAATGGCACAACAGCGTGTCCTGTCGTGGTTGTTGGTTGTACTCGGAACATTACAGCATGACAGCATGAACAAATGCCAACTAGTCCAATTTCTCACTGTGTTACTGTGTGTGTAACCAGAAAATGTTCATTCCAATTTGGAAAGCAGGCACTGAGTCACTGTGACAAGTTTTCCCTGTTGTGCTACCTCTGCAGGAGCTGATAAAGCACACACAGCACGACCACCCTGACCACCAGCTGCTGGTACTGGCACAGAAAGAGGTGCATGAACTGGCTCTCAAGATCAACCGCATGGAGCGAGAGGCATTTCAGCATGAACAGATGCAGCAGAGGGTCCGTGATATTGAGCAGCTCATCGAGGGTGTCATTGATGTGAGTCCCTTCATGTTTGTCAGAAATCGCTGGTTGTTTCACTGCACTCTACTAGTTTCCCTAAAAAATCACTAATGAACCCACATACAATCTGGGAGATTCCATGCTCAGGAAGGTTAACGAAATTAAATACTTAGGTGTTCATCTAACTGCTGATCTCTCCTTTTCCAGCCATATTGATATGACCGTCAGGAAAGCCGGGAAAATGCTTGGCCTACTTATACGAACTCTTAGAACTGCCCCTCAGATTCTTAAAACCATAGCATATAAGTCGCTGGTAAGGCCGCAATTAGAATATGCCACCGCCTTGTGGGATCCCCACAAGCGGTATCTGATTGATACGTTAGAAGGCATACAAAACCGAGCTGCCAGGTTTATATCAAAGCAGTACTCCAGACACGCAAGCATAACAGAAATAAAGAAACACATCGGACTAGAGCCGTTACAGATAAGACGACAGAAGCACCGACTGAAACTTCTGCACGCAATATACACTGACTCGACAGGCATTGACAAGCTAAAATACCTTAAAGCACCCCACTATATATCAAACAGAAGAGACCACAGTTTCAAAATACGTGAAATTTCCTGCAAAACTAACTATATGAAGTTTTCTTTTTTTCCCCGCAGTATTTCTGAATGGAATAAGTTGCCAGTTGAAGTTGTGAGTGCTCCTCGGGATGCATTTTTAAGACTAATCAGTGATTTGTAATTGCAATCGTCTTCCAAACTAATGACTGCAGGAACAATGAACGTTTTTCTTGCACTGTTTTTCTTGCACTGTTTTTCTTGTACTGTTTTTCATGTACTTTTTTGATGTACTTTTTCATGTACTTTTTTGATGTACTTTTTTCATGTACTTTTTTGATGTACTTTTTTCATGTACTTTTTTGATGTACTTTTTTCATGTACTTTTTTGATGTACTTATTTTTATCTTGATGCATTGCTCCGTTGTCATCCCTCCCTTTTGTGTGATTATATTCTCGTGCTAGTCACTTCATGTTGTACCCACTCCCCTGCTATAATGCTTCGGCACTGCAGGGTGTACTGTAAATAAAAATAATAATGCATCAAAAGCCGTGTAAGACAGCAGTTAGGCTTTACTGCAAAAATGAGTGAGCTAATAACAATCACCTTTCATTATGTGATCGTTATCATTAAAGCCAATTTTCCTGCAGTATAGCTTGAATGCTATATTCCACAACCTCTCCAGTGCTGCTGAAGTCCTTTGAAGTCCTTTGAAGTCCACCTAGCAGAAGGTGCCGCTAACTGTTTGAAAGGTGGTTCCAGATCAAGATTACCAGACTGTTTTCTCAAGACAACACTTTTGAGTTGCACGAGCAACCTGATGAATACATAGCTCCTTTTCAATCTGTCAATATATAAATACAATACAGTCAAACTCACTTATAACAATATTCAAGTGCCATAAAAATTCCATTGTTACAACCGATGGTTCGTATAACCTGCGTGCATGAAAAAAAACAAAATAGGGGGATGGCAGAGCTGTTGGGAGAAAATTGTAATGGCGAGGCCAGTGCCCCTCTCCACCGCCTTCCTCCATCTGGCTGCTGATTGTGTTTACTTATTTAACTGTTTAACTCTGCTTCCTGCATCCTCTGATTGTGTGTAACAAGCTGCGGTTGTCAGCCTTCAAGAATGGCACTGCTATAACTGCATGTAATGCTGCATAATGGCAGTGCTATAATGGCATATATAGTGGTTACCCTTGTCGCTTATTTTTGTGTTCCATGTCTACTTTCGCGCTGGTTATACCATCACTGCTATTACAACTGCAAAGAGAAGCCATGGGCGGCAAGTGACATGCGATCTCCGCCGAGGCATCGCTGTGGTGGCGCCAAAAGGGGCCTTTTAAAAAATGCGAGACGGTTGCCATGGCAACCTCTCAGCTTGAGAAATCTTGAAGAAATGCTCGGGTGAAATTGCCACAAGCATCTCGCCATGTGCTTCTCACTGGCTTGCATGAGAAAACCTCACCTCCATGAGCCTTTCTTGCTTTACATTAAGATTGCCAACATCCTTCTCCAGGCATCCAGGTGCTCCACATAGTGCAGTGGAAGTTCTGTCATGAAAATGAAGGCCCGGCGAGATTGAATCATCTGCAGGGCCTCCTGCTAGGGCAATGTTGAGGCAGCCTGCCCTACCGCATCATCGCTGTCGTGGTTGCCATTACTGTTGTCATCACTATACGATGCAAGCATGTTCACGATGATCGCCTCATCAGATGTTCTGACATATCTATTGCATTGTTTGCATGTAGAAACTCTTCGAGTCCTGAAGCATCTTTGTCAACTGCGGACCATAGTTCAAGCATCAATTCGTCAGTGGGTGCTTCACACACTTCGTATAAGTCACTGCTGCTTCGGACAAAGCAATCTTTCCTAAAAGGGTGCTTAGGAACCATAGAAGTGCTTACTTCGGGCCACACATCAAAGATAAGCTTACAGCCATCAGTAGATTAGCCTTCCAAGTCTGGTTGCTTCCTGCTTGTCTTCGTGGCCATGACCATCAGCAAGACTAAATTGTTTAAGACGTGGCGACGTACATGACCTTAAAATTGGCAATCATGCCGGTGTCCATGGACTGCAAGCCTGCCGTCATGCTCGGCGGCAGGGAAGAAAAACTTCCACGCTTGAGAGCTTAGGCATGGAGTGCTTATCTAAGATGAGTGCCACCTTTCTCTTAGATCACTCGATATGTTGACTGACCTTCAAAAGCCACTCGCGAAATAGTTCTTGCATCATCCATGTGTTGTGGCTGCTGCAGTAGTGTACTGGTATCCTGGCAGCACTGTGGAGGCAGCGGGAATTTTCTTATTTCCAATGACAAATGCGGGGCACTTGTCGCTCCCTTCCATGGTGGCGCACAAAAACAGTGAGATGCTGCTTGCTGTTTTTGCTGCAATTACACGTGTCTCCTTTGAGTGCAGGCATCTTGGATGGCAACATCTGGAAGAATAGTCCTGTTTCATCGCCATTATATATGTGAGTGTTAATGTAGTTGTCGAGGATGCGGGGCAATGTTTCCACCACCTATTTCTGCTTCACCTCCACGTCGAGCAAAGCTCCCTTGCCGGTGACGGCTTTATAAACAGTGTCGTGCCTCTCTTTGAAGCTCTGCAGTCAGTCGTCACCTTGCTAGAAGTCCACATTGTTGATGAGCAGGGCAAGCAGCTTCGCCTTTGTGGCCTAAAGTGGTTCGGTGACGGGCAAGTCGATGGCATGGACACCGAGAAACCACTTGTAGAGGGCCTCTTCCACTTCCTTATAGACACTTTGTCAAACGAGTTTGCACTCGTTGTCTACCGAGCAGTTTTCTTGGTCAAACTTCTCTGTTGAGCGGATGATAGTAAACAGCATCAGTTGTGATAGTCTGTACTTCTTCACGATACTGTACTTTGTTTCCAAATCTATAGCAGTGCGTTTTCACTGGCAATGTTGTGCATTGCTGATGATCAGTGGCCAGATCAACCATCTTCCATTTAAGCAGTGACTCAAATGAGGCGCAGAAACCATGTGGCCAGGAACGTCTTTGACGCAACCAGCAAAGGCGATCACGAGCAACTTAATCCGTTGGCTGAACTGCGCAGAATATTTTTTACAGCGAAACTGTATACCTCTACCCCCAGATGCATTTGTCATGTCCGTGTGCAAAAACTTAACCTAGCATAGCAGGAAGCACGCCCCTCTGGGTTCCATGTAGCACCACCAGATGGTGCTCACCTCCGCGCATCCACGGCAGCGCGGGCCATGTAGGGAAAAAAAAGAAAGAACCAGAAAGCTCGGCTTCGTGCGTAATGTTCACTGCAAGCACTTTCCGGTAAAGATTACGGTTGCATAAGATGCAGTTGCCGGGAAGCGGCAACTGTAACATATACAAAGCAGGAAATTACATAATTGCACTTTCCTATGTAAAAGAAGGACCAGATTAGCAACTGATGTTATTTGTGTTCTGATGATAGTGCCCTGCTATGGAGAGGCCACGCATAGTTAGGACTCCCAAAGAGCAGCGTAAACACGATGAGTGGCAACGGGGACAGCAATGTCAATATGCACAATGGCATCGTGCTCAAGCTAGATGGGATGCAGCGGTTCCTGCCCAAAGCAAGAGACACACAATTAGGACACCTGAAGAGCAATGTGAATACGATCAGCGACAAAAGGAACAGCAACATCAATAGGCACACTTGTGTCGTAGGAAGGCTCGGCACGACCCAGTTCAAGGCTAAGTCACATTGGCCTATCGAATCAGGTGATACCACTGCTTCGCTAGCCAATCACCTTCACAGTGTGGATTGGAGCCTATTTTTTCTTTTAGTCTTTTCAAGGATTTTGCATTTCATTACCTTTTGGCATGAACAACCAGCAGCCAGGTTTCATTGTTATAAATGATAATGCGGAATGGGGGTATTGTAGTAAGCAGATTATTTCGCCATAGAAAACATATGAAAGTTAACGGTGCAGCAGCTTCTCATTGTTATAACCCATATGCTGTTAAAACCGGTATCATTATGAGTAGGATAAACTGTACAAGTTATTGTGTTGTCCAAGTCTTCTTTTCATTCCATGTGTTTTGCACTAGTTTAAGTTATTAATGATGTACCAACTAACCCAAACATATGCTCTTCTGGAATCCATAAATACAACAGTAGAATAATACCTGTTTTCATTGTCGTTATAGCGCTGCTAAAAACTGTACCCACTGCTTTCTGATCGAGTGGTGTAACTATACTTTATTTATTTTGTTTGCTAGCACTGAATCCTATGAACAACCAAACAAAGCCCCAGTATGTGCAAAATGTGTGCGCTCAAGACAGTGGAAAGTTAATAGTGGCCAATTTTTTAGTTCTCTGAAATAAGCCTTGCACAGCCATTTTGTACTGACTGTGCATGCTTCTTGAGGGACGTACAGGTACAGACAAGGCAACAGCATCATTATTTGAGCAACAAAACGAGGCTTTCTTGGTGTTTACAGAAGGCCAGTAGGTAGCCAGAACGAATCCGACCCAATCCCCCTTCAGTGGATTTTCACATTACAGCTTGAATTTAACAGTTAAAAGCTTACAGCACATCTTTACTTCGTTAGTCTTCGAAAAAGAAAAAAAGAAGAAATGTCGTGGCAGCATCGTTCAATATTGATTGCTGTGCAATTCACAGGCCCACAGTGTTCATGCTGGACACGTTTCATTAGCTCGCAGGGCAGTCTGAATTGGAATAGACTTGTATGTCTTACAAGCTGAAAGCAACTTTCCTGCTTGTAGGATGTACAAGCAACTTTCTACTAACACCGCCTGCTGCAACACAACCACCACCACTAGCAACTTTCTAATCTAGTGACGTATGACAATGGCCGTCGGCATGTTGTAAAAACATGCAGGGTGCATGTGCGATAAAGGCTTGCTGATTTCGTCACCGAGGGGGGTTCTACGGCACTCTGGGAAGGCAGGTAGGGTTCCACAAGGCCAGAAAGTTTGGGAAACCCTGCTCTAAGCCATCCTTTTGGCGTCCAAAGAAAGCACTTGTTTGGGCTCCTCAGTGCATGATGTATGCTGTCTCCATTTTTATTTCTGTGTAATAAATTTTTCATCTCAACCTGGCTTAAATGAAGCATGGCTGAACAAATTTTGAATTTATTTAGTTATATCTAAAAATTCATTATTATACATGTTTCTTATATCGAGGTTTGATTGTATTATATGCACTGGCAGAGGCACAAGGGCATTAAGGGTTTTGCTGCACTTTAGAAATAGAAAGGTGTCGCAAAGTGCAGCACTACTGATGTCAGAGGCTCAATATGTTTAAGGTTCACAGCTATATGACTTAACTCGTGTCAATGACAGTTGACGCCGCTCATTTTTATTTACTTAAATAACATGGCCAGCTGGGCGAGGAACACCCTTTCACCCTTGTAAGCGTCACTTTACATGTGTTTGTATTTTCCATATATTTTAGTCACTTGCTTGAAAAAATAAACCAGTTGTTAGTTTGCACTTGTATCATGTACTCCCTTTTGTCTTTCGTCTGGGTTGTGCTGCTCACCCCTAGGAACATATTTACTTAATCATCATTTCATTTCTACAAATTCGTCACATGCATTCGTGTTTGTCATACTTTTTGTGCACAGTTCAATTTGGGAAAAGCAGCCTTAATGTGTACCTGTGCTTCCTCTCTCTAGCTCGTCCAGCCAGATCGGACATTCATTCGTTATGACTTTGTGACAATACCCGTGAGTAGC
This sequence comes from Dermacentor albipictus, assembly GCF_038994185.2. Taxonomy (NCBI): domain Eukaryota; kingdom Metazoa; phylum Arthropoda; class Arachnida; order Ixodida; family Ixodidae; genus Dermacentor; species Dermacentor albipictus. The sequence goes on along the minus strand of NC_091823.1, from coordinate 12,295,019 downwards.
TTCCTTTGTTACTCTTCATTACAGATGGCTATTTGCACTGAACTCACCAGAATTAATAGCCAACAATGCCTAAGGGTGTTTTCACTATCTGTACTTTACAGGGTGGCCTCGGCACAAAAAAAGACAGATGCCTTTTCTTGTTTTCTGACCTTTTGTTGATCACAAGCATCAAAAGAAAGAGTGGGACGATGCGGAAAACATCACCTTCTTCGTGAGTTTTCTGCTTTTATTTCTTTTTTAGATAACTTGTGCAAATGCACTTGATTACTTGCTTACTCATAAACCTTTTAAGTGATTAAGGGGAACAGTGGACAAAAACAGTCAGCATTTACTTGTTAGAAATGGTTAACTATAATGAATGATCATGCACTGTAGACCTGATGGAGGCTGGCTTGATAAGTGCCATGCTGAAGTTATGGTCATGGTTTGTGTCATGTCATGGAAGGTATAATTCTTCTACACAGTCTTGCAAATTGTTGCGCCGACCTTCAGTGGTGTGTTCACTACAGAAAATACCTAGATGGGTTCACATTTCTGAGAAATAGCAATGAGGATCATGGGCAGAATGTCAGAAACTCCATTTAATGTAGAGTGTAATGTTGTGTTCTGCCACAACATGGATAGGAGCATGTTGCAACATGCTCATGTAACTTGACGTTCGTTTAGATGTGTTATAACATACTTGGGATAACTTGTACAAGCTGCCTAAGAGTGTGTCATACATTTGGTTACATAAATTTACTTTTGCATTACTACATGTTACTTCAGCATGCTTTTAGTTTGAATACTAGTTGCATTAACAATTGGTTCAGTGATTATAGTTGTGTAGATTATGATAAGCCACCTTATGCTGTGCATTCATTTGTTAGTGATAATAGCCTCACTTCAGTAAGCAATCACTTTCTTGAACAGGAAATTTTTGAATTAATTGTGTGAGCAGCATGCCCATTGTGTACAAATAAAAAGGAACTGGACAAATCACATAGGGAGAGTAAATATGGAGGTTTTTAGCACCTGTCATCATGGACAAATGAAACCTCTTCAAAGCATGTAAACAGGAAGCCTTGCATTGGTAGAAATCAAATAATTGTGGCATTAATTTTCATCTCTAAAGAATGATGTATCATGCAAGGAAGTTGAAATCAGTTTTGCCATAATTTCACTACACTTAGCCACAGCCCTCTAACCTTGCTGTTCACATTTGGGTCATGCCGTTTGCTTTGAATCTGTCTGCACTGGTGCTGTAACACTGTACTATACATGTGATGAGCTTGTGTGTTACATAGCACTAACATCTTCATTTTGACAGTGGTTTCCTGAGTCTTATAAATTAATGACGGTACTGTTTGAAATGAGGTTATCAGCACCAAGTGCAATTGCTGAAAACAATAGGCAAGTAAGCCTATTGGGTAAGCAAGTATATTCGTTTTTACGCTGAGCAAAGATAAATACATATAGGAAAGAATAGGCTCAGCATGGTGATAAACTACAATACCAAAGAAAGCTATATCACTGTCATAAATTAAAAGCTAAAGCTATTGTCACAAAGAACAATTAGAACCTTTAAAGGGGCCCCCACCAGGTCTGGTCATTTGGAGCTGACAAGCTCAGAGCCTACATTGCACGATGACAATTGTGTCTGCAAAGTATTGCATCATGCCGCGCCGCGAATAGATCTGAAATTTCAATCCAAACGCCGTTTCCTTCTTCGCTCACGGCCTCCATGCTCCAAGCCGAACAGGGACGTAATGGTGCCCCTGTGCTTTTGTAATCGTGTCCGCAGTGTGACGTCGCTCGTGGTGACGCATGACTTCGAGAATTATTAAATACAACATCTGCTATCTGTGTGATCTGTTGCTTGAATTGATGAACTGAAGCTTAGAGAAATAATAAAACACATAAACGGAATGTCTGCATGTTTTTTGTTTTACTTTGCACCGAAGCAAGAGAGATGTACTTGCGCTTCATCTGCTTGTTCCCACGGTCTTGCGGTCATGTGTGCAGGTATCGAAACTATGCCATTTTCTACCGTTTTCCAGCACGTGATCACGTTCTGTGATCCGCTTGTTCTGCCTCAGTATTTGTGTAGCACTGATTTATACTGCTAGTTATGTTTCCTTGTGCACAGCGCGCAGTATCGTGCGTTGCGCGAACGAAACAATAGTTCGCGCACAACACTGTCGGTGGAAAAAAAAAAAAAAGGCGAGGAGAAAAAAAGAAGTGAAGGCGGTGCCCGTGACGTGTCACGCGATCCTCAATGTCTGGCATGGGAGAACGCAGGGAAGGAATTCCGCTTGCGAAGGCTAGAAGGGGCGAGTGGAGAGGGAGTCTCATTATGCACTGGAGCCTGCCTGCTGAAATCATGGGTTCACGGAACTGAAATATTTCTGTCTCACCTATTAATGAGCCGACTTGAAACATTTTTGTGGCAGAATGCTCCCTAGAGGACACGTAACAGCTTCCAGCGTATAACCAAAATTTGTTATGGGGCCTGGTGAGGGGCCTTTTAAGGTAAGAACAACACAGAAGTGTCAAGAAGTTGAGTATGTTATCACAGAATGGAGGGCCAATGTTATTACTATGGACACACATCAGCATGCATCGAAAAATATACGTATTTGCTTTTGTGCAGGAGTTCTCCAGCTGGCTTTGGTTTCTCTGTGTTTGATATGAACAAGTACAAACTGCTACTTAGGTTTTCTCTTGACAATCTGGACATCTTAAAATGTGAGTTCCTATTTCTTTTTTTCCTTTTTATTTGCAGCAAGTATTGTTATAGATAGCAGAAGAAACATGAACATACTGTCATCTTGAGTGCTTCGCTTTGCTCATGCCAGCACTTGCGGTAGTGCTACTATGTTTATTTCAGTACTGAGCTGAATATGATTATGGTGCCTTTTGAGGGCTGTGAAAATTGGAGGAGCTTAAGTTACATCTATCTATAACTATAATGGCAGCATTCTTAAAGGATACAAGTGCATTAGATTGATGAATTTGGATTGGTGGTACTATAACTTTGTGAATGCCAAGGTGATGTTCTGTTGTAGTAGATAGGTGTCTAAGCATATATTATGTAAGTATTGTGAGATCGCCAAAGTGACACGTTTACATTTAGATGCACTGAGATGCTTAGAGGGTGGTGAGCTACCTGTACTTGTTTCAAGCTTTAAATGTGCAAGTGTGTGAAGTTGGGCTAGTTGGTTTGGTGTTGAAATTTTAAAGCACTGTTTCTCAACCTGGCATTATTCAAGAAGAATGTAATATGTAGCAAAGACAGGAGCTGCAGGCACGACAGCCCCAAACAATGTGCCTATGTCCTGTGCCCTGATTCTTGCTGTTGACCTGTCACCTACAGTGCTTTTAGGGGGCCTGTCACGCTTTGAATTTATGTGATTGTATTGTGAACACATTTGAAAGTCTTACCTGCTTTAGTAGTAATAAGCAGGAAATTACATTCACCAACAATTACTATTGAAGATGGATGCCATTCTGTTGTCAATAAAAGATGACATTGCCTTTCAGCTGCTGATGTAGGACTTAAAAGGGCTATACGAGAAGCAGAAAATTTGGAAGAGGACATGTCTGTTATAACACAGATATCTGAGCTTGCCTCTCGACTGAACTGCCCTCATCAGGTGAAAAAAAAATAATTTTCAGTTGGGGAAATCAATGGTGGTTCAATATTGGAAATGCTTAAATGATTTACATACACTGCCTAGGTCCACATTATACACATGTTCTGGTTAAATACCACGCTTGAGTGCAGTGCATGCCAATTTCTTGCATCATAAATCAGAAGCACAGTTTATCTGTGGCAATGCTGAATGGGAAAAGCAGTTTTCTCAGTGAAACATATGGTGGCACAGCCTAGAAAAGTAAAATGCCTATTGCAGAGACAGTATAGTGCTGACATATTTTGCCCTCCTTGTGATAGATGGCACAGCTGGTACTAATGCATAATAAATCCACACATTCTGGACCTGGCATTGCCAGCATACAATGAAAAATTCAGATTTATTCAGGAGGAAGCTGTAATTGCTGTAAATCAAAGTATGGTGTTAAATAAAACCCACCACAAAAGTCAATTTTTGGGTAAATTTGGGCCCGAACAAGCAAGCAACCATTGTGGCTTAAAGGGCTGCTTATAAGATGCTTCTATTTTGATGCAACATTCTACATGTAGTCACATTGCAAAACACCTTTCTATTTGATGTGCCCTTAGTATCTTCACATGTGTGCATTTGATTATTAACGCTGCATGTCAACATGGCAACTTACAAAAGTTTAGATGGTTACAAAAAGTCACCTGGTTATGCATGCTATTATCTGTGAGGTGTGCTTTTCTTAACTGCATTGTGGCCATATTGTTTGGAAAGGAGCATTTCAGTACCGTGTGTCTGCATGGTACTGGCTTGGTTGGCATGTCCTGAACATTTGGTCAAGTTCTCTTAAATGAAATTTAACTAATTCGACTCATGTCCTAATTTAATGACACTCGAAATTCCCTAAAAGGTTCTTTCTTTCCCTAATAATACTTCATTTAATTTGAACCTTACAGTCATACGAAAAAATCTTCTGGTCCTACCAAGGTGTGAAATAGAAGTTGAATGCCTACAAAAATTGGACCAATAATGGTTATAAAATTTCAACACTAGAAATGCATTCTTTGTAGTTTGCCACTTAATATTTATTAGGGGTTGCCAGTACCGAATAGCAGATTTCAAATCCAATATCAAATTGAATGAAGAAAGAAAGCTGAATATCGAATATCAGTAAAATTAACTTAAACTTTAAGCTCCCAAATTTTGTGCAATAAACACAGTGCCACACATGCTCAGGAGGTTGAGCACATTACTACTTAAAGGGACACTAAAGTGAAAAGTGATTTCTTCTGCATCAGTAAATCACTGTTCTACAACACCAAAAACACCACTCTTACAACGATAAGACGTTTGGTAAGCCAGAAAAAGCGCAAGAACGAAATACGGGTGGCGACGCCTACTTGAGTTCCCGCACCTGGGGGCTGTGACGTCTTGGATTTTGATGGCATCTTCTAGGGCCTACTAATTATATATAGCGGTACAGATTGACTACATTGTGTTCTAAAGGAACCAAATATTAAACATGCCAAGTTTCGGGAACCTTTATTCAGCCAACGCGGCCCAAATGCGAAAACAAACTTTAGAATCCCTGACGTCACGCTGACGTACCGGCGCTGGCGTTTCGGCGCGAAATTCAAATACTGATAGTTTGACCTTCATTTTCTCATCTAATATTCAAACTATTTTCTTGAAATGACTGCCTGCAGGTTTCTCAAACAATGCTTTATTAGTCTAAACTGATTTGTTGTTTCCCTTTAGTGTCCCTTTAACAAGAATTTTGGTAGCTAGCTATTAGTAATTTAGGTACATGTGAATTGAGATGCGTAGTATGTTCTACTCTTATGAAAGGGAACACCAAATTAGTATGCCTGCACTGATAACAACTCAGTTCATATACGAAAGTCTGGAAAATATTTTTTTATCGATGCAATATCTGTCAAATAGAGTTAAGTGCTTTCTTTTCCTTCAGAAGCTGAAGAAATAGCGGAGTTGTCCTAAATACCAATGGGGTTTTCAGTTTCATAGTGGGCCATACTGGGCTTGATGACAATCTTCTGTTGCTTAAAAAGTATTTCTTTCTAGTTTTCTTCCAGAAAACAGGAGGGTTTTCTCATCTTTTTGGCAGGTTGTTTCTGTGGGTTATTCTTCACGCAACGGTTCTTGTTTGGACTTTTTATTTCCAAACATAAAAGTACCCCTATTGCCCCTCTGCATGTCCTTCTCAACCTACTTTTCCGATCATAAAGCACACCTTTATGTGTTTCAGTAATTGTATGCAAATGTGACTTTAAATATGCTTAGTACTTGCGGTTACTGTGTTCTATCAATTTACGATGATCGTATATGGAGACGCTCCTCCAGATTACCCTGCGACTGCACTGTGTGTGCCGTGTAGGCCTGTGGCTTTTTTTGACCAACTTTGTCAAAGAACTTGTTTTTAACAGCAATGTATCTGGCACCTTATATAACCACCTGATTAAGATAACTCACACTTGACATTTTTACTGATGTAGTCAACAGTAGCTGAACAAGGGAAGCCTCAGCTTGGAGCCAATGTTTTGACTAAAGAACTTGTATCTGTCAAGGCCCTGACAAATTTCTTTATTAAGATGCTGATGAAGACAAATCCTCTTGTTGAAACAGTGGCTCCAACCTGAGGCTTTCTCTGTTTTGGCCAATCTTGATCCCCCCAAGTCTCTATTTTCCAGCGAACTCTTTGTCTTATTTGCATATTTTTTAATGGTGCAATATTATTGGTTCTGAACTCGATGCAAGGAAAAATTGATTTTTCAATAAACCACCGAAGTACTGATTGCTTGTGGGGGCTTCAAAGTTTTCTGTTTCAAGCAGGGACACCACGGTCATTTTATTGCTGCTTGACATGCATATAAATTAACAAATAACATTTTTTTTTCACAGACCCTGGATGATGCAGTAAAAGAAATTACAAATTGCTTGAACAAGCAGCTTGCTGAGCGGCAAAGCTATGACTTGCAGCTTCTAAACCTGCAACTGTCAGTGACCACTCCGTAAGTGTTCCAAATACATAAAATGTTATTTATTCAACTGTGCGCAAAACAAATTTGCTTGTTGCATTGTAACAGTAAGCTGTAAACAGAGTAGTGCAGAGACTATATGGGATTCTCTTATATTACAGAGAGGGTGTTGAGAACATAGCCATTATATTCCCTTCCACGGAAAAACGGTCTTCATGGGAAGTTGCCTTCAATGAAGCCAAGCAGAAACTTGGTGAGTTGAAGATTTCTAGAACTCTGAGAATATTGGTGTGCAAATTCACACTGCAAGCTTGAATTATGCTCATTTCCATTGTTCTTATGTTTTAACAACTTATTTGAAGGTGTATTACTCAAAATGTATACCATGAAATTTAATTGCATCATGATGATTGGTGTTTTGAATTAAAGTAAAGCAGCAATAGTTGCTCAGAAAGGTTTTGAGAATTCTTATGTGAAACTTCGAAGAAGCACCTCAAAAATCATGAATGAAAGTCATAATTTGCTATTTTTAGTAGAAGTACCAAGAGTAAAAACGAATCTGAAATATAGAGAAACTGTGCCTTTATCATAGTTTCCATTTCTGTAAGTCAGATCATAAAAAAAAAAAAAACTTATCCAGATTTGTTGGCCTGAATATTAGCCAGAGTGACACCCATGCAGTGTGGGAAAGCTGTGGCTTCACAAATGTGAAAACGGGTGAGCGCCTATTGTGCAGAAAGCATTTGTTTTTACTCATTGCAGCAAACACCTGGTCCCTTTTTTAAATGCGTTCTTTGTGCTCGTGAACCAATGCTTGTCAAATTGGTGAGACTGTGCGAGCTCCCTCATGCCTGATTTTTGTGTTCAAATTGCTTTTCTGTGTAGGCAAGCTGGGTCTAGTCATGCATCTGACTGGTGCTGGGGCCTTCACATGTTTTGTACAGTACTTGTACAGTACTATACTGTAAAGTGCAGTGTTACACAGTATTGTAAATGAATGAATAAAAGTGTTTGCGTAGTGGGTGTTCAAAAAGTAAGAGATTTGACTACTAGTCAAGCATCTGGCAACGGTCAGCCTGAAATTGACTGGGTGCTTTTGTGTGAGTGAATACTCTACAAGATGGGAAGGTTTGCTCGTAATAAGTTGTACATGTGCTGTTGAAACGCTGATGGACATGAGCAACCCATGGCGGAAAAAACGTAAAGTTGCACTTGGTATTAGTCAAACACAATTATCAAAACAACACACACTCCTGAGCATGTACCGACGTTGGAGAAAACGTTAAAACAGTGTAGATGCCAGATTGGAAATTTGGACAACCTGACGGAAGCTTGTGTGTCTTCACTGTTGGTGTCAATAAAAAAATTATGTTGCTGAATTGGCCAAAGCACAAATTTTGCATTTTTTGACTGAGTAAGTGCTAGGAGCTCTGGAGGTTAGTTTCCACGGTCCCTCCTGTCAGAGTATTATATTTCATGACTCCCGAATCTAATGAGGATTGTCAAATCCGATTAATAGATTTAAGTGCAGTTGTCATTTGATATGGTGCATCGTGTTGCTTATGGAAGAGTTCCAACAGCAATATTTAAGAACATATTGAAAAACTGTTGATCAAATTGATCTATATTCTTGGGTCCAATAAGAAAAGAGTTAAATTGAATCTCCTTGACCAAATTTTTGCTTGTCAACATACAGGAAAGTTGCATTACTGGTTGCCCTGAGTGTGCATTGATTGTGAAAACAGTGCTTTGCTGCTCAAACATAAGGTCACTTGTTTATTTCCAGATTGCAGAGGTGACTGCATTTCTCATAGCCTATGTGTTGCTTTGGGAAGCTAAGCCCCATAACTGAAATGAATGAGGTTACATTGATAAGCCTTCGTTTGGCACTGCCTAAATCAGAATTCAGTCTAATTTCAGTCTGGTGAACACAGATAGAGTGAATTATTGGATGTAATGAAATAAATGTAAAGTTCTCTTAGCAATATTAGCACCTAATAAATATATGCTATAACGAATATCAAATATAACAAAACCTATTCTCATGTCTGATTTGTCTTTGCTTCAATGAGATTTGACTAATATTTTCTATGAGCAAACCTATATTTTAATGTTACTTGAAAAGCCATCCATTGTGTTGTTCATATCAAGAAAAAAAGAAATCAAGAAAAAGAAATGGGCATGGGCAGGACATGTAATGAGGAGGGAAGATAACCGATGGTCATTAAGGGTTACGGACTGGATTCCAAGGGAAGGGAAGCGTAGCAGGGGACGGCAGAAAGTTAGGTGGGCGGATGAGATTAAGAAGTTTGCAGGGACGGCATGGCCACAATTAGTACATGACCGGGGTTGTTGGAGAAATATGGGAGAGGCCTTTGCCCTGCAGTGGGCGTAACCAGGCTGATGATGATGATGATGATGAAAAGCCATCCATACTAATAATCCCTGTGCTGCAAAATAAACTCAAATTTCAACAGTGAGAAGAGCAGTCAGTCATTGATGAACTGAATTTCTTGGTGCAGCGCTGTCCACAGACCGGCGGCCACCCCCAGAGTTCCTGCATCCTGTGCCAATCCGCAAGACTCGGGCGGGACTGCAGTTCACGTGCGCAGTGGCCACCCTGGGCCTCAATGCCCATGGCCTGCGAGACGTTTGGGTCTGCAACAGCGATGGCTACGTGGGTCAAGTATGCGTGCTCAGCCTCCAACCGGAGCCCACAGTCATGTCCTGCAATGGTGTCTGCAACGCCCGCATCCTGTGCATCGCTTCCATCCCAGCGGCCAGCCCAGTGTGAGCAGCCTGGCATTGCCACGCAGTCATTATAAATTCTGTGCAGCTGAAAAAAAAGTAAACTTGCATTTTCCAAAACTAACGTGTCTGATACACAGCTTGACTGGTCTTTTTTATCTGGGTTGCAGCAGTGAATAAGACATCCGCTGTTGCATTAATCTCGTGTGCCTTTCCTGTGTTGCATTTGCGATTGAATTTTTCTTAACATCATTTTATTTTCAGGTACATCAACACTTTAAATCCTTTGTATTGCATTGGCTTTTTTCATATATCTCCCTCATCACACATTGTACTTGTACAGCCCCTGTTCAACATCAGCCAAATATTGAAGGCACACATGTAGTGGTTTAACTTTACCAAACACCAGCTCTAAGGAGTAAACATTCAATGCTTTGAAAGGGAGATGCATTAAGTTAGCACACTCAAGGCATATTCTAACCAGAAACCACCAGCATCCCTGCAGGAGAAAAGAAGCACTTGCCAGAATCCTTTAATACTTTTTTTGCTGATCACATAACTTCAGGCCAAGTTAGCTTCAGAGACAGAAGCTGCCACTAGGGGCTCCACTGTAGATAAGGAGCCGATGATTGCTGCTGGTGTCGTTGGCTTGCTTTGTCTGTTTTCGTTGCAAGAAGAGCTCGCACGCATGATTTTTGGTCGCCTTTTAGAACAATTTCACATTATAGTCTTCCAATCGGTTTCACTGACAGGTAAACCTTCACAGTGAGATTATAGCTTGCAGAGAATTTGAGCAGAGAAAGTATGCATTCTCGTGACAATCTATTGGCGGTGTGAAGGAATTTTTCTGAAGTGGCCTGCTGTGTCAGATCTAGATATTTCTGAAATATCTTACTTTACAAGCTTACTTTTGGGTATCTTATGACATCACAGCTAAGCTTGGAATAGCAACCACCTTGCTAGAAGATGCCATTAGAAGCAACTGTGCAGCACTTGCGAAGCTCTCGTGGCTTATCTACACGTCGGAGCATCGCCATAAATTTACACCTGAAGTTCCTCGACAAATTGCAGCACTTTTGCTGCGCTCAGCTTAGCATAAGCAGCAAAGACATCTTTATCAGGTTTTACAAAAACGGCCATGTGCACTTCACTAGTCCCACCATCTTGCATAGTTTACTTTATAAACACAGCTCTGAAGTGCAGCCCAGAATAACCTTTACCAGACAACTCGGAATTGTGTTGAATGCTTAAAATTGTTCTCGAAGGTTGAGCAGTTGAATGACACAAGTGACACAAGGCAAGAGTTTGACGTAGTAGTTCTGCAGAAACCCGCAAGGTGGAGAGAAGTAATGAATAAAGGGAAAATTAGACATCCAACCGTTCCTAGCAATTGCGGGTTTCTGCAGACGTAGTAGTTATGCGGAAACCCTTGGAGGTTTCCGCAGAACTACTACGTCAAACTTGTGCCTTTGCTTCGTGTTGTCGACAAATTCGACTTTGCCCAGCCATCTGCTAGCCGCCTGGTTAGCTCAGGTGGTAGAGCGGCTGCCCCGGAAAGGCGGTGGTCCCGGGTTCGAGTCCCTGACCAGGACGAATTTTTCTTCAACTATGAGGCTTTTCTTTCGAGGAACCCATATGGCTTTCCTTTGTAGCAATTGCTACGAACGGGTGGATATCTGATTTTCCCTTTATGCATTACTTCTCTCCACCTTGCGGGTTTCCGCAGGACTACTACGTCAAACTCTTGCCTTTGGTTTGTGTTGTCGACAAATTCGACTTCGCCCAGCCATCTGCTAGCCGCCTGGTTAGCTCAGGTGGTAGAGCGGCTGCCCTGGAAAGGCGGTGGTTCTGGGTTCGAGTCCCGGACCAGGACGAATTTTTCTTCAACTATGAGGCTTTTCTTTCGAGGAACCTGTATGGGTTTCCTTTGTCGCAATTGCTACGAACGGGTGGATGTCTGATTTTCCCTTTATTCATTACTTCTATACATCTTGCGGGTTTCCGCAGAACTACTACATCTTACTATGGCTTTATGCAAAAGTCAGCAGTTTGCTGCTTACATGAGAGAACAGAGAGGAACTGGTGTGTTGAACTCGTAACATATTTAAATGCCTCTGCCACAGTACTCAAGCACGGAGTATTAATAAAGCAGCCAAAAAGAAAATGTGTGCAACAGTGATGGACCTCCATCACATGCAAAAATCGTGATTATGATAGTTTTGTGTTAACCCACGGACACGATCCTGGGGGAACTAGCCCTTAACAGCTTTGCTGTAAGAAGTGACAGAAAGAGAATACACGGTGGCAATTTATCCCTACACTCAAGCACAAGCACAAGCGAACTGGGCGTTTTACTGGATGAGTGCTCAGAGGTGCAAACATGAACGGCCTGAACGGTACAGCCAACTTGTGGCACAGAGCTCAACCAGACAAAGACAAAGCTAATACTATAGCAGTAACCCAGTGTATTCCACTTTGCTGTTGGTGCAAATTTTCGGCAGGAGCGCAATCATGAACACATTGCCTTTTTAAATGTTAAAAATGTTTTACACTTGGTTACAGCAATAGTAGCTCTGTGTTTGGCAGGTTAAGCTTTGCACTAGCAGGTGGCTACACCATCCAGGCTGCTCAGGCTGCTAACGTTTACGCTAAAGCCCCTTCGTCACAGCGATAGTAGTATGAAGGGGCTTTATTTTACACCACCGCCCATGCACCAAAATTTCCAGCTCACCTGCGGTTACAACAATACTGGATATGCTTAACACTGCGACAGAACGCTTGCAACACATTCTGCTTAGATATCTCTCGGGGGGATCGACGGCCAGGCGGCTAGCGTTGAGATTGGAGAGGTTTCACGCGCTGGCTGCAAGACAACTGGAACTAGACAACACAATGTCACATCAGACCCATAGCCAGTGAAGGTGGAGCTTAGCCCCGATCACTCAGCGAACAAGTTGAGGAGGAAAAGCATGGCTAGGGAGGAGGGTAGCTTGTAATCATCCTTAGCTCTCTTAATTCGAGACACTTCACTTAAACTGGGGCACAAATGTTTTACTAATGTTTTAATTTTTACATAATTTGCCCAAGCCATTTCAGGGGCCCTTTAAGTGCAGCTCTTATTGAAGAATAAACAAGACACATCTCATTCACTTGGAATAAGTTCTATAATCGTGAGTTTTCATTGAGCAAGCTGCTAAATGAATTCATGAAGGCACAAATTCATGAAGCCTCTTACTCTGCCACAAGAAGGCACAGGAGATGGTTGCACAGCATAGCAAGCTCTGTTTTTGTGACTTGTCTTTCAGCATGAGTGCCTGTTGTAGTATTTGTTTCGTGAGCTGCCGAGCTTTTCGATTTATCTTGGTTGTGCTTTCTGTGTAGGCTGTCGTCAACGGGACGCAGGAAGTCACTTGTACCTGAATCTAATGCGCTTGCTAGCACAGACGCAGAGAGCAACGAGCAGGAGTCCACAGCAGCCCAGCCAAACAATAATGGCAACATACAGCTTGACAGGTAAGAACATCAATCCAGTGCAGTTTATCTGATGTACAGGGTGTACCTTTATGAAAGTAAACACGCAAGCGTGTGGCCTGTTCTGTGCGAAGGCTGCTTAGAGTGCCAGCAAGGGGTAGCACGTCCGCTTGTGGCGTCATCTATCGGTGGACAGAATTACCAGACACGGCGGATAGGCAAGTGCCCGCTGGACTCCCTCCTATGCCAGATGGATGCACAAGGGATAGGCCTGCAGTGCAGCTTCTGCTGCTAGCAAACCGCACTCGGTATGCTAACGCACTGGAAACGTTGAAGTGCTAAGATATGCCTGCTAATTAATAGGTACTCCCAGCGTATTTTAATGTGTAAGCATTCTTTGGTGAGTAGCCTAGCAAGATCTGTCCGTTGCGCAAAAAGTGTAATGCCTTGTATCTGCACAAAAATGCATAATTTGCAAAGTTACAACATTTAATCATTATAATAGTGCAAATGTAGATGATTGGTTGCTTTATAGGTGATAAGGAATGATTGAAAAAAAATATTGATAAGAGAATACTCATAGGGATGAGTATGGGCCAACTAAGGAATGGGCCAACAGAAATTTTGGGGTGGGTCAACTTAAAATTTGGGGGTGGGCCAACTTAAGATTTTTGGATGGGCCAACTGAAATTTGGGGATAGGCTTAGGCATACTTAGACAACTCCAGTGGAGTTTCTGCGTACTTTTTTGCAAGGTGGAGCTCTGGTTCCCCACTTCCCCGCATAGCATGAATAAACCTACCCTTATTTGGAGCAACTTAGGAGAGAGCAATGCACTTTGGCTTAGGTAAATAAAACTAATTAATTCGTCTGGGAATTATTAGGTTTATTATTTTATAATGATATCTGCCTTATTACTCAATTAGGATTAATTAAGTACATGGCAGATATGTTTGTATGAGTAACTTAGATTACTTATCAGATCGGGCTAATCTCAAGTACCCTTAATTATTCTTGATTAGACTCCGTCGATTTAACCTTAGTTACTCTTGGTTGACACTAATAACTAAATATAACCTAATAACCTAGCATAAGTTATTTTAATTGGCCTTACTATTCTTAATTACTCTCAATTAATATTCCTCACACTTATCTAATTTTCACTTAATTAATCATATTAGTCATTATTAACCTTAATTACTCCTATACATCTTCAGTGTTCGCTATATGCAGTCATAATCATAAATCTGAGTAGGCAGACATAATCATAAGGCATTCTCATATATATTTCTATAGATCCTCATGTATACCTATACATGCAGTGTATCATTTCACATGTTACAGACAGATGGATAGGGGGATAGAGTTCTGAGGGAAATAGGATGTTTACACATTAATATATGCTGGGAGTACCTAATGACTACCTGGCATATGTTGGAACTTCCATGTTTTTCGTGTGCTTGCGTACTGAGTGCGGTTTTGTAACAGCAGATGCTGCGCTGCAGGCCCCGATCTTTGCACAAAATTCATAAGGAGGGATGTCCAGCTAATTCTAGCATGTGCTTGCCTATCAGCCATGCCTGGCTATTCTGGCCGCTAATAGATTATGCCACAAGTGGACGTGCTTCTCCGTGCTGCAGAGCATGGGCCACGCACTTGTGTGTTCTCTTTCATAAAGGACTACCGTGTACATCCATATGAAGGAGATCATCTAATCTGTAGTCAAATAGTGAATCCTGCAAATGTATAGATCAGAATCTCACTTATTGTTGTTGGCTATATAGCTGTCATGTTGAAGAATACCTCTCATTAAACATTTATTATATTGGAACATAGAAAACCAATGGCTTAAAACATAAATATGGTGTTCTCCTTCCTACTGGCATATTGTGTACAGTGTAACTTTCCTAACAATTCATCGCTGTTACGTTTCCCTGATTATAACATCACTGGTAGCAAGGTCCTTAGATCCCTCTATGTCATAATCCTCTGTAATAGTCTTCTGGACTGCTCTTTTACTGTAGTCCTGTGAAAAACTTATCAGGGGCATTCTCTGTAACATAGTTGGTAAAGTCGGAAATTTTGATGGAAGAACCTTTAGCTCGGGCTGTACATGCCAAGATGTCAAAAATGTATGATGGTGAACACACCAAAATAAAAAATCGAATAAAAAATAAAAACAGATCTGGCTCCCATGGGGACCCTTGTTCATTTTAAAGGGAGTGTACAAGTGATTCATTACAAGGATTTATATGAATTCTTGGGAAACTTGTTTTATTTGTCAACAAGGTACCCGTATAGCGACTGAAACATCCATTTGATTGTAGTTTTTCCTTCCTTATCAAGTTATGTTTAACATTCTGTGTGTTTCCAACTTGGTGTGAAGCCTTAAATATTGTCTGTCAGTATTGCAAGGTGTAATACCTGCTTCTTACAACTTTCAGTGAATCTAGTGAAGATGAAGAGGAGGAAGAAGAGGCAAACAGTGAATCTCAAGGTACAAAGCAGTGCTTTCATGCTGCAATAAGTATTACTTTTATTAAGGCTTGAAGTACAAAGATTTAACTGCTTCTACTTACTAAAAGCACACAGTACTGCTTTTATTGAACTGCTTCTATTTCTGAAGTGTGCATTTAATGATATTGTACAAGAATCAACATTTGGGCAAGTTGGTACTGGTTGAACACAACTCACAACTAACTGTATTAGTTGTGAGTTATTCCGTTTTGGTGTGGTCACGTCTATATCACCCAAACAGGTCGATGCCTGAACATTAGCTTGTCAGAGCATAGGCACTCGCTAGTGGGTAATGCCTACTCACATGTCACGCGGCATTGCTCTGAGCATGGGTGTGCTCCAATCTACGAAGGCACCACAGTTCTTTATGCACATAGCAATCAGACTACGAGATAGATTATTGAGGCCTACCATATCAGGAAAAAAGAATCAGGCTGTGTAATTAGGCCTTCATTAAATTTGCATGACAGTGAATTTGAATTTTTAGACCGTTTCATAGTATAGCAATAGATTACAGGTTTTTGCTGTTTGCCTATGCACTGATAATGACGCTATCGATGGGAGAGCACTTGGGTATAGGTTGCGATACTTAACTTTGTTATGCCTTCTATTAAAGTTAGTGGTGAGTTCAGTGCTGTCCTGTGCGTTTTCTGGTTTCTGTCTTTGTTGTCTTGCGCTGCCCCTTCAAGACATTCATTCAATATGTTAATTGTCATCATGTTCTTCTGCTGCAAAATGTTTCATTAGGTTGAGCTTGAATAATAGGGAAGCTGACTGTATTTTAGCACTTCAGGCTTGCTGACCCTTTATTTGTGTGTTTTTTTTAGAAGAAGAACATCAAACAAAGCCACAGGAAAGCTCTAAAGTGCCAAAGGAAGAAGCTGAAGAAACTGACAATCACTTTCCTACCATGTGGTTAGGAACTGAAGATGGCTGGTAAGATGTGCTTATATTGTTATATCTAGCACAGATCCAGGCATGGTAATATAGCGGCATAAGATATCTAGTGTGGCTGTGTCTCATTGACATTCTGCATGCTGTCAGATTTTAATTCTCCAGTACTGTTCTGGCAGCTCTTTATCTGAAGTCTTGTGCTTAACAACTTTTTTTTCTTGCAGCATCCACGTCTATAATTGTAATGATAATATCAGGATAAAGAAGAACAAGATGAAGGTGCAGCACTCGGCAGCAGTTCATTGCATCATGTATGTTTCTTTGGAACTCTATTTATGTTCTCAAGAGGAAAGAAAGGTGTGATGCCTCACAGTATGTCATTATTTTGCAGATACCTTGACAACCGTGTATTTGTATCATTGTCAAGTGGGGAAATTGCAATCTACAGAAGAGAGCCTGGTAAGGCGGCACCGTTACTCATCTCGGAAGGAGTACTGCATGTGCGAAGAAGGGATATACAACAGTGTATTGACAAGCGTGTAGCTAAATCAGCATGTGTTACAATAACTGCATTACACACAAAGCTTCAACTGCCAATGTGTGAATGCATGGCCAGTAATGTGGGCAGCACTTTTATGCAGCGGCAGCTGGCATTACTGGTGATGTCGCACACAAAGCTGTTTAATGTAACCATATAGCATTTGACGTTTTTATAGCCATCAGAAATTTAAGCAGCTAAATGCACAAAAATATTTTGCCAGCAAGCATGAGTGCTGGTGGTGGTAAGTGCTAGTAAATGAGTGCTGGTGATTATTACATAGAATCGATTTGGTATCCTCATTGTCCCTTTCATTTAGTTGTCATTTACAAATACAGGTGTCAATAGCTTGTCTTTAGAATGAAGGGAATGATATGCACATGAGGGAAGCAAGGCAGGCAATGGCCACCTGATGCCCAATAAGGAAGGCAGAGATTTGTATCAAAACGCCTATTTTCAGATCAAACTCGCAGATCAGACAATATGACCAACTCAGAAATGTTCCATATGGGTTTGTGATGTTGACAGCACTGAATAATAAGTGCGAGTTTCATATCCCTTCATTTCTGATGAAATACCATTTGCGCTCGTTACAGCGAACTTGTGTACATCATACTTTCAGATATAACAGACCATATTTCAACCTTATTTTTTTTTGTTCTACCTATTTTATTAATGCAACGAAGTTGCATTACTACTACTACTGATTACACTACCGCACTACAGTAGTGTGGTTAACCGCACTACTGGTTACAAGGCTATTGCCTACAGCGGAAGAAATCAGCAGCAATTTTTTTCAAGATTGTGTGTGTAACACATATTTTTGCCGTGTAGATAGGGCTGACAACTGACTTGTGAGAGTCGGCCATCGATTGCGGCTCAATATTGCGCGTGTGCGTGAGGGAGGAATGCGGGGCAGAAATGCGCAGTCTTCTATCGCGCACGAGACACAGGAGGGGGGTTCGACTCCTGCAGCTGCTGCTTACAGTGCGGCCGCCGTATATCGAAAGTGATCTGCGATGTGCACAAAGTGCGTGCCCATGCGGCCGCTGTATCTTGAAAGCGATCTGTGCTGTGAACAAACTGCGCGCCAGCGTGAGCCTCATCTTCAAAGTGGTCTGCAATGTGGTCAAAGTGCGCCTGGTGCCGGCAGCTTCGTATGCTCTGGGTTTTCGACGTTTAGTTAGCGTTGAAGCGAGAGACAGCACGAATGTCACTTCTTTGCTTTATTTGCTATCGCAATCTATGATTCACCTCTCGGGCGAAACTGTGACCTTTTTATTCGTTTTTTGCTTTTGACATTCGTCACTCATGCATTGAAATAATGTTGCTAGACATTGCGACGAAAGTTTCGGAAGTAAGGCGTTGCAGATATTATGGACTTTAGATAAAACAAACGTTTTTATCGGATTATCAGGGTCTGTTGCAACAAGAGTCGACTGTACATTGGAATCATCTTATTTCAAAACCTGTGGTAACATTGCAGCTAGTAATATGGAGCTCATGCTTGCTGGTTAAAGTGCTAAAAGTTGTTCGAAGGGAGGGTGGCCTAACTGGAGGCTAGGCCTGTCCTACTGGTGCCCCTGCATGTGGCTACTATGGGCTAATCTGTGTCTTTTCTCTTGTAATAAATGTCGGTATCTTCACCAGTAGCTTTTGTGTCTGTTACAACCAAGTGTTGCAACTGCACTTTTACGAGTTGTAAGCAGCTTATGGGTTTGCACAGCTGCTGGTAAAAATTTAGGACATGCAATTAGCAAAGAAAGAATGGTTGTGCAGCTTAGTATTAAACTTGTGTATGCCGTTTAGTATTGTGAAATCTCTTCAAGTGGATAGCATACTCTTATATGCTGTAATGCAGGCTTGTGCTACTAGAAATGCAGCTTTCTTTTTTTTTTCTTTTTGTGACTTCTTTATTCTGGAAACTTCTGGGAAGAGCATAAAAATGGGCAAAATGGTGCAATCACTGCTTTTAGCCATACCACCTATATGACTGCAATGAGATGCCATCTTGTTGGCTGTATTGCTACTGTATGGCGGTTGCCCTTTAAAATTCTGTTAAGCTGGATTTTTTTTTACAAGATCTAGAGTGAGGGCACTTCATTACCCATAAAGTTGTAGACTTCTGTTAAGCTTAACTACCATTTAGATAGACAGATCTTCAATCACTTCATGTATGCCTACATGTTAAGTGGAGTCCACTTTAGTTTGTAGCATGCAACATGGCTTGTACCAATCACTGTAGCCACAGCCTACACATCGTCCACTGCTACAGGTATAGCATGCAACTTAATTACATTACATTTTTTTAGCCAACAGTACACATTGCTATGCAAAAACAGCTTTGGCAGTTACTATAATGGCAATGCTAGGAGAATGCCAGCAAACTAGAAAAAGGGAAAAATCGTTTGCTGGCATTCTTATAGCATAACCATGTACCAAATAGCCCAACAAGCCACTCTCATGAACTCTAATGGCACTTTCCAGGAGGTGGGTGGAACACGAATGATGCTCGCAAAGTGCAAGTGGGAAGCAGTGTGGCCCCAGTGCTGCGAATGCTGGCTGTTGCTGGGAAGTTATGGTGCGGCTGCCAAAACTACATCAAGGTTCTCAGCACTGCATCCTTAGAAGTAGAGGTATGTAGAAATGGCATCAAATGCATTTCAACAGTTCCATTATTCTCACAGAAGACATGTGGAGTCCATGCCACTTACGATTTGCAAAGTTCCTAGGATGCACAAGTTAAGGGAAAACAACCTTAATACAAACTGCAATTTTAATGCATCAGCATCTCTAGGGTACTTCACGCACTCTCTGAGGGCTAAGTATCCATGTATGTTTGTGTCTATGTTAGTATCTATGTTGGTATCTATGTTAGTATCTATGTTTGTATCCATCCATTTCTCCCCACCTTGCCGGGTCACTGGGTAGTTCATGGTCTAATGGGTAGTGTACTGGGCTGCTGTGCCGAAGGAACAGGGTTCGAAATCAACTGTTGAAGAAACCTGGGTCAATAAGTATGTAGTGATGTGTATATATGTGCCGCTCTTCCACAAACCTATTTCATGCCGACATGGGTCACAGTAGATGCAGTACCGGGTAGGAACTGCTGTATGAAGAAAATCTTTGGCGTTGACTTGAAGAACTGGGTATGGGCCATTCAGTTTGTGCTGGTATTCAACGAACCTCTCTGATGCCAACTTGGGTTACTGGGTCTAGCAGCAATCGTCATCCTCCTTGGCCACCTTTTACATATGGAGTGTTCCGGCATGTGTGTCTCGTGCCCCGTGCTGTGAGCTGCGAGGTCAGAAGAATAATAATTAAAAAAAGAGAGCTTCTTTGGCTCCTGTCATCGGTCTGAAAAGTTCTCAGCCCTTTCATTTGCTGACTTGCACGTGGTTGTAGTGGACCTAACCTCGGTCCCTATAACATGGTGACTCGAATTGATTGGTGATTGTACAGCGAGACCCGCTGTGGTTGCTCAGTGGCTATGGTGTTGGGCTGCTGAGCACGAGGTCGCAGGATCGAATCCCGGCCACGGCGGCTGCATTTCGATGGGGGCGAAATGCAAAAACACCCGTGTACTTAGATTTAGGTGCACGTTAAAGAACCCCAGGTGGTTGAAATTTCCGGAGTCCCCCACTACGGCGTGCCTCATAAACAGAAAGTGGTTTTGGCACGTAAAACCCCATAATTTAATTTAAAATTGTACAGCGAGCACGATGCCATGGACGAGGCCATGAACGAGAGACCGATGACCAGCGCAGAGGGCCTTGCCATGGTGCAGATTCAACCACCACAAAATCTTGCACCAGGTGGAGGCCATCTTCGACCTTTGGTGCATTACCTTGCAGTGTGTGAGATTCCTCCATACTTTCTCGGCAGTCCCTACAGAGTTCGTTGAGGAGTTTGAAGATGTTGTGGATGCACCCTGTGACACCAACCCCTATGACCACTTCAAAATGATGGTGCTGCATCGCAATTCTGTGTCTGTGCGCAGACACCTCTCGCAGCTTCTCAACGAAGCAGAGTTCAGTGACTGTCAACCGTCAGAACTTCTACGTCGTATGCACCGGCTCCTCAGTGACTGCAGGCTCGACGCAAACAACTCGCTGCAGCGTGAACTGTTCCTTCAGTGCATGCTGGAGGATCTGGTGATCTCCTTGGCTACCACTCAAGAAGAAATGTCCCTCAACAATCTTGCAGCGCTGGCTGACCGCATTGCTGACTATTCAACAAGAGGTAATGTGGCAACAACGATCATTCTGCTGTCGCACCTCGAAGATCGGCAGTCTTGTCTGAGCAAAAGATTGGCAAATTTGCTGGGACCATTACTGCACTACGGTCATCACCTCACCATCATCAGCGCGACCACGATTGCGGTCCCAGATTTCCTTCTTGGTCCAGCTGCTGTTCTGCTCCTCGTCATGGCGCATGCTGCTGGTATTACAACAAATTCGGTGCCAGCGCGTGAAAGTGCCATTTCCCGTGCAGCTGGCAGGGAAAGATGCCGCAGAGTCACCGATGGCGGCTGGGGACTCTCGCCGTATGACAAGCCGCCTGTTCTGTGTCACTGACAGGCTTGCCGGACAACGATTTCTCGTGGACGCAGGTGCAGAGGTCAGTGTTGTTCCTGTAGCGCAACTATACCGGCAGCGTGCCAAAAAGAACCACACCCCTTCATCAGCCAACAGCTCTTCTGTCAACACATATGGCCAGTGCTCTCTTACCACAGATTTGGGTCTCTGACGCACCTTCCGATGGGTGCTTATTGTTGCAGACATGCACGTGGCCATATTAAGTGTAAATTTTCTGGCCTACTTTTCCGTCAGTGTTGACCTCCGCAATCATTGCCTCGTGGACAAGTTGACTAGGAAGTCTATACAAGGCATCCTCGTGCCTGTGACATCAAACACTAAAACAGTACCCCAGATACCATCATCTGCGTTCGCCTCAATTCTGTTAGACTTCCCAGCCATTGTGAAACCTTCCAATCTTGAGCTGCCAGTACGTCACAACGTCGCACATCATGTTGTCATGACAGGGCCCCCAGTGTTCTGCCGACCCAAACGCCTCACTGGTGACTGCCTTGCCACGGCAAGGAGAGAATTCTTCCACATGCTGTAACTGGGTATCATGCATCCTTCAACGAGCAGTCGGTCTTCAGCTCTCCACATGGTACCAAAGCATGGCCTAGGGGATTGGTGTCCATGTGGTGACTACTGTGCACTCAACGCATGCACCGTCCCTGATCGTTATCCACTCCCTCACTATCATGACTTTGCAGCCAATTTAGCTGGAAAGGTAATATTCAGCAAGATAGATTTAGTGAAGGCCTACAATCAAATCCCTGTTGAGCCAGCGGACATCCCAAAGCCTGCAATTGTGACACCATTTGGGCTTTTCGAGTGCATCTGCATGGCATTCGGGCTGGGAAACGCTGCTCAGATGTTCCAAAGGTTCATCAACAAGGTCACCCAGGGCCTCCCCTTTGTCTTTGCATACCTTGATGACCTCTTAGTGGCTAGTATTTCCCCCTGAGCAGCATAGCAATCATTTGTGCCTGCTATTTTCTCAAAAGTCATCTCAATAGACAAGGTCAAACCAGCTTACCCAGCGACCTCATCATCGTCATCCACTTTGAATGATTCTACAACCGCTGAAATGACAGATCCACCCTATCGCCAGGCATGAAAGGCTGTTTCTTGGGGACCGCTGCTCCTAAATGGAGGGTAGCCCTCTAGCAGCCATTGTCATCCTCCTTGGCCACCTTTTATATAAGGTGTGCTCTGCCGCTTGTGTCTCGTGCCTCATGCTGTGAGGTCAGAAGAAGAACAACAAAAAAAAGGAAGATGCCTTCTTGGGTTCCTGCCATCAGTCCAAATGGTTCTCAGGCCTTTTGCTTACTGACTTACACATGGTGTTCGTGGACTTAACCTCAGTTGTTATACTGGGTATGTGCCAGTAGCTGTGTGCTGCTCTTCAATGAGCATCTTTGATGCCAACTTGAGTAACTAGATATGTGCCACTGGGAGTATTGCCACTCTACAATGATGAAAAATATTGTTTAAATTTCTCCTATGTTGAGAAAGACTGTAAAAAAATTAAACGAGGTTGTCTAAATCATGATTCTATAATTTGTTCCCTCAAAGAAGAAAAACAGTGACAGAATAATAAAAGGTTGTCATAGTTCGCATCTTCTCCATAGATTGGACACAGAGGGGAGGGTGCCAGGCCAGCCCTGTGACGGCAAAAGTTTAAAGGACACTAAAGAGAAAAGTGATTTCTTTTATATCAGCAAATCACTGTACTGTAATATAAACACACCACTCTTACCACGATACGATGCTTGGTACACCAGAAAAAGTGCAATAAGAAAAGACGGGTGTCCACGCCTCCTTGAAGTTCCCGCACCAGCTCGCTGTGACATTATGGAATTTGACAGCATCTTCTTGGCCCTATAGTTAATTCCTTAGTGGTGAAGATAGACTAAATTTTGTTCTAAACGAGCCAAAGGTATCACATGGCACGTTTCGGGAACTTTTACTGAGCCAATTTGGCCTAAATATGAAAATGCACTTTGAAATCCGTGATATCACAGTGACGTACCGACGTTGGGGATTCGGCGCAAAATTCAAAAACTGAAACTTTGGCCTTCATTTTCTCTTCTAATAATCAACCTTTTTTTTTCAGAACTACTGACTACAGAGTTTTCAAAGGATGCTTTATCTGTCTAAACTGATGTAGTGTTTTGCCTTTAGTGTCCCTTTAAGATAGGTACCCGACACAACGTAATTGAGTTGTGACAAAGAAGATCGGCAGGCTAAAAAGCCCCGTCGCCATCGTGTGGCTCATACCCAGTTCGTTCACTGGATGCGCCCTAGCTGCTGCTGCCGCGTTGGTCGCTGCTTCTCTAGGACCCGAATAAACCCCCTTTACAATTGGTGGAGGTGCTGGGTACAACAGGAATTCTGGAACTTCGCAACCGGACACTGCAGCCTGTCTTTATTATGCCGGAAGAAGGACCACCGCAACCACAACCTGCTGCCCCGGTGACTACCGTGGTCTGCCCCGGCCCGTTGCGTCAACGCGACCCACCCATCTTCAGCGGTACCGAAGACCATGACGTAGAAGACTGGCTCGCTGACTACGACCGGGTGAGCATCCACAACCACTGGGACGACACCAAAAAACTTAATTACACATCGTTTTATTTGAGCGGTGTCGCCAGCGTGTGGCACCGCAACCATGAGTGTGATCTCACGACGTGGACAGCCTTCAAAACTAACGTGACGGAAGTATTCGGGCGCCCCTCTGTTCGCAAGCTTCGCGCCAAGCAACGTTTGCGCAGTCGTGCGCAACAGTGCGGGGAGACATTTACTAGTTATATAGAAGATGTTGTCGACCTCTGCAACTGCGTCAACGTCACAATGGCTGATGCCGAGAAGATCCGCCATATCTTAAAAGGCATTGAAGGCGACGCCTTCCAGATGCTGTTGGCGAAAAATCCGGCGACAGTCTCTGAACTCGTCAGTCTCTGCCAAAGCTTCGATGAACTCCGCAAACGGCGCACAGCCACCCGCCAATCTCCTTCTCAGACGACTTCAACGTCGAGCTTGGCTGTTTCCCCGGATAACACGTCGCTGCTGCTGCAGATCAAGGAGTTCGTCCGTGAAGAGGTGGCTCGTCAGCTTTCTCTGATTCCCCTTACACACGGCCAGTCGAATTCTCCGTTGGCTCACGCTCTCCAATCTGTCATCAAGGAGCAGGTAGCCGACGACATTCCACCTTCTCTCCAGCAGGCTCCGGTAGCCGCTCCCCTGACGTACGCCAAAGTCGCTTCGAGGCCTGTACCACAGACCTACGGTCCCCTTCGCCCGCCTTTGCGCCCACCTGTACCCGCTCCAGTCCAGCCACTGGTGCAGTATGCACGACCACAAGATCATTGGTGCATGGAAGACAATCCTCCAATTTGTTTTTATTGTGGCCGTGCTGGACACGTAGCACATCACTGTCGCATGCTTACACCGAACATCTCCAACAATGTGCGTCCATATGCACCACGTTTCCAACAATGCCGCAACTATTCTGACACCTTTGAATCTCCTGTCATCAAGACCGCATTCTCCGGTCGCCGTTCACCTTCTCCTCGCCGCCGCTCCCTTTCCCCCATGCACCGTCGGCAGAGCCCTCTGCGCCAGGAAAACTAAATATCGCAGTTCAGGAGGCGGGAGCTGTGGTGTCTGCGTAATGTATAAGGGCTCACACTTCCCCGAAAAATGTTATTGAAGTCGCAATAGAAGGAACATTGACGCTAGCACTTGTCGACACCGGCGCTGCACTTTCAGCGATAGATGCCCGTATTTGCCGCAAGATAGGAAAAGTGATGACGCCGCTTTCTGGACTGTCTCTTCGAACTGTCAACGCGCAGCACGTCGAGCCATCTGGCGCCTGCACTGCTGGTGTCGTCATTCAGGAGGTCCTCTATATAATAGAATTCATCGTGTTGCCATCTTGTTCACACGATGTCATATTAGGTTGGGACTTTCTCTCCACACATCATGCGATCATTGACTGCGCCCGCGCCGAAATCGAGCAGTTTCAGTTTTCGGGCAATATTATCACTGAGCAGAGGGACCCTTGTCACAAAATCGCCTTTGCTGAAGACACCGTTATACCTGCCTGGTCTTCCGCCCTTGTCAGTATCTCTTGTGACTCTGTAGATGACGGAACAGCACTCTTCGCTCCGTCTGAACATTTAGTTCGCCGCCGTTCACTACCACTGCCGTTCGCCATCCTCGAGTTCAAAACTGGCGCCTCTCTGATGTGCGTGTCAAACCCATCGGCCGAACCAATTACATTACGCCGCTGTGAAAGCCTTGGCCGAGGAGAACCGCTGGCCTCATCTTCAATATTTGAGACGACGGACGACTCCACTTATCTTGCCGCTCTCAAGGCATTGCCTCCTCAGTCACTGCCGCGTTCTTTTACCCCAGCTATTGCCAGTGACCTTACGTCGACGCAGCGCGATGAACTTCTTCACTTGCTCGAAGGCTTCTCTTCTTCCTTTGACTGCCAAGCAACATCCCTCGGCTGCACGACTGTCTTGCACACCATCGACACTGGGAGCCATGCGCCCATTCGGCAGCGTCCCTACCGAGTATCGGCGACTGAAAGATGCGTTATCAATGACCAGGTGACCGATATGCTGAAACGCGGTGTCATCCAGCCTTCTAGTAGTCCCTGGGCATCACCAGTCGTCCTAGTTAAAAAAAAAGATGGCACCATATGATTTTGCGTGGATTATCGAAGGCTTAACAAGATTACCCGAAAGGATGTATACCCGTTGCCACGTATCGATGACGCCCTTGATTGTTTGCAAGGTGCAGAGTTTTTTTCCTCCTTAGATCTCTGCTCTGGCTACTGGCAGGTGCCCATGGCTGACGCTGACTGTTGTAAAGCTGCGTTTGTAACACCAGACGGCTTGTATGAATTCACTGTAATGCCGTTCGGTCTGTGCAACGCGCCCGCCACTTTTGAACGCATGGTGGACGGCATCCTGCGCGGCCTGAAGTGGCACACTTGTCTCTGCTACCTCGACGACGTTGTAGTCTTTTCCCCTGATTTTCCGACCCATCTTCGCTGTTTACATCAAGTTTTGACCTGTCTCCAGAATGCTGGGCTCCAGCTTAACTTAAAAAAGTGCCTATTTGCAGCTCAAAAATTGACTATATTAGGCCATGTTGTCTCCAAAGACGGCATCCTTCCTGATCCTGCTAAACTTCGCACTGTATCCGAATTCCCGAAGCCCACTAACTGAAAAGCACTACGCAGCTTCATTGGCCTATGCTCCTATTTTCGACGTTTTGTTCGCAATTTTGCTGCTGTGATCGCACCACTAAACCAACTCCTAGAAGGCGACAATGAACTTTCTGCTTGGTCAGAAGCCTCCGATGATGCCTTTACAACTCTTCGTCGCCTACTCACGTCTCCGCCGATCTTGCGCCATTTTGATCCAAGCGCACCTACACAACTTCACACTGACGCCAGTGGCGTTGGCCTTGGTGCCGTGCTCGCACAGCGTCAGAACCCTAATGCAGAATATGTGGTCGCTTGTGCCAGTTGTACACTCACAAAAACTGAGGCCAATTACTCAGTAACAGAAAAAGAGTGCCTGGCTATCGTATGGGCTCCTTGAAAATTTCGCCCATACCTCTATGGTCGACCTTTTGACGTGGTGACGGATCATCACGCTCTTTGCTGGTTGTATAACCTCAAAGACCCGTTGGGCCGCCTCGCTCGGTGAGTCCTCCGAATTCAGGACTATGATATGCATGTTGTCTATCGCTCTGGACTCAGACACTCAGACGCTGATGCCCTCTCGCGCTTCCCAGTAACTTCTGACAGCAGTACTACTACCTACAGACCTGATATCTCACCGCTTGACATCTTGGACATGGCCTCAGAGCAACGTAAAGACCCATGGATCATCATGATATCCGACTTTTTGTCAGATCCTCTGGCAGCTTCGGCACCTCGAGCGTTACGCCGACAGGCGCAGCATTTCACCATCCGCGATGGACTTTTGTACCGCCGCAACTACCACAATGACGGCTGCACATGGCTTTTAGTAGTGCCCCGCCACCTTCGACAAGATTTATGCTCCGCTTTTCACTCTGATCCGCAGTGTGGTCATGGCGGAGTGTCGAAAACCTACACATGGCTTCACCTGCAATATTATTGGCAAGGGATGTACAACTTCGTCCACAGATACGTACGCTCCTGCATTGCCTGCCAACACCGCAAATGTGTCCTGCATTTCTCCACCGCACCTCTCCAGCCGCTTCCCTGCCCAGCTCAGCCATTCGACTGTGTCGGCATTGATTTATACGGGCCTCTTCCATCTACTGGCTCCGGAAACCGATGGATTGTTGTCGCCGTATATGCCGATATGCCGAAACCGCCGCCTTGCCTGCCGCATCAGCAAATGACGTCGCCTCATTCATTCTGAACAACTTCGTTCTCCGCCATGGCGCACCCCTGAACTCCTGAGCGATTGGGGTCGCGTATTCCTCTCGGAAGTCCTGTAGTCACTCCTATCTGAATGCCAAATTATTCACCGCACTACTACTACTTATCATCCACAAACCAATGGCTTAACAGAACAATTCAACAGAACTCTTGGTCACATGCTATCAATGTATTATGCGTCTGACCACTCGAACTGGCATCTTGTACTTCCATTCGTCACATACGCCTATAACACTGCCTCTCAAGCCACTACCGGATTCTCACCATTCTTTCTGCTTTATGGCCGCCATCCCTCCAGCACCATTGATACGGTTCTCCCGTACCAGCCGGACCCTGCTGAGTGTTCACCTGTTCCTATGGTCGCTCAGTACGCCGAGAAATGCCGACAACTGGCCCGTTCTTTGACGTCTGCTCAACAGTGCCGCCAAAAAGAGCGCCATGACCTATGCCCACCCCCTCACCCCTTCCCTATAGACTCACTCGTGTGGCTTTGGGTACCACCTGTTGCTGCCCCTGGCCTTTCGTCCAAGCTCCTCCCGAAGTACCACGGGCCTTACCACATGGTTGCGCTACCATCACCTGTTGATTACGGGGTCGAGCCCGTGTCACCATCTCCCGATCTGCGTCGTCGGGGACGAGAGACTGTCCACATTGACCGGCTGAAGCCATATTACGATCCTCTCGCCTCTTCCTAGATCGCCAGGATGGCTACTCTTCAATTCCGGGGGTGATTGTGAGGAAGAAGATCGGCAGGCTAAAAAGCCCCGTTGCCATCGTGTGGCTCATACCTAGTTCGTTCACTGGATGCGCCCTAGCTGCTGCTGCCGCGTTGGTCGCTGCTTCTCTAGGACCTGAATAAACCCCCTTTACAGAGTAATAATTGTCCTGCCTTGCCTTCTTTCTCGTCAGTCCACCTTGTTCTTCCTCTTTCATGGATTAAAGGCAACACACCTTATGTGTAAACTCTGCAAAAAGAATGTGGAATCGTATTGACACGTGTACTTATCTTTATCGGGCGACTATGTTTCGCTGCCTAACAAATGTTATCGCACAGCGCGGGAGGCGCCTGTATGTATCCGAAGTTTCTGGAAAGTTATCGATGCTTTTATCCACTGTCTGTTGTCGCCGAACCTTGTGTTATCTGATTTCATTGCGTGACGCGAATGGTGTAAAATTTGTGGAAGGCATGCGGGTCCCAACGATTAGTCTGGAACATTCGACGACTGCTGTATAAAAGCCGATGTGCTTGACCCGCTAGTCAGATCTTTGCCGATCGCCGACCGTGTTCGCCGCTATCGTTGTGCTATAAGTGTAGCCTCTTTTTGTGGGTACAGGTTCGCCCAATAAAAGTTAGTTTTGTCTTTCACAGTATTGCTACTGTGTTCTTCAACGTCACTACCACGTGACAGTATCTAACTGATCAAAATAGTGCGTGCAGTCAGCATGAATGGTACTGTCAGACAAGCACTCATGTGTAACATCTAGCAGACCTCAGCTCATTGCACAGTGGTACGGAAAACTTGATCCACAAAAGCTGATAGTACTATATGCCATTAGATTTCATTCACTGCCAGCCTGGATTTTGTATTTGTCCTATTAAATTTATATCATTTGACTCTTAAATGCACTGTGATAAGGACATCCTTAAGTTGAGCGCTGTGAAGTCTATGAGGTCTCCAGGTTCCCCTCAATCTACAACCAGCAGCTACAACCAGCAGCTTTTCTGCCTGGTCATCCTCACAACTTTGTTGCAAATAAATTCAGTTCAATTCAAATAAATGTTTAGGCATAGTGGAATATTATGTTGTCCCTGGAAAATATTTTCGATACTTATTGCATCCAACCAAATGTTCCACTTGAAACTCCTTGTGTCGCCCACTTACTATTAATTAGTGCTCACAAGAACTAACAGAAAGTAATTGATGCCTGTTACAAATTGGGTAATAAATCGGCTCAACTCATGATCAACTGGTATTAAATATCCTTAAGCAAGACATCTTAGCATTGCAAGATATACAAGGGGAAGTCAAAAAGTAAAGCCGACTTTTGAGAAAAGGTACATTTATTCTTATGATGGAAAACTGAAACATACATTATTTCTCTACATGACCTCCCTGCACTTCAACATACTTTGCCCAATGTTTCACAATTTTTCTGGTTCCGTCGAAAGAAAGATTTTCTGGTTGCACCTGTAACCAATTTTGCATCGGTTGCAAACCTTCTTCCCCTGAGTGCTTCCTTCAATGGTCCAAACATATGAAAATCGCTTGGAGCCAGGTCTGCACTGTATGGCAGGTGTTCCAGCAATTCATTGTTTCGACCGTCCGTTTGGCAGAATGTGACCGACCGTTATCTTGCTGCATGGTGGCACCTCTTCAGTTTTCGATGACTTTTGGATCTGACTGTAGGTTTCAGTTTAGATTACAACGCATCAAAATAATTCTCACTGTTCACAGTTTCACCTCTTAAGGTGAAATGAATGGCTACTACACCTTCGATGTCCCAGAATAGTATTAGCATAATATTACCAGGTGATGATTGACATTTAAATTATTTAACTTCTGGTGATGATGAGTGTTTCCAAACCATGCTCGCAGCCTTACTTTCTGGTTTGTGATTATGTACCCAAGTTTCATCTACAATAACAATTTGCTGTAAAAATCCATCTCCCTCGCACTGGTAAAGGGCCAAATCTTTATAAGAGATGTCCAACCTTTGTGCCTTATGCTGCGCTGACAATTATTTTGGGACCCACCTTGCACACACTTTCCGAAAATTTAGCCTGTCGTGTAAGATGGAATATGCTGATCCATGACTGATATGTAAAGTATTGGCCATTTCGTCCACTGTGATTCACCTGTTTTCCATCACCATACTCTCAACGACTTTCAAATTGTCCTCAGTCATTGCTGTTGATGGCCTACCCGACCTTTCCTCGTCACATAAAGAAGTTCTTCCCTATTTGAAACGCTCTATCCATTCATAGATCTTGCTTCGCGATAAACAACTGTCAGCAAGCTTCGCTTGCATTCGATGAATTATTTCCGCAAGTTTAACACCTTCCACAAACAAAAAGCGAATCACTGCCCTCATTTCCTCCTTGGTGCAGATCGACAATGGAGCTGCCATGTTTAACGGTCTGCTATACTCTAACAACTAACATGGGAATAAGAGTGACACGTTCCATAGAAATGTTGCAGACAACACTAAGAAGTGTTGCAGATGACACTAATTCAGTGCTGGATACTAGCAGTGTTACCAAGCCCTAGTGCGAGAAATTGCAAAAGTCCCTTTACTTTTTTATTTCCCCTCGTACAGTGCTTCTCTGAGTCGTACTGAGCACTTGTAAGCTGTTGAGGTGCTTTCCTTCTTAAGGCAAAAGCTGAAGTGGCTCGTTGCAACGGCTCATACCCAAAAAAAGCGGCGTCTAGTCCAGTGACACAGAAAATGTCATCATAAAGAATGCTCATACTCCCATAAGCAAGCAAAAATGCTAAGAAGACAGAAAGAGAGAATGAAAGAAATATTGAAAGAACCTTTAGCTAGAGCATTAGGTGCTTGCATGTGTCAATGAGGAGGTCGACCTACAGCGCCATACGTTTACTTCACCTATGGCTCATTATATCTTGCAAGAAGTCTGACCCCTCCAAATGTATAATTTAATGCACTACCACGTGTGTAGCAGATTTTCACTTCACGTGTTACAGGAACGTAACTTGCTGCCTATCTCTTTATTTTTTTTTCACAAGTTTCGGGTACTACCTTCCCCGAACGAGTCTATGCTTCTGTTGAGTCAGTGCAGCATAAAACTTGTTATCAAAGAAACATTTTTAGTAGTGTTTTGATTTGCATTCATTGTACATGTATAATGCTTTAATGTACCGGACGCTTTCAAAGAAATCTGAAGTACAATGTAGCTGTGGTTCTTTATTACAGCATTCTTTCCAAGTAAGCAGTGACTCATCACGAGCTGTACTGTGTATGGTAACGTCCGGCCTTGGTGTCTGGCTGGCCATTCAGCATAGTGCAGTCATCCGGCTATTCCACGCCACCACTTATGAGTGCCTGCAGGATGTGAACATTGCACCTGCTGTAACCAAAATGCTTTCAGGTATGCATGTGAAACTTTCCTTTTCATGCTCATCAAACAGTGGTTGATATTGAAGACCTTTTCTTTCAGAGCTGTGTAGAGAGAACAGGTGGAGTAGATGTTGAACAAGGGCTTTCTGGAAACTGAGAATTTATTACTAGTGCAAGGAAACTTATGCAAATGGCAGCGAATCATGGATAACAAAGGAAATATAATTATAACAAATTCCTGATACAAAAAACACCACACAAGGAAGGCATAACAAGAAAGAAATATTAGAAAAGAACTGAGTACCATATTTACTCGCATAATAAGCACACTTTCTTGTAAAAAAAATTGACGCAAATTCAGGAGTGCGATCATTACACGGGTTAAATTCACCCCCCTCCCTCCCCCCCCCCCCGAAAAAAATAATTTTTATCCCGCTTATGCTGCGAGTTGACAACAGGTCAACAAATAGGTGGCTGCTGCTGTATGTAGTGCGGGACACCAAAACAAAAATGGCGGCCGGCGGAGCAAGCCGAACGCGAATTTTTTTCTTCTCGGTGGTACATTACGTGCATTGAAACAGTTTCTTCCATATCAGTAATGAATAATATAGTTAATATCGGCAAGTTTACGGCAATAATGTAGCCATGGTCCACTATGAGGGTACAGAAACAGATGGGTGCGGTTAGCTGCCAGTGACATACAAACGT
Organism: Dermacentor albipictus; assembly: GCF_038994185.2. Taxonomy (NCBI): domain Eukaryota; kingdom Metazoa; phylum Arthropoda; class Arachnida; order Ixodida; family Ixodidae; genus Dermacentor; species Dermacentor albipictus. The sequence continues at coordinate 12,262,435 of NC_091823.1, read as the reverse complement.
ATGGCGGGCATGCTGCGGAAACTGCAGCATTTGTTTTGACTACTATCCTAATACGGCACATTTCTGCTAACGGTGGGCGAATATCTTAGCTGCGTTACGAGCGTCGGCATATGAATAGGGTCACTTCTAATGTGTCAGTGTAAATGTGGCTGCTATCGTTGCTGCTTGCGGTTTGTTGTGTGCCCACGAGTGCAGACGAGAATCGAAAGGCGCTTTCTTTGTTGTTGTTGTTTACCACAACCATTATAAAGCCTACACATATTAAAGGCAAGTTTGGTTGTAGCTTTTTTTTTGGCATGGAAGTGCGGAAAGTGATGAAAGGAATGAAATGGGGCATCTGCTTAAGAATGTTTGGTGCGTGCAGACCACTTGGTTTGTCTTGAAGAGTCCTTCGTGTAGCATTCGACAGATGGTAAGTACGATCATTATTAGCTAGACTTGGCACACAACATATCGCTGCGGCAAGTTTGGGGTGTGATCATTACACGGGAAATAAAAAAAAAAGAATTTTAACGACAACATTCAGGGGTGCAATCATTACGTGAGTGCGATCATTATGTGAGTAAATACGGTAAATTGGCCAGGACATGCAAAAAAAGCCTACGCAGGTCTTGTTCAAGAATATATTTCTTCATTTGGTCAGTACACTTAAAAACTGGCAAACAAATTGTGTTCTTTTCACTGTAATAAATAGGCCTCTACAAGCTCATGAGTATGCTGATCAGTGTATGTATCAATAGAGACTAGAATTCCAGTTAATTTGACTTTCAGTGTTTTGGTTAATTCGATCCCAACCAGAGGTCTCAGCCAGTGCCCACAGATTTCTGTGACCAAACTTTATTTTGATCATGCGATGGACCTTCAACAAATAATCGGATTTGAATGGTTGGCATGCGCGTGCCTGATCCCATTGGTGACCCTAATCATGACCCCAACAGCTACAGTGTCTGTCTTGGCAGTGCTTAGATTTACAGAAAATGCGTAAAAGACGCATTATCTACGGAAATACGGATTTTCAGCCTATCTTTGGCATATCTTGAAGTGAAAATGGCAACTCACAATGAATGATTTCTAATTTTATGGAATTTTTCGATATAATCCGCACCTTTTTTTCCAAGAGAAATTGTCTGTAGCTTGTCCGTGCATTGCAGTCATATTCAAAACTGAAACCTCATTCACATTGTTGCCATGAGAGCCAGCTTCATTGCCATTGTCACCACAAGATGGTGGCAGAACAAGCGAACAAGTTTTCATGTTGGATGGCAACAATTTCGCACCACTTTCAAGCTTTAATTACAGTAAGTTACTTTACATGCCAAGCTAATGGCAACACAGTTGCATCACATGTTTTCGGCACTCTGGATAAATGGTTAGCTTAGCTAGGCGTAGGCCACCATCCTGTTTATGATGGTTGCAGAGCCACTTGAGAAATGCAATAGTATATCAAACATTGTGCAACACTTGAACGACATGTTATTGTGGTCCATGTGCAGTGATAACTTGCTGTTTGGGTTGGACAACGATGGACATTATGTGTCAATAAATTTCTGTTTTCGGAAGGAAAACTCTGTAGGTTTCATCTTATTTGTGTTTGCCAGAATCAGAAAGAGATGTGTAGCAGATTTGGGTGCACATTGTTTTGTATTTATATGAACAAATGAAAGCGGGGGACACATTTGTTATGGGGATATGCATTAGAATTAGGCAAATACTGCCAGGTGAAGCAGTGGTATGTTTAAAAGTTTTTTGTGGTTCTTTTAATTTGGCCCACTGGATAATTGACCAATCCGATTCGGTGAGTCTTGTCAAGATAAGATTAATGGAAGTCAGCTGCATAAAGTACCTGACACTAAAGGTTCACAGCCGCATCTTTGGCAATAGCTTGACACGAGGGTGATAAGGAGAAGCCCTTACCTTGGTTTCTTTTGTGGCCCTTAGAGACTGCATGCACATTCTATAAAATGGTTTCATTGCTGCTTTTCTTGATATATTTGTGCAAACAACATCTGTGCCTCCTCTTTGCTTGGTTCTTGTTTTAAAGTTTTGCAAGAAATTGCAGAACTGCACATACAAACTTTCCTGAATGTGTTAACAATATCAAATGAAATAGCACTGTGGCATTATGGTTTTTCTATATGTCTAAGTTTTCTCATATTATATAGCATAAACTCATTTGCTGAAGCATTTATTATTCAAGATGTAGGCACTTGCCTATTATATCACAACAGTAGCATCGTCATTGATAATCCTACTGTTAGTCTTACGCTATTGGTCAATATGCTGCATAGACATTTCGGTATTTTGTCACGTAAAAAATATATATATATATATATATATATATATATATATATATATATATATATATATATATATATATATATATATATATATATTAAATATAAATAAAAAATAAATATAAATAAAAATATAAATTAAATATATATAAATATATGTATATATGTGTGTATATATATATATATATATATATATATATATATATATATATATATATACACACACACACACACACACACACATGTATATATGTGTGTGTGTGTGTGTGTGTATGTGAATATAAATAGCTAGTGCACTGGCGTACTGTGGGTTCAGTTTTCTTCCTTCTGTGTTGCAGCATGTGATGACATAATCCGACAGCACAAAGCGGCGTGCCTCCGAGTCACTGCCCTGCTGGCCTGCAAGGACCTGCTCTGGGTTGGCACCAGTGCGGGTGTGCTGCTCACCCTCCCCCTCCCCCACCTCACCTCGAACACCAGTCGTTTGGGTAGCCCGCCCAACATTGTCGGTAAGGCCGCACAGCTTTGTGGCGTGTGAGAACAGTGCACTGTAATAGGCAGTCGTTGACAAGTCACGAGTAGTGTAGCTTAATGAAATCCATGAAAAGTCGTACTGTGTTTCAGTGGGCATACAGACTCAAATTGTTAAAATTAGGAGATTTGACATAAAATTCCATGCCTTTCTTTCTTTATATCCCATTTGTTGTGCGCCTCTTAGCAATAAATTTGGGCCAACTCACTGAGCCGTTTACTCTATTAATGAAATTATATAATTTATGCTGGCCAGAATTTACAGCAGTGGCCGGCATCAAAAGTACTGCTATAATTGCCAATGAGCCCATTAATTGACTAAATTCAGCTAAGTGGCCTGTATTTATTAATCTTTGTGCACATGCAGCATCCGTGGAATTGAAGCCAGTTGAGTGCTCAAGGCGTGTACCTGTGGAAGGAATTCTGAGATTTGCTAACTGGTGAGAATGCAATGTGAAAAGAACAAGGACAAAGAAAATGCAGTACACATCAGTATGAGCAACATCCTGTGTAATCTGTGTTTTTTGTCCTTTCGTTTTGTTCATTGCATTCTCGCCAGTTATGAGTCAACTTGCCTGAGCCAGTCCAGGGGTTGGCATCACTTGGGATATACTGTGGTGTTGCAGGAAGTCTATAGGAGACCTAGCCATAAACTGCAGCCTCTGTGGTAGAAAAGTAGCATAAACAGCAGACTCTGGTTGAACAAAACTGCCGGCACTGCCTTTGCAGCCAAAAATAACTAAACTAGTAGTAATTAAATTAAAGCTTGAATTGGCTTCATTTAATGGCCGACAATAAGTGCAGTGATTACATGCCCCGTACAAATAGAATGCACCTATCAGTAAACTTTAGCTAGACAGAAGGCTTACCAAAATACCATTGCCCTCACCAGCAGGTTCACTATAAACAAAAGAACATCACTTCAGGTGGACATCCTCACATCAATGTAGTAGAGGATTACACCATTTTTTGCAGCGTAGTAATATTATGGCAGAGACTTGTATCATTTCTTGCACCCTAGCTTTAATAGCACTAAATTAAAAACACTCAATCTTTCCAAACAAATGAATTTTTAAAGACTTTTGCACCCTTTGCTTCACAATACATCAGGTATAAGGAACACCCTTTCTTTTGCAGAAGGCATTGATTTTGTTAGAAAAAGCTTATTAAAAATTAAATAAAGGAAAAGTAACAATTACATTGCAAAGCTTCTTCAGGAAGAACAGGAGGTCCCTGGTAAAGTGTTTATTCAAACATGACCTCAGTTATGATCCCATGGCATATCTCAACCAATCAAGACAAACAACAACAATCCTTCTAAATGGACAACCTTTTGTAGCCCTAACTGATATGAAGGGGAGGCAACTTGTGAGTGCTTAGATGTAATTCCCCATTTGTTCTGGACAGTTGTAGAAGTGGGCGCTTGGAAGGATTGTTGAGAGGCATAGCGCTTTCCAGGACAGCTAACATTATAGTATTCAGTACATGTATTGCAAATTGTTCACAAAGAAACAAGCCAAGATTCATTCTTAGTAGGGTAAAACTGGACCAAATTGAGCTGCAAAAATTTTATAGAGAAATATATTTAGTCGCACAAGGTTGCTCAGATGGTGCCTCTAAACACCCAGGCGTGCCTCACGGTCACACGGGCCACGTACGGTTCCTGACGGCTGTGGAGACGACGGAGCCCGCGGGGAGCCGGCACCACCACCACCGGTCACTGCGGTGCTCGCGTGACAGTGGCGCCACATCAGCATCGGTGGCAGCCTCGATGGCCAGCCGGAGGGCATCCCTCACACCGGCTGCGGGCTGCCGCCTGCTGGTCATTAGTGGTGGCGACGGCTATGAGGACTTCCGCAGCGCCGGACTGAGCGAGGCCGCCGGCCGAGACGACAGCACCAACCACCTCTTGCTGTGGCAAGTGTGATGACAACGAGGTCTCGCGGATCGCGCCTGTGGGAACTCACCGTGGTGCAGGGTCACGGGGAACGGCCACTCGGAGCACCACAGACGACTCATTCATTCGTTAAGAGGGCGCGTGGTTAGTAATAAGTGGCTCGTGTGAATCAGAAGCATGGTACCTACCTTTAACAGCAAGACTGTTTAGCATAACTGCTGAAATCCCACCCGACTCTCTAGCTTTACGAGAGATTATAACGGGAATTTCTGAATGAAACCCGAATGACCACACCTACATTTAGTACCTGTTCTTGAGGGCCATAGTATGCTGTTATAGGTGCAGAGGCTAGTGTTGAGAGAATGGCACTTAGCCAGGACAGTAACAAAGGCAGTGCTCCATAGTCTCAAGTTTTCAATTGCTGCGTGAAACAAATCTGATTTGAATTTCATAGCAGTGAGCAGAAGCTGGAATGGGATGAACGAAGAGAACACATACTGTGTTACAGTGTGTGCTTTCCCTGTTAAACCCAGTTCTTCACATTGTCACAAATTTTTTTTGCATATGTATAAAAATCTAACTTCCTCACGTGAGTTTGTGTATTGAATTTAAAGAAAGTGAATTTGAAAAATTTTATTACTTGCAACCTGCCACTGAACAGCTATGGAGTCAAGAAAGTGGGGATAGCTCTGTGCAGTTTGGTTGAATGCTGACTAATTGCGCATCTTCCAAGGCAGCTTAGATGCAGTTGGCTTACCATATTTTTGTGTTTATCACCCACACCAAATGTTCTGGACAAAGGGAGAATCCGAGTTAAGATTGAGGGTTGCCTTTACGTTTGGCTTCACTGCATTGTGATCCATGTTGCTATGAAGCCACATTCAAGGTGAAAGTCTCATCATTGTAATACTGCACCTGAAACAAGGTTAGTATAAATGCTTAGCACGCTGCTATGGATTCACACTGCAGTTGAACAAAGAGCAGCAGTGAACGTATTGATGATTGCTGTATGAAAACAAAAATATTTCCAGAGCTTTGCTTTGCCACATGAGAACTTGAACATTGTTGTATTTTGTTATCTATGCAACTATTCTACCTTTCTGTTTCCAAGGGCTGTAACTGGGTGTGCAAGTTATACACAGTAGCAGGTTATGCAAGCTAAATCATGACTTGTCTGAAAGCAAAAATTCAGGCCCATGGGAATCAGTGAAGCACATTTGTACTTTTGGTGCCAAACCAACATGTTTGAATATAGCTTTTACAATTACTACACGGCAGCTACCTGTGAAGGCAATCGAGCTGCATGAAAATCTTTAACAATGTTGTCAAAGTTCATTAGGAAGCATGTTTTTGATGATAAACACTTAAATAGTACATGTAGATAAAAAATTATTTCAAGTATAAGCAACTTTTCATGTATTGCTAGCAATAGCAAAGCAACATTCCTTGGTGTAAGCTACATTCAAATATTCTCTTAAGCTTGAAAACAGGTTTTTGTTCATATAGGAATTTTTTAGAGATATTGTAAGGTTTTGTTTGTGGATCTTGTAATGCAGGGCAGTTGACACTTACCTGTTTTCCATCATTAAAAAATGTGTTGACATTCTAAAGACCTTCTTTCAAGTTACCGTGGCCCTCAATGAACTATCTTTCAAAAAGCTATTGATGTTCAGTTTAACTTTCATAAACATCTGCGAGCGATTACGCATATGTGTCAGCTTTGTAAAGTGCAAGATAATTGATGGTGTTTATACTGTGTACCACATATTGTTTCGATTACATTAACGAGGCTGTAATAAAATGACAGTGGGGCTAAGGGAAGGATAACACTGTAGAGGGCACTGAAGCATTAGGCAGAATTTTGACATGACAACAAAATATGCAGACATAGATTGATATCTCTCGACACTGGATAAAGGTAATTGAAAGTCTCTGAGAGAGGACTTTGTCTTGTAGACATTTGTCTGACATTTAATGTGACTGATTTGCTGCTGTATCAGGCCTTTTGAATTGGTTGTGGTGCCCTGAGAGCCCTTTTCAGTGACCCTGACATTGCCTAGTAAATGCTGCCACCACAAACAAGGGGTAGCATTAGGCCTTGTGATGAGACCGGGAGCGCGCGCGGTACCTCCTCCACTGCAGTGGTATACTGGCGCTGGTGAAGCTCGGTGACTGTGCGACTGTGCCAAGTCTTTTAAGACTGAACTCTGTGGTGTTGACCCCAGAGAACTCTTCAAGAACTCCCACACCTGACTGTCCCTTTCCCACTCGTTGGGTGGCAAATTGTTTCTCTCCTTTTTTGTGTGTGTTTGTCTTTTCTGGGCTTCGATTCAGCTCAGAGAGAAGTGGTGTGTGGCCGGTGCTGTGCACCTAGAGACTCAGCATACTGCCGCAAGTGCCAAAGACATTGAAATGTGGTTGTGTGTGTCGCCAAGGCTGCTTGCAACGGCTGACACGGCACCTTCTTCCGTGCAGGCCAAGTGCAACGTGCCAGATCTTGTTCTAGCGCGACATCGTTTGCTTGCTGCAAATGGTAGCCGAGGCAGCGTTCTCCGAAAATGGCACCTCGGTAAGGGGCGCCAGCGTTGATATTTTAGAAAAAATCGGGATTCCTGGGCACCTGCGATTGGGTTGAAGTGCCATCCGTGTTTCTTTGTGCACAACAGCCACTGTTAGATTGTCCTTGTTTTGTCCCTATGGACCTGCTCCATCACTTCTGTGGGCACCATGATTGTGCGGGGTGAACAAGTTGTATCATGTTTCCTCTCTATAATGGAATGGGATGAAGTTCACTTTGTGGAGTTATCTTTCAGCAATGGCTGGCTTAGCTTATAGAATTTTAAATCTTCAATTAGACAATTCAGAAGACCACGTTTTGGCCACCTTTGATTCCTGTAAACCTCCCCTGAAGGACAGACAACGATACTGTGTAACATAGCACTTACTTTTTCTATGTGTAGCATTGTTGGGACTAATTATACAATGGGCGCTTCATCCAGTTCTTTACATGTCAGCACAGTGCACATTGTGTGACTTTGTTCCGTGTCTTAGGCCCGACGATGCTTGTCATAACATTGGTAAAGAATCCATGTGGTACTTTTGGGAAGATTTTACACAAATTGTCTGCTTTGAGAATGTTTCTTCCTTAGTAGCAACTTTGATATCTTAAGGCAGCTGGAATACTCATGTAAGAGCAATGTCATAGCACATTTGTGCCTCAATGTTCCATTAGCAGGGGCAATGATAGAGGCAAAAAAATTGTAATATTAAGTTGCGTGAAGAGTCATATATACATATGTACCCATATATATTAGATAAACCTTAGGCCTAATGTGTTAATAAGTGGAAGCTTGCGCCTAATCTTATCTTTTATTCATGGCTGTCTTCCGACTTGCCCAAGGCTTAGCTAGGGCATGTAAACAGTTGTGCTCAGACCCTTAAAGCTATAGGGGTTTGAAGCTCTTTAGTCTTTTGCTAGATAACAGCTGATGGCTGAAATGCATTTATAATGTTGAGCATGGTGGTCTGGAACATTTCTATAGATGTGGGCTTTTTGTCACAAAGTGGGGCATTTATACTCTGTATTGGTAGTGTAAAAGAAGAAAAAATGGACTGCTCAAATTTCTCACTTATGAGCAGTACCTTCATGTCAGCTCTGTTTGCACAGTCATGCTATTAGTGGTAGTTTATGGCCCTGATGAGGGATTTTTAAGTTTGCATTGTGTACTGCTTGGTTGTAAGAAGCACTGCTAGGTAACACTTGAGTAATGGCACGCTGTGGTTCTTAGTGACAAGATATAAAGCACATGCTCTGTCAGGTGGTACCTGAGCAACATGCCTCTGAACATAGTATTGTCTGGCATCTATACTTGCAAAAAAAGGCACAGTGAAAATAATTCACTCCTTTAACTACAAAAGGAAGCTTGAGTGGCCCAGAAAGGTTTTTACTGAAATTTCGGCTTGGTGATCTGTCAATGTCAAGGCAGGCTAGTGGTGCTTGACATGACAGGTTTACATGGTTGACATGGCATTATCATATTTAAAATATTAACACGCCAATGATGACATGACCTTTCTGAGGTATTTAGTGCAATATTTCTCGCATTATTTGAAATTCTTTTGTCAGGTAGCCCTGTGCCACATCTTTCGACTGTTTTAACTGAGACACTATTAGCCCAGTCTCAACTGATAGCAGTTGGGTTTTATTGGTTTCCAGGGTTTCTCTAATGAATCAGAATGACCTACTCATTCACATAAATTAGTACGTACCAGTTGAAATTTTTCTTCTTTAAATGTACACCACTGATGTGATGTGCAACAACTTGTCTTGTGCAATCAGCTATTTGAATGAGTGGTCCAGACCAGCCTTGGGTGGTTGGGTGGTTGGGGGAAGGGTAGTCAGTTCATTCAATGACAACGAAAGCACAAATGCAGGGCGGCCTACACTGTCCCACGAAGCACTTTCCAGGCAGCACTTGCAAAGTTGATCATTTCACCACACCACAACGACGAACGTCATCACACTCATTACGCACGCATTTGTGTAACACACTATGTTCAGCTGCACGCCTCCCCAGCCAGGTATGTGGAGATGTTTGTTTATGATCAGTCTGCTGGCAGGCAGGTACTTGCCTGCGTGTATACAGCTTTATTCTTTCTCCTTGTTACTGTTTGTTCTGTGAGGACCTGTTGTCATATAATTGCCGATTACTTGAACTACCTTGTAAAAATATTTGTAACTATGAAATGTGTACTCGGTTTTGCACTGATGGCAAGACACAATTTCGGCACCACTACATGTCGTGCTATAAAAGCGTCGTATTTTTCCGTTTGTATTTTCACTGCTTTACTCATCTCTGTGTAAACATTGCACTAAACAGAAGTGAATGAAAACAAGTGACAAAACGAGTATTCACTTGCACTGTGCTTCATGTGCTGTGTTTTTTTTCCGTTATTTTACACAAGGCATATATATATTTAGTAAAGCGAATCTCAATGCTTGCCATGTGAAATAGCAATGACATTTTGATGTCTCTCTCAATACACTATTGGTATCTCGCACAACTGCCAAATCTTCATTTATCTACTCGAGAGCCTGTAGCTGGGTTGGAAGTGAATCATGCTAAGCTCACTTATCATCACTAGTTCACATAGAGAGACAGCACATATTGCTGTCTCTCAGATGCTGATATACTAGATAAAAGAAAAACGTTTGCATTGCAAATTAGGCCAATTGATTTTTCTGACACAATTGGGGTTAATGGGCCAATTCAGTCCCATTGGGTCCGACCAGTCAGATAACAAAAAAAAAGCACTCAGGGCTTGAGGTATTTACTGTGTCATAGAACACAAACACTTGCCACTTTGAGAATAAATGAATAAATAAATAAATAAATTTTATTTACCAGAAACAAAAGGAACTGGAGGGACACCTGGGTAAAAAGCTGTCGCAGCAGCTTGACAGAAGCCCAGAGTCCCTTACATAGCAGTAGCACTCACATGATATATACACAGAAGGCTTTATACAGAACAAACATTACACATCGCACGTATGCATAAAAAATTACATTTTACACTTGAATGCTCTATACTAAAGTATCACTATAAAGAAAGTAAACACGCAAACCATTTTTATTTAGCGTAGTTGTGTGCTTATATTTGTTTAGTACAGTCGGTATATTATGTGTTAAGGACTGTAGGCTGTAATTGTTTCGAAACCATGGGACCTTCCTTACCTCGGGGTTTCGTGTAGTATGTTTTGTTTGAGTGTAGAGTTCTAGCTGAGCAAGGGATGTAAAATAATTCTTAACATATTCGGATGAGAAGTAAATTGTTTCTAGTAATCTATGTTTGTATAATTTATCTACACGGTTTAGTCTGTATTTGAGAAATATATTATCTGTTGGTGAAAGCCGATTAACGTTCTCTATATAGCGAACAATTTTCTTTTGAAGTATTACCAGCTTTTGCAAGTTAGATTTAGATGTTGTAGCCCAGACAAGGTAAGAATAATTTATATACGATAAGAAGAGACCATAGTATATTTGAAGTTTTGCTCTCGTAGGTAGAAATGTACGGCAACGTGCCAAAGCATCGGTAATCACAGAGTTTGCTGCAGAGATGTTTGATATGGGCATTTCAATGTAAATTAGAAGAAAAATATACTCCAAGAATTTTAAATTCTTCTACCAGTTCAATGCATTGGCTCTGAAAATAAATAGCATGAATAATGTTAAGTGGTTTATTTCTTGCGCGAGATGTTACAACTTTTGTTTTCTTTGAATTTACTTAAAGCTTATTTGTCTGGGTTCAATCGGACAAGCTTGCCATAATTTTATTACATTTTTGCACAAGTTCATTCGCATCAGAACCTGAGACACACAATGTGCAATCATCCACGTACATAATGAATTGAACCTCACTTTTTATGATTACGATATAATTTATAAGAATGTTAGACAAAAGTGGCCCAAGAATACTTCCTTGAGACACACAACATACGATAGGTAAGAGGGACAAGTTATGTTTATTAATAGAAATGTACTGACGTCAATGTTTGAGATATGATTTGAGTAATTCTAGCGGTTTCCCACGAATTCCATACAAACAAAGCTTCCAAATAAGGATTTCGTGAATGAGGCTGTCAAAAGCTTTACTAATGTCTATAAAAATGCCAACTGTGTAGTAATTTTCAAACCTCTGCAAAACGTATTCTTTAAGCGTAAGAAGAGCCATTTCTGTGGACCTGTTTTAAGAAGCTTACTCATGCTCAAATACGCAACTGCTATTCACTTCAAAAAGCTACCCACCAATTTTCTGAATGTTATATCACTCATTGCCTCATGAGGGGCATTCATAAAGCTTGTATTATCAATACCATAAATTTGGAACAGGCGTACACGCTGGCATCAAAATGAGCACACATCTGTCTAGCTTTAGCTGAATGTAAAAATTGTGTCTTATATGTTACTACAAAACATCTCTAGGACGTCAAAACCAAAATTGCAGCATCCACTGAGAAAGTTGGCTGAAGCATGAGCAGTGATCCGTTTTCTGCACTTTAAAGGACACAATGCCAAAGAAATTCTTGCCAAACTGGTGGGAGTGTACGGTGATGATGTCCAGCTTGTAACACTATTGTGAAATGATGCAGACAATTTCAGTGCACTCGAACAAGCCTGGACAACGAAGAACAGAGTCACCGACAGTTGCTCGATGATGAACCACAAGTTGATGCGCAAGTGGAAGCAATAGTGCTTACTGACTGGTGGATAATTCTTGAACAAATAGTGCAGCAGGTTACTGTGAATGAGGGCTCGGACTAAGCTTCGACTTTATACTCTTTGCTTCACCTCTGTTCCTTCATGGCAATAATACAAACTTTATGAACGCCCACGATATATGCCAGAAAAATTTGGATTACTGAGCAGTTCATGAGCTTCAAGACAAGTAGGTAATGTTTTATGGTGGACCTTGTAGCTCATAAATAAAAGCTAAATGTTTCATTCTCTTGATCACACCAAGCTACAAAGTTCTCTAATCTGCGGACTTGAATGTTAATAATGCTATTGTATTTATCAGCTACATTTTGTTGTTCCACGGCATTACTCATCTATGTGGCTTCCAGTTGAGACATCAAATCGGCACATCCCAATAAAAACTAACTAGCTTTTAGGGCCCCATGACACCAGTTGTATATATTTATATACTCATATATATATTAGTAGTTACCAATCCTGAATAACCAGCTAAAACCAACATGAATCTAAGCAGTGATTCCTTGGTGTCATGTGCCAATAGTATGTACCCATTTGTATGTATCTATGTATGTATGTATGTATGTGTGTGTGTGTGTGTGTGTGTGTGTGTGTGTGTGTGTGTGTGTGTGTGTGTGTGTGTGTGTGTGTGTGTGTGTGTGTGTGTTTATCTAATTGTTTTCCCGCCTACTGGATCACTGTATTTCATGGTCGAATGGTTAGCTCATCGGGCTACTAGCTGCAGTAACAGGGTTCGAAACCAAGTATTGGACCGACTTGGGTGACTGAACATGTGCCAATGTGTACATACGTGCCTCTCTTCAATGAAGCTATTTCACACTGTCATGGGTCACTGTAGATGCGGGACTGGGTAGGCACCACTGTTTGAAGAAACTCTTTGGCGCCGACTTGGAGCAGTGGGTGCGTGCCACTCGGTCTGATCTGTTCTTTACTGAACATCTTTGATGCCAACTGAGCAGCAGGTGCAGTGGCGTAGCAACAAGGGGGGCCGGGGGGCCGTGGGCCCCGGGTGCAAGGGGCCGGAGGGGGGGGGGGGGAGGGGTGTCATATACGTCTGAAGACACCCGGAACTTGATATCCTCGCCTTCCTCGACTATAGCCGGGGAGGGGGGGGGGGTGACAGAAGACCTATGGGCCCCGGGTGCCAGACGACCTAGCTACGCCACTGAGCAGGTGTGTGCCACTCTTCAATGAACGTCTTTGGCACCAACTTGGGTAACTAGGTATGTACCACTCTGCAATGATGAAAAAGATCCCTTAAATTCTGACCGGAATCAAACCAACGTCACAAAGGTTTCTAAAGGACAACAATCCAATGCATTAGCAGGCTGTGCCACAATGCACTGGGTGTGTGCCGCTTTTCAATGAACGCCTTTCACACCAAGGCTTTAAGGACCTGTGTCATCAGTGCGTTAGGTATGTGCCACTCTTCAATGAAAGCCTCGCCATTGGGTCACCAAGCATGTGCCAGTGAGTGTGGGGAAAGCTAGGGAACAATTCTCAGCGTTCTCAGGCAGCGGCACGCCAAGATTCTTATCTCGGAGGCAACACATGGCTTCTCAGCAACACCACTAGATAGCGCAGCATGTCCAGAAAAAAAAGTGCGAGTGAGCAGCCCGGAAGCTACATGATGCGTTTCTTAGTGTTTACACTCACTGGTGCACCATGCATGTTGGATGCCTCCCCAGGCTTTGTGGCGGCGGCGTTAGATGACTCCGAATGTTCTTAGGGAAGTGCGAAAGAGGAGTCCCGTTCCAGTGCATGCCTCATACATAGGTTGTTTCGCCAGTGGAAATACATTGTGGGGCTATATCGATTCAGTTCTAACGCATTACCCTCAACCATAGGCAGAAAGCTTTAATTTTTCCGGGGGAAGGGAGGTGCTTTTTTTCATCAAGAATTAATTAGCTAACTATAATTAATTACCTAACTCAAGAAATACTGTCGTAATTAACAAACTGTCAATATGGCATTTGTAGGCACCCTCAAATGACATCTTACTGCGGTGTTTTCAGCGACGTACTAATCGCGTGCAATATTTTTCTAACTGGTAGAGAAACCCCACGGAAAATGAAAAATACCACGTCACTACGCTCTCACTCGGATCATAAAGCAGCGTCCTCAAATAAGCTCATTGAAAGCAACTGCTTTGCTTACTGCAAACCCAAAGAGACAGAGCATCAGCTTGATAATGGTACGGAAGGAGCACCAACAGAAGGTTTTGCGGCTTTGAAGCTATTCCTTCCTCTCATTTCCACGTCACACTTATATCAGTCTCTCAAGGCCGACTGATCACATTGATAACAAAAGCCCATTGATAACGCAGCCAAAACGCCGCTCTGACCACGCAAGAAATGCGAAAAGCAATGTAATATGCATAGAATGTTTCAAAATCCTGGCTTTGCTTGCACCGCAACGAAAAAAAGCGCGCGCAGCTATATTTCGTTCCAGAAACTTGCTTCGTACCAAAGCCAAATTAAAGTGACGGTTTTATTCTTCATGGTTGTATATGCGCTGCAAAAACAGGTTCGTGGCAAAAAATAAAAGCGAAATAGACAGACCGGGGAGCGACTCACGTGTAGTGAAAAGGCAAAACCGATGCGTTCAAAAAAGTAAATGCACTCTTGTGAATGAGCTGAATTGGCAATTGGGACATAAAAGTCTGCAAAAAAAAAAAAAATAAAAAACACATCCACGCAGATTTTTCTCCGAAATTTATCTGAATGATGCGTAAGCATTTCGTAGTACAGATGTAGTGTTTCGTGGTAGTATGCTGGTGTGTTTCGTATAATTGCGAGAATGACCGCGAAAGAACCGTGAATCGGAGAAGCGCGGTTCGCAACACCGAACTGTTAAGTGAAACCTGCACGAGACGACGTAGAATAGGCGAGTAGAAGTAATATTCACTGGTATTATGGATAGCCCACAGCGGATGTCGACGTAGGATGAAATGACCAGCAAATGAAGGAAATATATGCAACATTTATAGGTACACTGAACCATTATGCACAGTGATCAACTATGCTCCGGCGGCGGCTACGTCTGGCGCGGCGGCGTGGCCCATATCTTGAAAGCGATATGCGAAGCAGCAGAGTGCGGCATATGCTGAGAGCTCCGTGAGCGCTGTTCTAGCTGCTTCATTGGCGTTGAAGGGAGAGACAGCACGCAGGTGAATTTGCTCGCTGCTGCGGGCGCTGTGTTGAAAGTGAACGTCTTGCGGGACTGACAGAGGGATGGTTGTTCTGTTGGGTAAGGATGGAAATGCTTACACATGTAAAACCATCAGATTCAGTATGCCTTTATTATCTATGGATTCGTAAGTGCCGTTGAACACCAGCTGCTGCATAGAGGACGTGTTCGAATAGACCTCTGCAGCTACGCAGTACTGAGCCCACTTTATCATGTCTTGTCTGGCTTTCCTGATGACCGACGCTGGAATTCTGCGGCAGAGATCCGTTATCCTTGAGCTCATCTGACGTCCGTCTCATTCACGTAAACACGATCTCTTCACATAACCCAGAAGAAAGAAACCAAGTGGAGAAGTCAGGTGACCCAGCCGGCCAATTTACAGGCCCGAATAGGTCAGGTGACCTAGCCCTGCAGGTGACCTAGGTGATCTAGCCCCGCGTGTCATCTAGGTCATAAGGTGGGGTGGGTGGGTTAGGGTTTGGTATCGCCGGGGGGGGGCGCAGCCCTCCCCCCCGGTAAACTTTGGAGGAGGCTCGAACCCCGGTGCCTCCCCCCCCTCCCCCCCTGTGCTACCGTGCGTGCAGACAAAAGTACATTAGCGAAACATTCGTGCTGCTTAAAAGGAAGCTGAAACACTTTTCGAAAAAAAAAATGAGTTCTCTGTGGCATTCTACAGTTTTGATTCCCCAGAACACGAATATCTGGTTCAAAAAGGGCGGAAACAAGCGCAAGCGGCTGTTTTTTCATGAAAATGCGCACCAGCGCCTCAGGGTATCGCGCGAACGCCGCTGTTGCCCGTGATTGGTCGGGGCCGCTGTGACGTCACTCGCGGCAGTCGCCGGTCGGCGCCGCCGTTCCAGAGCGTAAGCACGCTGTTCTGTTCTGGCTTCATAGCTGAGTTGTAAGCATTATGGAACGTTCTCGCTGTCTCGGACAGCTTGTATTTTCGCCGTACATGTTCGAACCGACAGTCGATATGGAAAACGATGGCGGCAACGACGATGTTGAGTGTGCCAAAAGCGACAGCGATGTGTGCGCCTTCTCGCGCGTTGGAAATCTTAGCTGGTACGTATGTTTTTTTTTTTCATGTAGCTGCACGTTTCAATGACGGGAGAAAAAATGCGCTGATGTGTCACTGGGAACTTGCTGCTGGAAGAATGCCGAAGCACTAACTTCTCATTAGATTGTAAACACGGGTGCAATTCCGCGTTGTCAAGCACCTCGCCGCTGCTTGTCTAAAGTCCCGTGGTTTTTTGAGTGTTGATACACGATCGCGAACATAAGTGCCGCCTTTCAAAGCGCGCACATGCAATGCTGCGAGGTACAGTCATGGAAGTTGCTTATACACATCCAGATATGGCCAGAGGTATTATATGTGCAATATTCATACTATGGTTCGACGACTTTGCGATTGTGGCTCAATCAAGAATGGGTGTGCGTGCTCCATGCTAGTGTTGACATAAAGATATTAGGCAGTTTTAGCACCGCCGTGTGGTAAACACGATAACTGCAAGCGTACGTCGAATGTCACTAAGCAAGCCTATACTCCATTTCATACCTCAGGTGCAACGCTGTGGAAGCTACGCACGAAGTCCGGTCACCAAAATTTATTACTGCGCGCGTTTCCGTCTATGCTTCGCAGCGTGCCAGCGGCGTTTGCTTGCGCGAGCATGCACGTGAAGCTGCCGCGACGGGCTGCAATTAAAAAAAATGCCGAAAAGAAAATTGATTTAAAAGAACGTGTTAGCAGCCGTATTGTTTCTATGAGTAAATCCTTTTTTTTCATTCAGAACTGAGCTTATATATGAAAAATTTTCTCAAAAATCGGGTCAAGAAACACCGAACTTTTTCAAAGTGCGAACGCAGCCACTGCAAGAAGTATCTCAAGCCTCCACAGCGTTGCACACCTGATGTATGAAACGGAGTATGGCAACGCTAGCAACAACGCGTTTCCGCATTTGTCGTAAGGCTATCCGGCTATCGCGGAAATGGTTCGAGCGCAGCACAGTTGATTTCGTCAACACGAACTTATCTTTCCTCACCGCACTGCGCTGCAAGTTTCTTGTCCTTCGGGAACCTGTGAAACACCACATCGTCTCGCCCACCTGTGTTCGCGCAGCCGAATGCTGCACAGAACGAGGGCATGTTGGGTGCCCTTGACTGTAGGCACTCACGCAGCACCGAAGCAAAGAACAGTTTGCGAAAATCGCAAAAGAAAACAAACGTGAGCGGCGGCAGCGGCGGCAAATCTCTCGTAGCGTCGTTCAGTAAAGCGCAGGACGGAAAGAGGCATGCCAACAAATGCCAGCACGCCGGTCCGGCAGCTCGGTCCCCGCGCGTGACGTCGCTCTCGCCGGTTCTCTCCTCTGGCAACTACCTCACCCGGCATTCCGGGAAGCGATGGGGGCGTGTCCGCGGGGGTGATTTAAAAAGCGATTTCCGCCCCTTATATTAACAAAACGAAGAAAAAATTTCGGAACCGTAAATTATTAGGTCTGTTCTTCCCAATCCCAGCAATTCATGGGAATTGAAAACCGTTTCAGCTTCCCTTTAAAGCATTAGTAACACTAACGCAGGGGCAGGAAGCTCCAAACGACAAAACAAAATAAGGCTTAAACGTACATCACTATAATTTATCAAAGCGCCTGCCTAAACAAAGCCAACTCCGCGATTTGATGTGTCAGCAAGATATTGAAAGCAATTTTCTGCTTGCCGGGGTGAGAGTAGTTCGGAGTTAAGTGTTTCGAACAAACCAGTATAGTATCAGTTGGCAACTTCTCTCAATGCAAAGTTACTTATTTAGGTCGCTTTCCGATGCGCGTTGTCTGCTTCTTTCGCAAAAAGATGAAATCATACATTGCCGTCTTTCCACCACAAAGACATGCATAATGGTACACAAGTCTTGCGACATCCGTACATATATATATATATATATATATATATATATATATATATATATATATATATATATATATATATATATATATATATATATATATATATCCAAAATATCCCCTCGACCAGAGCAAAACTATAACGCATGGGTTGTTTTGGTCGGCAGTGCATGACAGCACGAAAAATTTAGGGGGGGGGGGCTGAAGCCCCATAAGCCCTCCCCCCCCCCCCTGGCTACGCCCCTGCACATACTATACCAGGCTATAATGAAACACCTAATGGATAACGCGTTACTAACCAACTGTCAACGTGGTTTTCGCAAGGGGTTTTCTTGTACGACACAGCTTCTTGAGTTCTATAACGGCCTAGCGTCAGCAATTGATTTGGGAGGGCGAATCGACTGCATCTTCGTAGACTACAGCAGAGCATTTGACACTTTCCCATTCTCTGCTTCTTGAAAAAAATCGACTTATTAATATAGATTCAAGTGTTTTACAATGTGTTGAGAACTGTACTTGTCGCAGCTCTGTCAGTGTATTCTCTTGGACGGTATCGAGTCAGATTATCTAGAGGGCACGTCAGACGTCATGCAGGGGTCTGTACTGGGGCCTCTTTTATTTCTTGCTTATATTAACGACATTCAGTTAGGCATCAGCTCTAATATACGCCTCTTTGCAGCTGACTGTATTATATATAGAAAAATTAGGAAGGAACAAGACGTTCTAGAACTAGAGGCCCATCTTGAACGTACTCGTGAATGGGGTTCCATGTGGAAAATGAATCCGAACATGAATAAGTGCGCCGATGTGTGTTTTACTAAGAAAGTAAAAATAATTGAGGCAAGTTACCATATAATGAATAATACTTTGGATAAGAGATCAACGACTAAATATTTGGGTGTGCTGCTGTCGGGGGACTGCTCTTGTGCATGTGGATTATGTGGTTGCCAAAGCCGCAATAGCGTTAAATTATATTCAAAGAAATTTTAAATGTGCAAATTCCAACCTTCGAAGCACGGCATACCTAACATGTATAAGACATATCTTGGAATATGCCTGCACTCTTTGGGACCAATCTCAAACATGTCTGATCAATAAATAGAAAAGAAAATCAGAACAGAGCAGTCAGATTCGTCTTGGGTAGGTACGGTAGGAACTATAGTTGCGCTGAGATGAAAAAAAAAAAACTGAACTGGGAATCACTTTTGTCACGCTCAAAAAACTTGCGGTTAAAACTTTTATACCAAATATTTAATAACAAAACTGGAATTGATAGCGAAAGCTGCTTAAAACAGCCAAATTCTATATCTGCACGGAGTGACCACGAGTACGAAATTATCGTTATTACGAAATTATTAAATTACGAAACTATCGTTCAGCGGAATCGACTGACGTCGGAGCAAGTGTGCAGTATGAATGAAGATGTTTTTTTTTTTTCAAGCCTGTAGCCACCCTACTGTAGCGCCTTCGGGCAAAGCGGGGAAATGTATGAGTGAAGAAAAAAAATCATGCGCGAAAGAGTTAGCGTGCGCCCTCAGCCCTTTTATTCAATTCAGTTCAACCCCGTTCAACTTTATTCGGCAATTTTACTGCAAAACAAGCAAACAAATACCGCAGTTTCGCCCGAAAGGCGAAGCATTGACGTATCAGTGTATTAGGCAATTACGCAAAGTAATGTTGGCCGTCTAAGTTGCAATAAACATTCGCCTGTAATAAAATTAAAGGGGCTCTGAAACACTTTTCGAACTAATAATAGAATGACACCGCTATTAAATGGCGTCACCTCACGAATCTCCTGTCGCAAAACATTTTAGAATCTTTCAAGCACAAGCTAAGTTAGACGTAGTTATAGGACCGATCAGTGGCTTTCTCTCTCCTTTTATATCCACAAGGCCTGTCGGAAGCTACATATGATACAATGATGAGGCAGGCGGGAATCAAAGGTCCACGCTGTTCTTACGGCAGTCGTCGACGTTGGCTTAATTCTTGCATCAATTAGTGAGCTCTTCCTGATGGTCCGCTTGTAGCTATTGGGGAGCGTGGCCTTGACGGTCGTTACCATAATGCCGACTACGGGGGGGGGGGGCGACGCTCCGGGGCCTGAGCCCCCTCCGAAGTTTTCCGAGGGGAGGGCAGAGCCCCTCCCCCGCCACCACCTAAAGTGTCATTAACAGAGTTCCGTTACCCACATCATTTGAGGTTTCTTTTGAGTTGCCTCTAGCTTTTCACCTAAATGTTATTGTGGCTAAAAGCTTACTGTATCATTGTCGGTGCGGACGTGCATACTTTTTAATTGATACTTTCATTTTATTTCTCCAAATCCTGACGGTGGGAGGAAAAGCTCATTAGAAGCACCAGTGGCGGCTACGTCATCCGTGTTATTAACGACATTTTTTTAAAATTTCCATCATGAACACCATGCACAAACACAATATATACACAGTTCAAATTTTATTATACTTTTTCATGAGAAGGAGTTAACCAACTAACAATTATTTCTGATGGTATGGATAGCCTATGCCTAGATAATAAATATGTTGCGGTATGTTCACGTCACCTCAAATTTAGTAGAGTAGTTTGCTGGGCCAGTTGGTGCATGGTGAACATATAATGGTTTCCAACAAGTACGGACGTGAGCACAAGAAGTAGAACTTCTTGTGCTCGCGTCCGTACTTGCTGGAAACCATTATACGTTCGCCTCAAATTGCTTTCCGTGCTTTTCTGATCTCCCAAAAAACCTGCAGGCTTCAGTGACTCTTCTGCAGAATCTTTAATCAACAGTGTATGAAATACACATGAATAATATATGTCTCAGCATTTCTCCCCCAAAACCAAACGCTTACCTACTGAAGCAGCACCATATCACCAGTCCTTCTCCGCCGTATCGAGTCAGTTGCAAGACGTGGTCAATCCCAAGTCGCCTCCAACCTGATTGGGATACCGGTCGGTCATCATGTCCCAAAGTCCGTGAGCTGCTGTTGCTGTCTACGAGTCGTAGGCCGATCCCACCGCTGTCACCAGTTGTAACAGTTGTAAGATGATCTCACCGCTGGCATCCAGTTGTAAGGGTTGGAGGTCGTAGGGAGGAACTTGGGAGGAACTAGGCGTACAGGATTTATTTACTGATATTTACATTAGAACAAGATATATATATATATATATCCGGCCGTCTAGCGTGGCTCCCAAATGGAGCCCGAAAGACGAAGCATACCGCATACGAGCACGAAGTTGCAAACACACTGCCTTCGAGCACAAGCACACAGCTCACGAGCACGATCCCAGAGCACACTCTAGCAGCCGACAACAGCTGCTTATAAACACTCTGTCCTCCATAGATCCCTAGGTGAGGGAAAACGGCAGTTCACTGCCAATTCGTAGCGTCCAAGGTCAACGTATTTGACCCGCCTTATTGGAGGAGGAGGGCTCATACACACACGTGCGCACTGGTTTCACTGCCCCCACCGAGGTGAGACGGATTTCGCTGAACTCGGGACTTACGTCTTGAAGGGAGAGGGGGAAGGTGCCGCCGAATACTTTCCCTCAACTCCCTCGCTCACGCCAGTCCAGGTCGGCGGTGGCGAGTTCAGTAACAAAGACTGGTTCGTCGATCGCGGTTAGCAATAGCGGCGCCGAGGGGGTGTTGACGCGGCACCTCGTGGTGCCTACGAAACGAGTCACTGCAGCGGGTGTTGGAAGGCTTCCATGGTCTCTTCGGGGAAGCTCGCCACGCTCCCAGCTGCAGTGAACCGAGAAAACTTTGCCTGTCGGCACCTCGGCAGGCCATTCCTAACAACGCCAGCTTGCCCGTACTCGACTGACGGCCTCGCAAACCACTCAGCAGCGTCAGTACAACGCTCGCTTCCGTGACGTACAGTTTTCGCCTGGTGCGCTCGTGCTCCTGTGGTCGCCCTCTCGTCACGTCGGACTTTCAGAAAAGCTCTTTATGCGATACACAGTGCCCTACCGCGTGCTGCGCCAGGTGACGCCATTGACGTACGAAATTGCTCCTGTGAGTTCAACCTCGTCCTCTACTCTGGCATCTAGTGATGTTGTGCACGTCAGTAGGCTCAAGGCTTACTACACTGCTTCCGGGTCCGGCCTTTAGTCGCTCCGGGACGGCGCCTTTACCGCCGGGGGTAGTGCTACGGAACAGTATTTGCAATGACGAAGAAGCGAGCATTGAGAAGAAGACGACGACGACGGGAGGCTGGCGTGGGCTGTTGCCCATTGGCCAAGTCCGGCGTATTCCCTTGTAAATATACTTGTATATAGCTTTTCGTCTGCGTCTTCCTACGTAACAATAATATGCATGCGCTCCATGTGTATACGTATCGAGCGCATAGTATCATGCGTTACAGACGGACGGGCGGACAGGTTTCTGAGGGTATAGTAGCCCTAGAATGCTTACGAAATAGAAGCGCATGTTGCTGGCGCGATTTCACTGCAGCGCACCCTAAAATTATTTTTGTTCGTTCGTTTTCATTTTGCGCGGCGTTCTTTCATCGTGATGCCTGTGGTCTTTACGAGGACGTTACCCCAAGTGTATATTCGTCTAAGAAGGATGTGTGTGTGTGTGTGTGTGTCTAGAGCAGCCGCCCCTCGGGGCCACAGTGTGGTATACATATGCGGTATAATATGAAAGTCACGCGCACTCTCGGCGGCGAAACTTTGGCGAGACTAGAAGTGAGATGAAAGGCGGCCCCGTGATTGGTGCCCTTTCTTCCGACGCCGAGAAGACTTCCGCCGCACGTTCTTCTTTCTATAGAGCCACCTGTTCAGGAAGATAACGTGCGCGAGTGTAGTACACGGATCCTCTTGGGTCAGTGCTGTATAATTGCGCGGCGTTCGCCTGAACTGCGAGTGATTTATTGGCCGCGCTCTCTTCTGCCGCTTCTGCATTTTCCTTTTTTTTTCACTTAGGCATGTGAACTAGGCTAAGGAAAGATGTGCGGAGCGCTTGCAGCGCAAACGTGCGCTCAGCTCGCCGCAACTTGGGATAGCCGGGACCCTCAGCGGGCCGCTATAGGTAATCAGCTATGGCGGCATTGACTCTGGGTACGTCTTACTCAACGAATCTGAGCCTGAACTAATCGGGAAAGTGCACTGAATTTTGTCATTCACTCATACTTGGAGGTGGCTTTGATGCCGAAGAAAGAGGGGCGAACAGTGCTTACCTTTGTTATAGCTTTCTTGGCGCAATGGGTTACGGCGCAACTTTCCAACTCGAGCTGAACGGTGTAATTTTACTACTATATCTTCAAATAAAATATTATACGGTAAACCGATTAGTGTTTACCAGAGGTAATAGATGTATAAATTATCAGAGCTTGGACGTTGCACGAGAACAATGCACATAAACAAGGGTAAGCAGGTCGTTGGTGGTGAATTAGAGTTTTCGTTACGTTCGTTCCGCGCAGCGAAGTGTTCTTGAAGTGGGCCTCCTTTCATTGACGCTCTTCTTATTCATTAACATCAATTTTTTTCACTTCACTTTTCCAATCTGGTTCACTTCAAGTTTTAGGTAGTGTACAAATGACATGTCGTATAACTTTACATATGCTTCGGGAATTCTGTAGCGGTAGGAAGTCTGCGAGGACCGTTGCAAGAATGCCTTATGCACATATATGCAAGCGCATGGTGAGGTAAGGAATGTTTTGAACGATAAATATGTACAAGCGGAGAGATAGGCTTGGCAGTGCAGAAGTCGCAGCTTTATTTTCTTTCTCGAATTTTTTTCTTTGCTTCGTTGTTTATCAAAGTCGGGCGCCGACTTCTGGAAATAAACAAGAAGCGCCAACGGTACAGGGCTGTATGTGTACTACATTACCTCATGTATTTCGCATGTCTAGGTTCTTAAAGCCGCATATGTGAGCATACTGCTCTATGAGGCTAAAATTAAGTGGAAAACAATGAAACTGGAAAGGAAATGGGAACGTTCAGATAGCTATAGAACAAACGACGATTCCTTCAAAGCTGAGAACACACTGTAGTGAGTGTGATGGCTTTCAAATAATTCCCACAGAATTATATATTTATGCATCTGCTATTAAGGGAGCTATAAAGAGTATGTTTACGTTCCTTGTTTCTCGTCAGCATAACGTTTCTTCCCAGCTTGGGTTGCGCAGATAGCAATGCTATAGTTGTTTGCTCCTTTCTTGCATTAGCTTCTTTCGCCAGTGCATTTATGGTTTGTGGGCTATATATATGACGTCTTAGGCTGCACATAATAGAGGGAGCCTCGAAAGCCGCAGGAAACAGATAATGATCTTTTATGCTAGATTGTGGGCACCCTGACACATGCAGCAGAAATATATTTGACTCCCTGTACTTAGCATCATTCTGTACATATTGCGAGCGTTTTCTTAACGTGTTCGAAAAGTGTTACAGGGCCTCTTTAAGGGACAACAAGGCGTCAGCCGGGACATATGACTGTATACCGGGGTGGCAGGAGGCGCACTTGCCCAACCCCAGCTCTCAGATAGGGAGTGGGGGGGGGGGGGGGGGCAAAGCAACTCATTTTAACTCCTTCTCCCCACCTTTTAAAGCCGGGAATATGGCGCTTGGAGTCCGAACCAAGATCGCTCGAGCCTGCAGAATGCCACTTGAAGCCCTGATAATGGGGGTCTGGCCTCTCCACCAGCTGCACGCGGAGTATCGGCCACATTGATCCTTCAGGGCACTCATCACCGGTATGTATATAGCACACAGGGTCTACTCGGTAATAGCTGGTAAATTTCCACATCTCTGCAAGTCTGCAGTATAGCTGTAAAGTCTTGATCTAGGGATTGATTCGGGCTACTCGGTCTGGCAATAGTGCAATTGAACCCCAATGCAGCTGAGGTTCCCAGTATTTTCAGGACTGCTTTCATTTATTTGGTCGTGAAAGGTGTTCTCGCGGTGAAACTTAGGCAGCACGAGGCGTTCTCTTCTCGCTGCTGGCACTCTTCATCATGCCAGCATTGTGACAGCGAGTGATCGTGGTCATCGAATGAGATGTGTTTATATTTACCTGTACCTGCGTGACGCCATGCTTGGCATAGGCGCGTCAACCGTTTCGGGGGGAGTCATACTCCTACCCCCACAGTCAGAAGTGGAAGGGAAAAGTAGGCCATTCGACCCCCCCCCCCCCCCATGCCCGCCACTTCTGAAGGCGGACACTATCAGCTGCACACCAACAAACCCAACAAAACAACAGCTAATGTCAAGTTTTCTATCAGAATTGCGCCCACATACATATTTCTTTATTATGTATCTCCTGCTCGGGCGGCTAGGATTGTCTTTTGGGCGTCAACGCCACGTGCTGTAGAAGATGGTGCTCGGCCGACCGCACTAAGCAGGTAATGCTTTGCGGTGCGAGACGTCTGCAGGACGAACCCTGCAAGCCTGCATTGCTGAGAAAGCTGTCGCTGCGCAGTCCTAAAGAAGTTTAATCTACCATTCCGTGCATCAACCCGCGCTTGTTGGGCCGTCTGATCCAACCACCTTTGAAAACGCAAAATGAGATTTGCATTTACCGGTAATCGTTTACCGGTAATTAATCACTTTTTCCAATTAATCGATCTTCCCGCTAGGTGTAGCGACTTTTATTTTGTCTGTTTACAGCAATGTTTTCTATTTAGCAATAAGTTACTTTTTTAGTGACTTGAATAAACAATTGGCGATTTAACGACTTATAAGTTAGGAAGGTTGCTTGAAAAATGGCCTTCTAGAACGAAGTTTAAAATTCAAAAGGTACATGCAAGCGGCCGAAACTTGCTGTACGGTGCATAGGCTCCGTGACCGTGACGAATGAACGGTTGCCTGAATTGGCATTGGTAGCCTCCACATTGTGATTTTTATTCAGAGCACAGTGGTCATTATAGCAATCATAGTCCTCACAAAATCGAAATTTCTTTGTTATTTACAGAACTTTTGCGAATCTGTTTAAACGCTGCGGGTTCAGGGGTGTCACCAAATCTATTCGATTGGTAGACGCGCGTAAGCGTGTCAAAGACCAAAAACAAAACCAAATCGAATAAATTTTGTGTTCAGATTTAAAACATAGCGGATGAATAAGACATATCGGCATATAGGAATGTCTGAGCTCGTTCTCATGCAACTGAACCGTTTCTCGCGGGTTTCGGACCAATCAGTACTTCATGGTGGTTTTCAAGTAGGCCAAGGGCGAAAATCTGATATTGAACCTGTGCAAAACTCGGGTAATTGTCATCACCGTGTCAGAAGCACGCGGCCAAGCGCGTTCCACAGAGCCTAGTTCTGCTACCACGAACGTCCAGAAGCACAAAAAACTTAGGGATAATGAACAGACTAAGTGCATCATGCTAGGAAAACTACGGTGCTTGTGCTCTTTTTAAACTTCCAATGTGAACGTAATGAAGTATTTAAGCTTTTAGGTTCCATTACGTAAATATTACATCTAGGCGATCTATTATTGACTTTTTCGAACACCAATAATAAGTGTGGAATATAAAACCGAATAGGCAAACGTAGATGTACATATTTACAGCATGAATATTTATTTAGGTATAATTAGGAACACCCTTGTACTGAATAGACAGTCCACTATGACACACAATTAGGATTGTTTTAAATACAAGATCACCACAACTGTCATGAAAAGAACTTCACGAATAGCTCCCTGACACTTTTAGAGTGTGGTAACAAACAAGCTTTCAAAGAATAACAGGCTGATGTATGAACAACTTTCCAAAATAACAAAATAAATGGTTGTTGAAAAAATATTGGAAGTTATGGAAAAGGAAAGGAAAGAGCTAATGAGGTATTTTTGTGCTCAACACAATAAAGGGCCTGTTACGAGGAAAACATCACTGTTTGTAACGCAAAAAGATAAAACTGCTACATGATTAGACTGCAAGGAAGACTAATTGCCAGGCCAGAAGCAAAATTAGCCGGTTTTCATGTATTGGATGAAAGAAGGGTAACCGAGGGGCCCGATTTTGTAAGGGCTCCGTTTTTGTAAGAACGCTCGCACGTATTTGTTGGTCATAACCACATGAAATTAACCGATAATGAAGAAAAGGAAAGCATAGGGGAAGTCATCTGTAGTTTTTAATTGAAGTGTAAAAATGAAAAATGGCTGCAAAAAAAAAAAAACGCCGACGGTGAAAGCCGAACCCACAGCCTCCGCATTACGTTCGCGTTGCACTGCCACTTGTGCTACGGCAGCTCCCACGTCCACGCTTTCTTGGGTGTTGATGTATGTGTACGAGATCTGGATGGTTAAGGAGCGGCATACTTCCACCGCGAAACCAAAAACAAATCTTGAATTGCCGATTTTATTTTGTTTCTTCACTGCTGCAAAGCTTTGCCGCTGTTTTGCTGCTGATAGTTGTACTTTGCGATACTTTGTTCAGCAGGCGGTAAGCAGTAAGCCGATTTGAAAAGCCGGTTGTTGCGAAATGCTAGGTTAGTTTCTATATTCCAAAATACTAAATAGTTCATTTTCCAATGCGAATAAATTATTACGCACGAAGTATTCGTATTCTAGCTTCGAATATTCGCCCACCTTATACTAAATACATTAGTAAATGTACAGGCCTCTATAAACTGCTGGTAAATTCACTGTTTTCCTTCAGCTGCACGAACACTGGACCCAACGTTACTAAAGCTAGTCTAGTAACGTTGACTGGACCAACGTGACAGTATAAGTAAATTATTTACTTCACGTTAGCTTATCATCATCATCATCATCATCATCATCATCATCATCATCATCATCATCATCATCATATTTATGTACACGATCGCCAATTACCCCTGTCCTGCGCCAACCGATTCCAACTTGCAACTGCAAATTTTCTAATTTCATCACCGCACCTTGTTTTCTTTCATCCTCGACTGCGCTTCCCTTCTCTTGGCACCCAGTTAACTCTAATGGTTGACCGGTTATCTAACTTGCGCATTACGTGGCCTATCCTGCTCCGTTTTTTTCTCTTAATGTCAATTACAATATCGGCTATTCCCGTTTGCTCTCCGATCCACACCGCCCTCTTTCTGTACCTTAACGTTGCGCCTAATATTTTCGTTCCATTTATACGGGAGTGTTTAAAAACGCCTATGTTCTTAAAGAGAGAGAGAGAGAGATGTTAACCAGTCAAGAGTCCGGTTGGCTATAGCCAGCGCGGGGGGAAAGGGAGTAGGGGAATAGAAAGAAGGGAGAGAAAGTGCGTTCCTAAAATCCACATCCCTGTTATAGCGACAGTTTTAGTTACATTTTTTGTCTCACTTCAGCGACACGCTTCAGAAAATATTGGCAACACTAGAATATAATGGCTCATAGTGGGCGATTTAAAACCATATCTGCAGATGAGAACTTTCACTGACTCATTTTGCAGCCTTTGTTATGGCAATGGAAATCGGATAATCTAAAAGAGAGGCGATCTTTACAGCGCGTGCCACCTGGGCCCCCTCTTAGTATGTTTCGCCCAATCATGAATATAAACTTCTGTATAGCCCCCAATGAATATTTTACAATAAATAAGCATGCCATTAACACATTAAATAAACGAAAATGTCAATCTTTATTGCTCTGCGGCCGCTAAAGCGGCACCTACCTAACCACCTCCCACCTGCGCTGCGCGCCGGCTTGCTCCGCTACCATTGGCAGAAGCCTTCCGTGTAAGGATTTGTGGTAAAGCATACTAAAAACGGACAAGTACTTCAGAAGTCAAAGGGGGAAAGTATATACAGGTTTACAGTAGTGCAACTTCCGTTGTTGGCGTGGCGTCCATGCCGACTGGAAAGCGGCGGCTCATCGATCCCAGGCAGCAAGTACTGTTAAGATCACTTTAGAAACTGCGAATTCTCTCTTCGTGTATATATATATATATATATATATATATATATATATATATATATATATATATATATACACGCGCGTACAAAAATATTTACGATATATTTAAAAAGAGCGAACGTTGGTGGAGATGGAAGAGAGCCCAGCCAGGCACTGTCCACTTTTCGTCGTCGTCAGGACCGTCGTCGTTGTCTTCGCTTCATCGTATATAACACGACCCCAAGTGGAGAAAGCACCATCCCTGTGTGTCAAACGGGACTGTAATGAAGAACGGGGTGAGGTTTTAGCCGTGCGATATGAACGACATCAGGTTAGGTGAGGCCAGGTGACATGGTAGCGCTGATGGGGACGATCTCATAGGTGACATGAGTCACTTGACGTAAGACGCGGTAAGGGCCCTTGTAGCAAGGAAGGAGTTTTTCCGAGAGTCTCAATCGACGGGAAGGGGATCAAAAGAGCACAAGGGAACCTGGTGAAAAGTGTACGTCATGGTGCCGTTGATTGTAAACACGTTTTTGATTTTCTTGTGATGCCAACAGACGAGTACGGGCAAGCTGCCTTGCGTAGTCAGCATGGGCAATGGCGTCGCCATCGACCAAGACATGGACATTGTCTTGGTCGATGCGCGAGGATATCGCGGCAGTATTCGGCAGGCGGGAAAATTGATGGGCGACATGGCGGTCCTTCGCTAGCTCGAAGAGGCGGCGTTCCTTTATGATGGCGCCGACAGTAGAAACGTTGTTAAATATCAGGAGATAAGTTGCGTCATCCGCAATGCCTTTGAGGATATGTCCTACTTTGTCTTACTCTGCCATGGACGTGTCGATTTTGGGACAAAGGACGATGATTTCTTGAACATCGGAGACCTTTGACTCATTAACACTTTGGGCGCGGGTAGCGAGCTGCTTTTTGAAGGCTAGCTGTCGATCAAAGGGATTGCCAAAAAGGTCGGATAGCTTCTGCTTGAACATCTCCCAGCTAAGTTCTTCTTCATGTGTTTGGAACCAAACGCGCGGATTTCCGTCCAGATAGAAAATGACATTGGCTAGCATTATGGTTGGGTCCCGCCTGTTGCGCTTGCTCACACGTTAGTATATGCTGAGTCATTCTTGTACGTCCATACCATCGAGACCGGAGAATGTGCCGGGCTCATGCGGATGTGGAAGGGCAACGAACTGCGTCTCTATAGTCGATTGTGCCTGTGCAGGCGCAGATGAAGTGTCGTCCCCAGAAGGCATTGTCACAAGCTGGATGTGACGTCCGCTTCGGAGCTCCGTTCTGAAGAAGACGAGGGTACACCGCACCTCCACCAAATGTTACGTGTATAAAACCATTTACAATATATTTACAAAAAGGGAACGTTCGGACACGGTAGAGAGCGCCGCCAAGATGTGTCCATGTGGTATATATATATATATCCCCGCAGGGGCGTCTGCGTAAGCAGGCGTTTGGTGTGTTGCGACACCACGTACCCGAGCACACGAGGGTTGGACCCTCCCGCGTGTAGCCGTGCGCGGCTTAGCCGTGTCCGGGGAAAAGGGGATCCTGGGGGTTGAGCCAATGCCGGGTGTTTGGACCTTTACGGCCCCTCGGCGGCGGCAACACACCCCTTTGGCCTCGGCTTCACGTAGACGGCACCCCCGGACTGACCCACCCGGGGGAAATCGGCAGTCGCCTTTTCCTGTCCCCCTCTTCAATCTTTTTCTTTCCTGTCTTCTTTCTTTTACTGTCCTATCATCTCGTCTCTTCCGTCACTTCCTAATTTTCTAGGCGGCTAGGGTTAACCTTGTGTATGTGCCCTCCCTTGGGTATGGTATATTGGGTTATAGCAGCAATGCACGGCTGGCGTCTGCAGCCTTACACGTTAAGTGCTACAGCGTCCCCCTGTTGGGCTCCATGGTGGGTGGCCGCCATTGCCGCCGAAAATGTCCGAAATATTATGGGAACACCTGCTTTTCCACGTCTGCTTGATCGTCACCCTCAAAAGAGGGGACGCACCGATGAAATTCTAAGCCTCTTCAAACCAAAAGAAATTTTCCCCCGATTCCAAGTCGTTCACAGCGAAAAAACAGAAAAACCAGCTAGAACCGTATCACCTTTCCTTGTTGCTAAAGGCTTGACTGATGCACTTGGCCCAGGCTATAAGGTCACCAAAATGTCGAGCGGGGATCTCCTCCTTGAAATCCATGATAAAGAACAGCACAGCAAACTAAACAGACTTGTGGCATTTGGAGATATACCTGTTACCGTTTCACCCCATCGGTCTATGAACACAGCACGCGGTGTAGTATCTGATGCAGATCTCATCGACTTGTCCGAAACAGAGCTGTTAGAAGGCTGGAAAGAGGAAAATGTAATTAACGTTCAAAGAATCATTATCCGAAGAGAAAATAAGGAAATTCCTACAAAGCACCTGATCCTCACATTTGCCACTTGCGATCTGCCACAAACAATAGAAACTGGATACACGAAGATAGCTGTCAGACCATACATCCCTAATCCAAGAAGATGCTTCCAATGTCAAAGATTTGGCCACGGATCGCAGAGCTGCCGTGGTAAACTTACTTGTGCGAAATGTGGAGCCCAAGGCCACGCCTCAGATAAATGTGAAGCAACACCTCACTGTGTAAACTGTGAAGGTGAACATCCAGCATACTCCCGATCTTGTCCCAACTGGAAGAAAGAAAAGGAAATAATCACCTTAAAAGTACACGAAAACATCTCCTTCAAGGAAGCACGAAAAAGGTGCTCCCCATTCCACACCAAAACGTACGCCGATGCGACGCGTCAGGGGGCAGCGCCGCACCGGCCTGCGCCACCTGCCCGGCCCGCGCACAGCGAGTCGTTGGCTGTGGCATCCCCCGCCCCCGAGGTGGAAGCAGTTAAACCTGCGCCACCTACCAAGACACACAGGCCGGCTACCCCGGGTACGTCGGGCCTCAAGACCACGCCTCGCCAGGCGAGGTCTGACAAACAAACTAGAAGCCCGCACGCGCGGGCGTCCAGTGCTTCCCAGGAGGCAATGGACACAACACCGGCACGTTTGGTGCCGAAACACCGGCATGGCTCTCTCGAGCTCGCCAAAACAAACAAAAAACCCATAACAGGGCCAGACGACGGTCCTGTTACCTAAAGTACGCCACTACACACCTGAACACGGAACATTTCTCATCCTAATAAAATGGCTGTACAAATTATTGATTGGAATGCCCGTGGCATTCTAAACAACTTAGATGATATCAAAGAAATAATACAAGAATTTAATCCTAGGCTGTTCTGCGTTCAGGAAACACACTTGAAAACATCAAATACAAATTTCTTAACACAACACACATTATTCCGCAAAGATCGCGATGATGGCCATGCCGCGTCTGGTGGCGTGGCTATTATAGCCCAGAGGTCAGTTGCTTGCCAACACCTCCACCTTCAAACTAATTTTGAGGCAGTAGCGGTTAGGGCGATTCTTTTCGACAGGTTGGTTACGGTCTGTTCCCTCTACATACCACCCGAACATCGCTTGCAACTAAGGGATCTTGAAACACTAGTCAATCAGCTTCCGGAACCATTCATTTTAACAGGTGATGTGAACGCCCATAATACGCTATGGGGCGACTCGCGCTGTGATGCAAGAGGGCGTACTATAGAAGACTTTCTTTTATGTACCGGTGCAGTTCTTCTCAATAAAAAAGAACCCACCTTTTATAGCACCACACATAAGTCATATTCATCAATAGACCTAACCATAGCCTCTCCATCTATAATGACGTACCTTGACTGGAAGGTCGTAAAAAACCCATACGGAAGTGACCACTTCCCTATTCTTTTAACTTTAACAAAACGAGCTGATCCCGCTCCACAGATTCCCCGATGGAAAATCGACTCGTCGGATTGGGAAATGTTTCAAGAGATCACATATTTACAGTACGATGATTTTACTTCTTTAAACGTGGATGATGCTGTGGCATATTTAACAGTTTTTATTATTGACGCCGCTGAAAAATGCATAAAACAAACTAACGGACTTGCCAATAAGCGTCGTTTGCCTTGGTGGAATGACGCATGCAAAGAGGCACGGAAAAAACAAAATAAAGCTTGGAGCCTGCTTCGTGACTCTCCAACTACGGAGAACCTCATTAATTTCAAGAAGGCGAAATCACAGGGCAGAAGAACACGACGAGGTGCTAAGCGAGAAAGCTGGGAAAGATACATATGTAGTATCAACTCTTACAAAGATGAGGGTAAGGTATGGAACAGGGTGAACAGGTTAAAGGGCAGGGAAGCACAACCGCTTCCTTTAGTAAACGCTCAAGGCAACACCATGAAAGATCAGGCAGACTTCCTGGGTACGCATTTTGAAAATATTTCTAGTGCATCACACTATTCGCCAACTTTCCTAAAGTTCAAGGAACGCATAGAGCGAGAGCGCCTTGAACGAAAATGCGCACCAGATGAACCTTACAACTGTCCCTTTAATCGCGCTGAACTGAAGGCTGCTCTCATTTCCTGCAGCAACTCAGCACCAGGTAGTGATCGCATAATGTATGCAATGATCAAGAATATGCATCCAGAAACATTGAACACACTTCTGTCCCTTTACAACACCATGTGGGTATCTGGGCATATTCCATCCTCATGGAAAGAAGCAATTGTCATCCCAATTCATAAGCAAGGCAAAGACCCTGCATTAGCCAGTAGTTATAGGCCAATAGCGCTAACAAGCTGCATGTGTAAGTTATATGAAAAGATGGTAAATCGGCGTCTAATCTATTTCCTGGAAAGCAACCGTCTACTTGATCCCCTTAAATGTGGTTTCAGGGAGGGTAGGTCAACAATAGACCACCTAGTTCGCATTGAGGCAAATATTAGAGAGGCTTATATACACAAACAATTTTTTCTCTCTGTATTTCTGGACTTGGAGAAAGCCTATGACACAACATGGCGATTTGGAATCCTCCGAGACCTCTCTGCGATGGGCATACGCGGCAACATGCTAAATATGATAGAAAACTACTTGACCAACCGAACGTTCCGTGTTAGAGTGGGCAATGCCCTGTCCAGGCTATTCACTCAAGAGACTGGTGTGCCACAAGGAGGCGTGCTTAGCTGCACCCTCTTTATTGTGAAAATGAATTCCCTCCACAAAGTCATTCCATCCTCAATGTTTTATTCAATATATGTAGACGATGTGCAATTAGGATTTAAGTCTTGTAATCTTGCTGTCTGCGAGCGCCAAGTCCAACTCGGACTGAACAAGGTCTCACAATGGGCAAATGAAAATGGCTTCAAGCTAAACCCCCTCAAAAGCTCCTGTGTACTTTTTTCTAGAAAGAGAGGTTTGATACAAGATCCTGATATTATGCTGCATGGACAACACATACCACTCAACACTGAACATAAATTTTTAGGCATAATACTCGACTCAAAACTAACCTTCATTCCTCATATCAAGTATTTGAAAGCTAAATGCCTTAAAACAATGAACATCCTGAAAATACTGTCACATACAACATGGGGAAGCGACAGGAAATGCCTCATGAACCTCTACAGGAGCCTTGTACGATCGCGGTTAGACTACGGTGCCGTTGTGTATCACTCAGCTACACCCAGTGCTCTTAAGATGCTGGACCCTGTGCATCATCTTGGTATCCGCCTCGCCACCGGCGCCTTTAGGACGAGTCCGATTCAAAGCCTCTATGTCGAATCGAATGAATGGTCGCTCGAGCTGCAGCGGTCATATTCTACATTTAATTATTTTCTGAAAGTACATGCTAACAAAAACCATCCTTGTAATCCCACCATAAACAATATGACCTCTGCAACACTCTTTCGTAACAAACCTACAGCCAGAGAGCCATTCTCGATCCGTGTGACAAAGCTGAGCGAGGAGATGGATGTTCCTATTCATGAAAATAGTCTAATGGCTTCTGCGAAGCCGTTTCCACCGTGGTTGTGGCGAATTATTGACTGTGACACATCATTTGTGGAGGTAACGAAGCATGCTCCAGAGGCGCACATTCATATGCATTTTCTGGAATTACAATTTAAATACTCGTGTCCAGAGTATTACACAGATGCGTCCAAATCACATGCTGGCGTGTCATATGCAGCCGTCGGGCCATCCTTTTCCGAGTCCGATGTTCTGCACCCTCAAACAAGCATCTTTACAGCAGAGGCGTATGCACTGTGGTAGGCTGCGAAACACATCAAACAGTTAAAACTACATAAAGCGGTCATATACACAGACTCATTAAGCGTTGTGAAAACATTGATGTCATGCTCCAACCACACAAATCCAGTAATTGCAGATCTTTTTTCTCTCCTCTGTACTATTTATGCATCTGGCCAACATGTAACGATATGCTGGGTGCCTGGACACAGAGGTATTGAAGGTAACGTCCTGGCAGACCGAATTGCTACCTCCTTAGACACAAAAGCTTGCAACATGTCCGTAGCCGTTCCGGTCTCAGACCTAAAGCCATACTTACGGAAAAAACTCAGAAACTACTGGCAGCATAAATGGGACGCTGAAACCCTTAATAAACTCCACATAGTTAAGCCACATTTAGGATACTGGCCATCACTGACCAAGTCCAGACGAAGTGATGTCCTATTCTGTCGTCTCAGAATAGGGCACACTTACGGTACACATAGCTTTTTGTTGAGCGACGGTGAACGTCCAATGTGTAGTAGATGTGGGGAGACACTCAGTGTTCAACATGTCTTCCTAGAATGCCGCGAAACACAAGTCGAGAGGAAAAAACACTTCCCTTTAGCATACAGTCAGTATATACCACTTCACCTGGCACTGTTTCTAGGCAGAGAACCGCTATTTCACATGCAGTCTACCTTAGCCTTTCTAAACGACGTTGACACACTCCACGTTTTCTGTCCAAGAAATTCGTAACACGGCCTCTTGCGAGAGGCCATGGTTGCGATGTGAACCTATGTTATAGCAGATGCCTCCAGGCCCTTGTACTCAAGGGACCCGCTGAGGCTATTGTGCTATTCGTCAACAACAATCACCTGTTCATTTTTATTCATCTAACGCTATTACAGCGTTGTTGTACATCCTATACTTATAACATACCCTACTTTAGTCATTTTCACATTTTTATTCCTTGTGTATTTTATGCAACTTATTGCTCTCAGTTTTAGGCCTCTCTACAGCCACGTAACATCAGCCATTAGTCCATTCAGTGTTCATCACCATTGTCTTGGCGCTCTTTGGTCACACTTGGCCCTTGCGCCATTAAACACTACATATCATCATATACATACATATATATATATATATATATATATATATATATATATATATATATATATATATATATATATATATATATTCTCAGGCATATTCAAGGCATTTCGACGACGTGCTGTCATTTCTCATGGAGGAAACGAACATATTTTAAAGCTTACAGAAGAAGTCAATGGTGCGAATAAGTGAAGGTTTATACACACAGAGCCTTAACTTCGATCGTTTCCGCTCACGAAGGCCAGTGATAATCCTGCTCAGTTTTGGTCCACTAGCTTTAAATGAGCGCTACCACCTCACTTTCGACTGGTATTTCTTTGCGGTAAATGAAGGTTTAAACTTTTGAATAGCTAGATTATATACATGAAACACAAGTAATCGTTATGAGGTCCTAAATAACCTATAATACTTGTTTCTACAAAGCAGTTTCAGTACGCGGGAGGTCGGTGCTTAATTACTTCATGAACGATAAACTTCATCGTTCGACATGCGATCGCAGCGTCTGCCACGCTTGAGAAAGGCCAGACTAAACAAACGAAGCACTTTTGTTTATTTTTTTTTTGAAGAGCAACGTCATGCATACGTTGCCTTACTGCCACACGAGGTCAGCAAATTTCGCTTTCTGTCATGACGTTACAGTAATGTCGGTGACGCCAGGTCCGTCGTTTCGAGACCAACGCTACCATAAAATTAAAATGTTCTGTGATCGTTAGCTAATCTTCAGACTTGCTGTCACCCTTTCATGAGTCAAAAGCATGTGGTAGTCTCTCCAACTTCTAAAATATGTGTCAGTACTTTAATTCTTGTCTTGCCGCCCAAGAGCATGCACCAACATGGGGCAAATCTGTCTTCTACTCGCATATATACGTGACACTGAACCCACAGGCATGTGAGAGCAGATCCCTGTTCCGGGAAAGAGACACACGGGCGGAGCAATCGGCGGCACATACTACCAGGCTATCATCGCCTGTAGTAACCACCTTAAGCAACAAATCGGTCTCATCCCGTAATGTGTTTTGCCCCACTCGTACACGGTGAACCTTCCTCCACACTGAGAGAAAGAAGTTCAAGCCATTACAGTGCCTAAGGCAAATGCGTGTCATCGGATGGCAAGCAAAAGAAATGGGAGTATCCCTATGAGGCGCCTTTGGGAATGAACTCGTGTGTTTCAAATAACTATCGCTGTATACGAAGGAATCATGTAAAAATGTGTATCGCTCTAAACGAGTTCCGCAAGGTGGTGGTGGCTCGACGTGTTTTTCTTATCATTATCTTCTTCGTTTTTTCCAGGAAAAGGAAAAGAAGTCACACAATGCTCGTGTTTACGAAGTTGGGCGCTTTATCTGCCACAAGTGCTCGAAGGAAGACTGCAGATGGTCAACGTGGTGGCTCTCATCTAGCGTTTGTTTGGTGTGAACACCACCCTGCTGTACCTGCAGTGGCACGAGTTGCGCTCGCAGAAGGACTCTGTTCGCGCATTTCCAGTTTGTCGTGACAAGCACTGTTGCCTGCACACGCCTTCGTCGCAGAGCTGCAAAGAAACAAAAAAGACAAATAAGTAGAGTGCGAGAACAAAGTTGCTGGAAGGGTATATACCCTTTCGCTGTTTACAAACATAGGCCCTGATCGACAGTCGGTTTTTCCCACTGGCGTACCCCACTAAATTCCGCGGGCAGAAAAGCCCATGGCGAGCAGCAAGAGTGCGTAGAAAAAGAAGCCCGCAGATTTTCAACACATTTCCCCTGTAAATAACGAGAAATTCAATAGTCCCGGTTGCCGTTATTGATACGAAAAATATTAGTATTAGCCCTCAGGCATTATCTGCCTTTTTTTTTTTTACCGGAAAACGTACAAAGAGTCTTTGCGTACATTGAAAATGAAGAACACGCTTTTTGTTCCAGTGCAAAAGATTGCTAAGGCACGTGACCGGAAATTTCTTGGGGCTGCACGCTCGGCGCTGTTATCGCGTGCGTGAAACCATCTATAAGTATAAGCCCGACATAACGCAGGCAGTCCAATGCTTGTCGCTCGCCCAACTTCGGCGGCATCACGCTCAGAAAACTCGGTTTCAGTGATTGGCTTGCCGGATCGCTTAGAAGCTACATGTTGCAGGAGCCGCCACTGCTCAGTACAAAGCCTACGCTAGCGAAGGAGTGACGACTCGCAAAGGCACCTATATTTCCATTGCCAACTGTGGTGTGATGAAAGGAAGAACACAGTAAGCACTCCTGCAGTCTTGTCGGCCCCAGAGTTTGTGTTGGCTGTTGGTCCACTACTGCGACGGCAATGCGCCAAGTGCGCAGGCTCCGTGTTATACAGGTCGATGATGGACGAGCACGATGAGGGAGACCGTGTGCACCCAATCCTTGCGTTGTTCCGTGGATTCAACCAGCGCATATGATCGCATGAAGCCAGAATTGAAGCTAGGGGTGAGTTCACACGACAGCGTGAAAGGGCGCCGCCCCCTGTCATACATCGTGCGAAGAGGGGGAAAAAGAAAAGAGACTGTAAAGGTTGACTTGAAATGGTACAACAGCCAATGAATCATTTGCTGTTGATGTCAGGATTTTCAAAACGCGGTCGGCGTAGTATGTTTCACGTTAACTGCGTAATGACGACAAAACAGAACAGAGAACGAGGACGTATATGCTTAAGTACATTCTGTCGTTCGTCAATGCACGCACTTTTTTTTATATTCTGCTTAATACAAATAAGACAACAGCAGACAACGTGAGAAAGCAAGATAAACTTCTATTGCGAAGAATACGTTACAGAGCAGAATATCAGATAACCGCTGCTCCCCCCCCCCAAAAAAAAAAGAAAAAGAAACAAAGGAAGAATTAGAGGGTTATGATACGCGAACGGGAAGGTCGAATTCAGAAAACCAAAATGAGGGAAAATGAAGGTACGAGTATTATAATATGTCGTTAAACCAGGCAACGACTTGTCGTAAGTGGTGCCTACTAAAAGTGAAAAGTTTACTCTGCCAAAATGTAGCTGTGTAACAACACCGTGGATCTATTCGCCATGCTGCAAAGATGTATGACTTGTCAATACTTAAGCAATGCACTAACGCAACGGCGTCGGACAAAGATGGATAACTTGGCAAGGTAAGTTCAGGTGTGATCCACCAAGAGTAAAGCTAATACCTTTTGATGCTTGTACATATAATTTGGGTATTGCATAGTAGTAGCTGTAGGTATAGCAAAACTGGCTAAAAAGAAGTGTGTCAGCATGTTATTTCAAGGTGTTACAGGCGCAGTTGACTAACGCTCTGTGTTAGTTTTGTTTCGAGTGGTCTTCGCTAAGCTACATGCCTTCGTCGTAAGAATGCGAGTGCACAACGACTGGGCTGGTGCCAAATGTCGATGAGAGAAGGCAAGAGAGAGAAAGAGAAGCTGTAAGAGAAAGGCCGGGGGGTTAACCAGACGAGCCCCGTTGGCTATCCGAAAGAAAGCAAAGTTCTCGCGGCTTGAGAGTATGCGTCTCTCGCGGTGCTAGCTTAAGGCGTCACGCCGCTGAGCTCGAGGGTTCAATTCCGGCTGCGTTTCGATGGGGGCGAAATGCAAAGCGCCAGTCCACATAGATTTAGGTGCAGGTTAAAGAACCACAGGGTGCTAAAAATTCATACGGAGTTTTCACACTACGGCGTGTTTCGTAATCGGATAGTGGTTCTGGCACGTGAAACACAATAATTTAATTATCTTTCTTTAATTAAGTGCGTGTCTTCCAGGTTCCTTTAGTTTACTTTGGCAAACTCGTGATAGATTTTGGAGCATCGTGCTTCGGACATTTAGTGATGAATAAGTGGCAATTTAGTGTACGTCATTGGGTTATGCTATTGTAGGTTAACAAGTATGCAAGGCCGACGTATATACACTGCAGCTCTAGCCCAAGCGGAGCACTAAACGTAGAGCATTTAGTATTCTGCAAAACTCATTTAGTGTTTAGTGCATATCATTAAATGTGGAACTGCACCAATCTGGTAATGTATTCGTCGGCATGAAATAAGCCCTGCGTTTCATGTTCCGGCATAAACTTTGCACTGCTTCAAAATTTAATCGCACTGTTTTTTTTATTCCCGGTTGCGCTTTTGTGCAGTCAACAGGCTACCAGACATTGCATAGAGTCTACGTGAAATCGCCAGCGAAAATGTGTGCAATCTAAGAATTGTTCATTTATTTTACGTCGAAACCAACTCTGCCGTTTATGTTACCACGAAGTGACGGCGGCTTGAGCAACACAAGCAAATAAACGAAAATTAGCAAAGGCCGAGTGTCGTTTTGCGACTCAATTGATTGTTATTCCCAGCGAGTATCGAAATCCCTGCCTTGCGCTTGCATAATGACACCGGGAATTACGGTTGGAAAATATACTTTCTCCGAATTTAAAAGAAAAAAGAGAGAGAGAAAAAAAATTGTCGTTCTATACGGGCAATTATTTTCAGCCACGGACGGTAGCAGCAGGAAGCCACAAGAAAAAAACTCCGGAATAGCGTGCACAAAAACGAGAAGGGAGACGTGTTCACAATGAGTACAATAGATAACCGCAATAATTTCACAGTCCCTTAAAAAGTTTTGTGGCGTAAACTTTTATGTAGGAAGCGATGAACATGCCGCAACAGGAAGTAGAGACGGAAGTGTTTTGCCATCTCCGTTCGACGCTGCGCACGTGTGACAGCTTTTGTAGCAATAACTGCAGCAGCTCGCCGAAAACAGCTGACTGCTTGGTTTTGTCGGGGACCCAACTTTCTGCAGCCTGAATTGCGACACAATCTGTGCGATTGCTTCAGTGGTCCGAGAACCAAGGTTCAAGCTCTTTTTCCGTACCAGCAGGTAGAACTGTATCAGGAAACAGTTCTAAATCCTTAGCTTTCTCGTAACAAATACTTAAATTTCGAACTGTTTCGCTTCTATTTCCCACACATTCCTCAAGGTAAACACCAACGATGGGACATTTCAAGTTTTATTTCGAGCATCTAAATAAACAACGATATACTGAAACTACCGAAGCGCCTGCTGACTGTAAAACGTTGGATCGCTCCTATTGGCAACACGAGTGTACGCAAATGCGCGTGTACAGTGTCCAAGCAATCGTACGTAGCCAAACATTCGGATCTTTCTTTTTTCAATTAGCGAAAGGCAATAGCTTTGTTTCCGTGGAACGTGTCGGCTCAATGGTTTTTCACGACGCTTCAGCTGAACTTCGTTTTATTCGTGGGTGAAGGTTAGACAGCGCAGCAGGAACATCTTCGCATGGCTTTGCTGGTCAGCGTCATCCGAACATCTAAAAAAGAATGAATATGTCAATAGTGTAGCACACAATAATTCTGACGTGTTCTAATTATCGCGTGGAAGAGATAATGAAAGAGAGAAAGAGCAAAAAAAAGTTGAATGATGGGAAAAACAGAGCAATCCGCCTGATGTACCTTTCTCTAGCGAGCTACTTTGCAGCCGCTACGTATACTTAACCTCCCTGTCTTTCCTTAGCTTCTATTGCGATAGCAATTATATGGACACTCCAGGCGCATTTCTGCCGTCGCAGTCACCGCAAGGTTCTGTAAAAAGTCCAAGGGCGATTAAACCGTCGCCGCTCGCCGTATGCTACATGTGCGAGTGAAAGCGTGCGAGAGTGAACCGGCGATCGCGGTTCAATCTCGCGCAGCACGCAACGGCGGAAAGCGGGGAGGAAGCGCGCCGTCTTCCGTCGCGCCCGAGGCTTCGGGGGAAAGCTAGGCAGGGAGGGCGGGGGGGGGGGGGGGGGGGGCGTTTTACTCCGAGCGGCTCGGGGCCGCTGTGTCCTGAAAACCATCTGCAATGGGTACAGAGTCCGTGATGCGAATAGCCGGCCTTGATCGCCAGGCTAAACCCGCCTGTTGCTACAATCCACCACCACCACCACCATCCGTGATGCGCTGTCTTTTCGCGGCGTACTTTGCGTTGGTGCTAGTGGCTGCACGAAGATCAATTCGCTCGCAGATGCTGCCGGTTTTCCTCACTGCACCGTTTCTACAGCGATTTTCCGCGGTCATCGAGTGAAATGCATTCATGTTGGCTTGTGCGCATGTGACACCATGCTTGTGAATTTAGTATGCCTGTTTGCAAGTTCATACGGCCGATAAATCTAACATCCTTACTTCGCATAGCTATCCACTAATTTGCTATCACAATCGGTGATTCGCCTTTCAGGCGAAACTGCGACTTATTCTTTTCTTTTTCCTCTTCTTGCACTGGGGGAATGGAAGGTGGGAAAGAAAAAGGAACAGACGGCTGACGATGACGACAAAAGGAAAAGGCAAAACATATAACGGGCGAGTATACTCATAGCCTGGAGTCCAAGCCCGTACTTTCACATAAGTAAAACCAAATGGCTTGAAATCTGGATCAGCTTTACTCCACAGGCCCAATTTAGAACGGCCTCTGACAACGGTTCGCTGTCGAGACGGGCAAAATCAAGTCAACTTCTGTCACTCGTCCACTTCCTAGCAGTCGTAGCCCATGCTTTATAGACCATTTTCATCGCGCAGCGCAACCATGTTCGATCCCGTATTGACTCATCCATTCCTTGCGTCAGCCGGCTTCCGCTGCCTTTGTTTCAGGGGCGCTCGACGCAGGTGCGGCTCATCAAGCCTCTGTTTCGGTGTTTGTCTCGGACAGTGACAACTTGAACGGCACGAAACTGTGGCCAAAGCTTCATGATACATGTAAATGTACAGCCATCCTCCTGAGCTCATCATCCCTTGTCTTAATGCTACAAGAACGGCCATACGGTGCGCATTCTACAAGACAGGATAGTAAATTGCTTTTAAAAACACACTAGTACGTACTTTCAGCCTCTCTATTAAATCAGTATTACTGTCATTCACTCTTCATTTTTTAAAAGAAGTTATTGTCATAGGCTTGGAAGCCATATGTTTCTCACATTTCTGTTTCAGTAAAGCTTTCTTTTCTAGCGTGCGACGTCATAAAATTATTTATTTTCTTGATACGTAATCACTTGTGAATGAGCGAATTGCACTAGATTTGTTTATGCGACGCACCGAGCTGAAAACATCAATGTTTGGAAGTAGCTTACCGAAGCGACATAATACCGTTCACTACTTTTTTTCATTGTGTATCATGGCGACACGTTCAGCTTCAAACTATTACGCAACTTATGTAAACCACTCATTCGTCGGCATACTCTCCGACGAGTTCACTCATATCTACAAAACGTTAGTGCGAGTCTCAGTGAGTTTCAGAGGATGGGGCTGGAGGTTAGTGGAGGCCAAAAGAATAACATTTGCAAGCGCGAGCGAAGGAATACTGAATCTGCGCGGCGATATCTGGCTATAACATTATTCGCTAACGTTGCCTTTGATTCAAGATGATTTCAAAATTATTCTGCTACAGCGAAACCTGTGTTTGAATGTGATGGCTGTTCGACATTTTATGTCAGAGCTGTGGAACAAAGAAACAAAGGTGAAGAAAACCTTAGAGAACAGTAGCTACAGTAAAGCAGAGTTAGTAAGGCACAAAACACTATGAGATGATCAGCTTTTAATAGAAAGATCCACGTGAGTATGCCGCAGTTGTGAATCGACTGATCAGGAAGAAGTCTTAGTTAAATGTGTACGCGTACAGCCTGTGCAGCAAATTTTAAAATCTGTAGTTTTGCGTTCTCCAACTTCACAGTGGGTTGTGAGGGACACCATTGCGCTGGGGATCCGCATTCATTTCGACCATCTGGTGCACATTACCGTGCATCTAAATCTAAGCACAGGAGTGTTTTTTTGCATTTCGCCCCAATTGAAACACTCTGGCCGCAACCGGCAAGCGAACGGCCGCGGAGGCGACATGTAGTGTCTTTAGGCAACAAATGGCTAGACTTACTGTATGTACGAAACGAACGCCACGCACGCCTCAGCCGCACGCTCACCGATTTGTTACTTCTAAGATGCCGTGCTGCAACTCGATACGAGGCCACTCAAGGGTGCCGTAGATTTCATCTCAACTACGGGGCTCGACTTTCTCCTGCAGTGCTCGTATACTCTGCCTGGTGTGTGACGCGATGTGCTGTCCTCTCTGTTTTTTCCTCTTCTCCAAGCGGGTGAGTGTGGTGTCGCTTTCAGGGGTATACGCCTATTTCACCACGTTCAGAGCCCATGTGCAGCGACTCAGAGGGTGCCATGATGACAGCAGTGCTCGCCGATCTTCCGCTGTACTTGGGCGGAAGGCAACATTGAGCAGAATGCCGAGGACACTGCCAATGCAGATTTTTCCAGGAAATGGTAGGGGGATGCGGGTTGTACCTTCACTCTACCCCGTTCTCACCGAATATTTTATTCTCACATCTCTGCCTTTTGATCTCGAGGGCCTCGCGGGCTTTTCATGATGCTAACACAACGTGGTTTGTACCATGACTGTTCTTGAGCGCTATAAGCACTACTGCAATCAGCATTCTTTGTGGCAGGGGTGGCGTAGAAAAACTGGTCGTTTAATTGATCTAATGCTTGCCCGCTTCCCTTTATCTCTCGTGGGATGTTTCTCCTGCAATAAATAAATAAATAAAAATAAATAAATATATAATTAACGCACGCATATAATAAAAAAAATAGGAGATGTAAGTAAAATAATAAAAATACGCGGATTCCACGCACTGTGGGAATCGATGTAAGCGAAGCTTTTGATGCTGTTTGCCGTCATTGACGATAAATATTGTTCTCTTTGTCGCTTCTGGTCGTGGTGCTCACTGAGCTCCTTGTCTTCCATGACCGCCACGCGTTGTTGTTGCGCTTTTCGCTTCTGGTGGCAGTGCTCCCGACGCTCGTCGTCTTTCATGGCCACCACGCG
The DNA here is from genome assembly GCF_038994185.2 of Dermacentor albipictus. Classification (NCBI taxonomy): domain Eukaryota; kingdom Metazoa; phylum Arthropoda; class Arachnida; order Ixodida; family Ixodidae; genus Dermacentor; species Dermacentor albipictus. The sequence continues at coordinate 12,217,448 of NC_091823.1, read as the reverse complement.
TCGTTGACTTGCCTCACGTCTTCGAGCCAGCGTACATTCGCGGTCTGCACCACGTTCCGCTGCGTAGCGAATACGCTCCTGTTCCTCGCGACGCTTCTTTCTGGCCTGGGTGTCCTCGACGCTGAGTGCATGCTTTGGAGCCACTTTGCTGGCGCGTGTTTACGTGCTCCTGCTGCACATGTGGCCAGCACGCTGTTGAGACGCCAGCTCCGAGCGCTCTCTTCAGACTATGGACGATTGTAATGTTTACCCTGTCATAGCTCAGCACGCGACCTCCACAGACCAGCGCCTGCATTTCTGTCGCATAGAAAAGCAAGCACAGCACGTGCGATGCGCACAAACTGCGAAGGCTGCCGCGGCGGCGCCATCTGGTGGTGTTGCAAGAAACCCAGGGGCGCCTGTGAGCAAGACCTTAGCAGCAGAAGCAGCGCACGGAAACTTGGGAGAGGAAACAAAGAAAGCTTAGCTGTAATGATAATAAGCGGTGAGCGCGTGAGTGCACTATCAGAGACGGCAATTCAGCAGGTGGCAGCGGCGCTCGCCCTGATACAGCAGACGTGGTTGTGATTTTGTGAAGACGGGAAAATGAATCAGGATGTGGACACGACACTCGGTGCAGTGTCTGGAGTCTGGACAGTACAGTTGGAAGCGTGAAAGATTAAGTTACCTGGACGATCAACTGAGATCAAAAGCTGGGCGCTGCGAAATCAATGCGTATTTCCGCATTGCACAGTGCTGCAGCGCAAAATTATCTTTGATTTCTATCTTCAGTTGATTTGATTCTTTGATTTTACGTGCCAAAACAACGATAGGATTGAGGCATGCCATGGTCGGGTATCCCGGATTAATTATTGCGACCTGGGGACCTTTATTGTGCACCAGACGCAAGGCACACGGGTCCATTTGCATTATTGCCCCCATCGAAATGCGGCCGCCGCGTATACTTCAGTCCTTCTGAGCGACGTTTAAGGCGTTAATTTTAACATAGCTTCCTAAGACACTGTTTGTCTATTTCTTTCGGGTGGTGCATCCCCCGACCATACTTTTGCAATGATTCTAATCATATTCTTTTGCGACGTGTCTTTTGGGGCTTTGCGCCATGTTGTCGGGCTGCTGACTACAGAGCTGTTTCTTCACAGTGGCAAGGATAAGTAATTGCGCAAGTCCAACAATAACCTTTCAGCAAAGCGATGCACGAACCAATAAACCTTTTATGACTTATTTTTATGACTTTAGGCACTCATTCGTGGTCGTGACTTCTCAGCGTAACAAATAATGCAAAGACCCCTTCGACGAGCATCTTATTTTTTTACTGGTTGGTGGGAGATCTGGGAAATAATTATTTTTCTTCCCAGGCAAATTACCGGCAAATTTGATTTGACGAAGAATTCTTTGACTAGGAGAATCGGGTCAAGAGCACGACGGGCAGTGCCATAAAGTTTTGAGTGAAGCATGGGACAAACTGCTCAAGTTGTCTCAAAGCAATCAGTGAAACGTTATATAAAAAATTAAATGAAGATGTCAAATTAGTTCGGTTGCGTTTGTTGACAAGAATGGTCTGCAAGAATTTTTTTTCTAAGCTACATGACTCCGTGCCTGAAAAGGTGAGAAGTAACAATAATAATAAAAAAAAACGTCGAGAAATAAAAAGCGGACGGACTCAGAACGTTGGATTGCTTTACTTGCATTTGTTCTATATGTGTTGTGACGTATGCAAAAAAGACGTATTCACATGGTAACTGCGCAGTTTATTGCCAAACGAAGCATGCCAAATTTATTCCTTTCATGCGGTTTATCAAATGTATACAGCTTACAAAATGGCGATATCTGATTGCTGCAGAGTTGTGGAGGTGCCAAATTTGGTGTACCGAGTTACTTCAAGCCGCGTGACTTTCTTGAAGGTTTAACGACATTTGAGTTCCCAAATGACAATTAAGTATCACTAGAATATGACTTTTTCTTTGAAACAAGCTCACCCCATAAGTGTCTTGCTTCGTTTCACACGTACTTGAATAGGGCAGTCCGAGTTTCACCAAGCTAAAGCTTTCACCTAACAAACAAATAAATCAGACAGACAAGCCTTAAGGGATGCAAACGAGCCAGGAAAACGTTACGCGTGTTTTCCGTGGACGACGAAAGAAGTGGTCGGCGTTGTAAAGAGAGCATGGTAGTTCAAGCGCGCCAGCTTCAGGGGAAGCTGTTTTGACTGCATTGAGTGCTGCGTAAAAGAGATGAATGTCCGTTAAACCTCGTTTATTACACCTCTTTACCGCCACTACTGAGCCACAGCGAAAACTGTTGTTGGCCTTCCGGCAACAAGTTAATCACCGAGTTCCCGAAACTGTTCTCCTTTTCTTAAATCTCAACAGCGAACCATGTCCGCTTATCGGACACAATTAGCTTTAGTGCTTTTGTGCACGCAGCTCTTGTAGGACATAAAATTCTTTCATTGCGTCGTCTGTGAGCTTAAGCTGGCAAAAAAAAAGTGAAAACGTGCTCGTAAAGTTTTCTTGCGTGATAGCTCGCCAGCTTTTTAAAGTCTTAAAGCCTGCTAGAAACAGCCGTCCCATAATTTTGTGCTATAAAATTATGTTATGTAAATAAAATAAAATCCCAGTGCGAGGGATGCGCATTTTCTTCGCATAAAGCCCGATTGTTGTCACGCACCGGATGGGAAAACAGGCGCGTGCACGTGGGTGCGAATGCTAAGGAAACAAGCACGGCGCGGTAAACTTTGTGCGGGAAGAGGAAACCACTTGCTTATTGTGTCGGAAATGTTGAGCCACACAGCGCCGCGATAATGGGGTTTACTTAATCTCGGCGAGCAGCAAGGATGTAATGTTTTCTAGAACGTCTTAGCACGCATCATCGTTTATGTTGTTTTAGCTGTCTGTTCCTCCCATCTGCCCGAACTGTTCTTAAGAATCGGCATCCTCCGTACAATGTAGAATACCGCTGCTTCTCGCGCCTGCGGCGTCCATTTAGGGGCGCCTTCGTTTTCTTATTTATTTTTGCGAAAACTCGCGGTATATCGAGAAATAAAATAATATTTATTTATTTATTTATTCAAGAGACCTCCAAAAGCCCTCATTACGGGGGTATTACATGGGGCATTGGTCACTGGTCACAGATTATACTCACACATCGTACTAAAAGCAAAAGAAAGCACGAAATATCAATAGAGTGAAATCATATATAATATACAAGATGAGTAGCAAATATTGCAGGGAAAACATTAGTACATATTAGGAGAACATAAGGCAACCGCAATGAAAAGCAAACAGCAACAGACATCGCAGGGAAGAAAGAAAAACGAAAAAAAGAAAGTATGCTTGCATTAGGAAAAGAAAAGGAAGCGCTATGCCACTGATAATAGCATGTATTGATCAATCTTAAAGACGGAACAAAAATCACGAACTCAAATGGTAATACGTAGAGCGAAAACAGCACGCTTTGATAGACACTGCCAACTTAAGTTGCACGTTAAACTTCATTATAAAGATTGCATTCTCGTTCGTAAAATTTAGGCTTAACATGTTTAAATTGTTGCGTGTCGTCAGCGTCACATCATCGCACCTTTCTCCTGGCTTGGTCGCTTAGTCCTGAACCCTGAAGTTTGGCAGCATAACCTGCACGCAGGCAGTTGGGTTGTCGCGCGCACGCATTCACGGGCTATTCTATGATCCATGCTCTCTATATTTCACTGGAATACTGCGGCTCCTTTTAGCGTCACGGGGGTAGGTGCCACTCGGATGTGCTTATTCAGAGGTTACGCCTATCCCCGCCTCTCAGTAGTACTTTCGTCTCTAAAAACCGTTTTGGCGACGTCCGCACAATATTTCTCGTCCTAAACGCTAAATGTGGATTCACACGACGGGCCAAATTACGCGAACGAGCAGGACTTGGCTACGTCAGCTGAGGTGCAACGAATCGCGCCGCCAGCACCTCGCCTGCGGCGTCCTCGTGCGCGACGTGACTCGGTGGTACTGAGCAGCGTCATGCCAGCCTAGTCCGCAGAATCCGATCGATCATGGGAACGAGGGGACGCCATCATATCAACTCCGCCTTCTTGTAAGTTCTGATTTGCTCGAAACGCCGTGGTGGTTGGATTTGACAGTGTCCAGAGTAGCCCACAAGCGTAAATGGAGTTTGTAACCATGCCAAATATAGTGTAGTACTTCCATAACAGTTAACAGCTTCCGCCATGGAGGAGGGAAAAAGGACAATGCATTACATCACGCCGCCAGCCTTGGCAAGCGAACACTTCGGGAAGCCCATACACTTGCTCTAAGGTGGCCCAACACGTGACCTCTTGCGTCGAGATCGCGGAGCGAGAATCAAGATTCGCTATCGCTAATGTGTTTGGGTTCTCAGTTGCTATGCCAGTAGTTTTCATTCGGTGCGCGCTTGTTCGGCTGCCCTGCCGTGGCTCTGCCTGCAGAGAGGGAACAGTAAAGCCAACTCACGTGCACTTTGGCGTGCACAATACTTTGATGCACAATACACACACAACACTTGCAACAAGCACTTTGACGTGCGATCACGTGTTGGGCAGGTTCGGCTTCAATTGTGTTGCGTGGTGCTCCCTCCTAACGTTTTCCTTCTTCCATGATCTGTGCAGCAATGAAGACTTGTGGCATGCGATTGCGAAGAAGATAATGCGACAGCTGTCAGCGTGTGCTTCACGTGATTTGAAAGCAATGCGTAAATGGGCAGGCTATTAAAATGAAAATACACCCGCCGCGGTGGCTTCGCGGATATACGGTGTTGCGCTGCTAAGCACGAGGTCGCGGGATCAAATCTTGGCCGCGGCTGCCGTGTTTCGATGGGGGCGAAATGCAAAGGCGCCCGTTTCCCGTGCATTGGGGGCAAGTCCGGAGTCCCCCACTACGGCGCGCCTCGTAATCAAATCGTGATTTTAGTTGGTAAAACCCCGTAATTCAATTAAAATGGAGATATCCTTATGATTCTTGGGGAAACATCCCTTCTTCATTGCTTCCAGCTCTGATAATAACGGTCAGAACGCTAAAACAATTCCTGGAAATGTGATGTCTTTAAAGCATAGTACCTAGTGTGCTGCCGCCCGCGATAAGGAAGACGTGTTTTGTTTGTCAAATAGAGAATAGCCGTTTTTCCGGGGTGCCCACCCACTGGCCAACGAACGTTCAGAGTGCGTGGGCGTGGTTCGGGCTCGCGTTTGGCCCGTTCGTTGCTTACCTCCCGGTAGGTGCATCTGCAGGAGCCGTTGGGAGCGCAGCGGGCATTCATCAGCGGCTTCCTGGAATCCACGCGGCACTGCCTGTCGCACTTGAGGACGTTGCACGGCTCGTGGGGCTGCAACGGAACAGGCGGAGTGCGGCAGTGATTTGATACACGTGCGCTGTTAGCGAAACTAATGAGGAGCGCTGCCGCTCATTGGGGTGCACAATACAGCCTGTAGTGTCAGTGAAGGCCATCTGCTGACTACTGATATACGCGTGAGCAACAGATGTTGTATTGGCAAATGAGTCTTCAAGTTGTTCGCGACTGGGGATTGCTGTTATGTTCATGTTGTTTCCGTGAGTAATCTAAGAGTTGCCGTCAACGGGGAAATAACTTGGTTGATTGATTCATGGCTTTTAATGCCTCAAACGAACTGTGCGGTTATGAGAGACGTTATATCATTATGGTCAATGTCTTATTGAAGCGCTATTAGAAGTGCGCAAATGTAATTTTGGACTAAAAATATAAAGAGGCTAGAAGGAAGTTTCAGAGCGAGTCACCAAGCCGGAGTGTTTGTGTTTTATCTATAGATGATGCTTGTGCATGATTTTGTTCGTGATTTGGTCCTATATTGGCGTCTTCAATGCACACGTGTTATATGTTGTGGCTGGCTTATGGGGAAATTGTGCTTGTGTTGAAAATAACAGTTGTTTACTGGAATAAAAAGAGTTACCACAAAAAGAACGCTGCTTGGCGGCTGGCTACTTCGACATTTGACACCATTGTTCAGTCGAGCCAAATCGACACTTCGTAGTGAAACAGTAGTACAGTTTGCAGTGTCTTTCGAAACGCCATGCGCAGAGGGAAATGAATATTTTGTGCTGCAATCTGTGGACGCCATAGCCGCGTTGATTGAGTATGAGCGCCAATTACTGGCGTTAACGCTCGCTTATTGTTAACCTTGATTAACTAAGATAGACTTACTTGCTAACTTTCAGCTCAGAAATAGTAAAACATACGAGCTTGCGCATAAAACAACTTAGTAATTGAGAGTGTACGATGGTGCTTTCTCGTGGACGCAGTCAGAAGTTGTTGTTGTGCTTTCGATGGTACTGTATGCCGGATTACTTTCTCTGAAGTAGCGAAAGTACGAGCTACACTACACTGCTCGAATATAAGTTATAATATAATATAATATAATATAATATAATATAATATAATATAATATAATATAATATAATATAATATAATATAATATAATATAATATAATATAATATAATATAATAGCTCGAATAAGTCACCTGATGTGCCAGATATAAAGCGTGAGCTACGAATATCGAAGCCAAAGTATGTGGGACTGGGGCGGCCACAAAACCTTCCTTGCACCAAATGCCTTAGGGTACGAGCGCCCGACGTGCTGCAATTGTACGCCAAGCCGGGAAACTGCTCTGCCGGTGAGGCAGTGTCTCCCTGACTTTCCCAAGCTTGTACTCTACACAAAGTAGTGGTTCTCTTCGCCATCTCTTGAATTTTGGTCTTCTCTGAGGCAATTAATGTTGCCCTCTGGGTTCCACATGTTATAAGCTGCGACACTGGGCATGCCGATCCGAAAGTTTCACGCTAATGCGGTCATTGCTAACAACATTTTCTTTGGTCAGTAACTGGTGAAGATATGGACGCGTACTTTTACATTGATAAGACAGCCCAAGTATCGTCTCCATTATTCAGTTATAACAACCTGGAGCAGCCGTTACTACAGCGCGCATTCGGATTCCTGTTGCGAGTTCACTGCGAAGGCCAGCGCCAAGGCAGCTCTTCTTGAGGTACAAAGTGTATAACGCCAAAAGAATCGATTGTCGCACGTACCGGCTGTAGCCACTCGCACTTGCAAGATCCCGTGCTACTGCAGTAAGCCCTCACAACGGAAGGGTTGTACTCCCGGCAGGTCGCCAGACAGCGCGCGTTATTGCACGGCATGCCCGGGTGTCCCCCCGGCACGCTCTGCGAAGCGAGGTGTACAAGGAGTCGTTAAGCCTTACTCCTAAGGAAGCCCAGCGACACGCTTAGAATGGGACACAAAAACACGATAAGCCGTTAAAGGTGTCGCAGTGGTGATGAACATCCGGAGCTGTGCCTCCTGTGTGTAAAGCAAGGCCTACAGTTGCGGAGCCTAGACGTCGCGTTAAAGAGCTGGCAGACCATTGATGAGACACATTTACTGCAAGCGCTGCTACATAAACGGCGGTGGTTGGCGGCTGGGTGACGCACCGCTTTGTGCGAAATAGCGCCGCCTGTTCAGTACCGCTATAAAATCGCTTTCAAGCAACGCGGCGATGCAAGTAGTTGGAAATGTGCTTGGGGAACTTCGAAAGCACGGTTACTGCAGATTCAGTCGTGTATCACAGTGAACCAAGGCGTATAGAAGGCTTAAATGTCCGTAAATATATTTAGATTTATGTGGCATGCACTTTTCACGATAATTTTTTCTTTCACGCTAAATACCCTTAGTCCTCTTCACGTCGCCGTGTCGACGTCTAGCGCCATGCATACGCGTTATTTGTGTTTGCATTTCGGCATAGCTTATGAACGGCGGCCTGCGTAAACAATAAATGTCGCACAATATTAAAGTTGCGACGTGTGCGGCCCACAACCATAACGCTTCTTCGCCGGAGTTAAAGGGGAAAAAATCAGTGCGGCTTTACTAGCAAATGTGAGAGAAATACATTAGCATTACGTCGCACCTCTTTGAGGTCCCGGATTCATGACCTAAACCGCGTTCACTACATTGCGAATGGTTATTAGGAGCTCACTGAACACACGTCCTGGCTCCTGTAGTGGAGCGAAGGACAACCGACGGCGAAGGACAACCGACCACTGCCAGTTTATATATATATATATATATATATATATATATATATATATATATATATATATATATATATATATATATATATATATATATATATATATATATATATATATATATATATATATATTGCTGGATTTTTCAATAGGCCCAGCGTATTTAGAACGATGAGAAGCACAACTCCGCAGTATCTTTGATTTACTTATCCAACAGCTTTGGTCGATGGCTTCCAAGGTATCCGTTGAAAAAGGTCGGTTCACGAACGGAAGTTGTTGGCTAAATAAACCATAGATAACCGCGAAGATGTGCTTCTCATCTTTCTATATATAGATATATGGGCACTTTGTGGAAATACGCGCGAAGTGCCTCGAGCGGTCAGTCGTGCGGCAATTTTGCGTGTATTCGCGGGCTTCTTTCACCCTCTGAAAAACACTTTTATGTGGCACGCATTGAACAGAAAGCTGTATCGGGAGTTTTTCATGTCACTCTACAATTTTCTCAATGACTTTTTACATCTAATTATAAGATCTGAGAAATTTTTAATTAATTAAGACTAATTATATAATTAGGCGGAATGCAAAAATAATCTGAGTAGCTCCAAGCGACGGCAAACAACATTACTTTGGCTCTGCCCAGCTACGTGGCAATTGCATACGTTTACTATTTGGCTAAAGTTACGTGGGACACCCTGTATATGCCGCATTCACACAGAAAAACCCGTTCTGCCATCGGTAACGACCCTTCGATTTCCTCACACATTTCTAGAACGTGTAGGCTTGTCCGGTCCACTGTTATATTCGCATGCTGGTACTAATGACCAATGGGTAGCGGCTACGCGGTCAGCTACAAAGAATATGATAGCCTGTACCTCTGTCTCATGGGCGTTTTTTTTACACAACTCGTTGCTCCAGTTTGGTCTGTAATTGCTCTATTGGACCAATTTGATATAACAGGCACAAGACGCGCCATCATACCTGCGAAAGGAGAAGCGTGGTTTCGCAAAAATGGCGCAATAGTTCGGATTCTTACGATCGCATCACACACTGTTATCACGGTAGTCTTTATAGAGCTGCACATCTACGCCTTCAAATGTAACAACTGTGCCTTAACATTAATGAATGGTAAGATTCTTCATTCATGTTAATGTTTTTGATTCTTTTTGCAATGCATAAATGTGTAATTTAAGACAGTGTAGTTTAGAAGAGCTGTTTACAGGCCACTGTGGCACCAGATCTCATGTTTTATGCTCTAACTGACGGGACATCTGGCGCTGTAGTTGCCTATAACTTGCTTTTGTAAATTTAACTAATATGCCGCTTTAAAACCAACCAAAAATAAGAATCAACAAGCTTTACGTGCAGATATGAAAATATGCAAGTTTGCGGTTACTACCATAATAAGAATGTAGAGGGACTCGATGAAGAGCGCTTGCTATGACGAAAGGAATTGGGGCACTGTCGAAAGGTTTTAGGGTCCCTTTACAATGAAGAGTATCTCCCATGAAATTGGAGTGTAGGAAGGAAGTTTCCTTCATGCTCGCAAGAGCTGATAACATGAAATTCTTGCGCATTTACACGTTTCTAAGCTTGCTAGCTGCGGTTGTCCGTATTTCTGGGGATTTTGTGAATATATCCATAACATTCTGCGCATGCTATGCAACCGATGTGTGATAAGAATTGGAACAAACTTACTGGCGCCCTTTGACCAAGATGCGTATCTGCAACATTCTTGCACCGATATGTTCCGCAGTTGCGCATTCGACTGTTGAAAGACGAAGCGCTGTAGCACTCACCCCTCCGGGAGGGGCGCCGCAGATGCACCCCTGCGGTGAGCAGGTCCCCACGCCGCTGCCCGTGCTCTGGCATTGCACCAAGCACTG